>NC_056730.1:554604794-554925588 GCF_019279795.1 Protopterus annectens | reverse complement strand
ACCTGATATGTGTGCATGACTGAGTATAGCAGTGTCTGTGTGTTAGCACACCTGTACGTGGGAATTCCATGAGGGCCTTCACAACCATTGCAACGCCCATTGCCATAGTCAGTTGTGGCTGCTGCTGTATGGGACATTACGTGTACCCTGTTAAGCTCTTCTCCATACCGGCTATATGGGCCTTGCAGTACCAGCACAACAGTGTTGTGCAAATGGGTTGATAGGCATGGGATACTTATTGTGTTCTGGCAAGTGTTTGTATGTGTGCATGTCCGTATATCTGTAGGGTACAGCATTCCGAGGCCACATACTCCTATTACAATACCCATTGCCACACAATAATACAGATAGCGTTGTTGCTGCCCATAGGTGAGGCATGCCAAAGCAACACCCTACTATGTGTGTGTCATGTGCATTAGATGCATATCCCTGTAGTACCACTGTTGGGATATATAATGGGTTGTATCGCAGTCATGGCCAGTGTGTGATTGTGAGTATGTGAGAGTGTCATCATGGGTTTTGGGAAGTACAACATCCACTGGGGGATGTGGGTGCTGTGTATACTTCCATTACACCAATGTACACCCGGTATATGTCCCAGGTACCACGTTATGTTTACCACTGTCACCATCTACCATACAGGTAACTGATACTACAATCCAGGCCAGTATTGCATGTGCTGTGTGCAGCCTACCTGTGACACATTGGACACATGGTCAAGTTAGTTAACAGAGATAGGCCCAGGTCTCTCAGATGTGTGTCTGCCTGTTATGTGCCTGTTAATGTGTATATGAAGGTATGTCACACTATGTATCATCCATATACACCCATCACATCCCCCATTAACATACTGTACATGTTTGGGGATGTTCTGCATGTAACATGTAACCTGGAACACACCTCACCATAAATGCTATGTGGTGTGTGCAATGAAAGCCACACACTTCAGTATCACTACATACCTAGGTAGGGGTCTAGTCCCAGTGTTGCCAGGTAAGAGTGTGCATGTATGTGGATGGGTCTACATCAGGTTGCAGAGTATACGTGTCCCAGTGGGGTCACCTGTCCATGTGGCACAGGCAATAACTGTTATACAAGCCTGTGACATGTGTTCAACTGTACCCCAGATGTGTCACAGTTATGGTGTCACCACAGTGCCATACCCCATTGTGGAATATGACTGCAGACCATTCTTGTGCTGACACGTACACCTACAACACAAATGGATAACATTATAGAGACCACAATCAACCGGTGTTACTAACAGCTATAATGCATCAGTGCTGGACGGCAACACTACCTGACATATATGCATTACACTTTACTCCTTACAACATGTTACACTGCAGTACTGTGGTACACTGTAGTACAGTCACCATGTGCATCAGAACCATATTAGCCTGTCCTTGCATCGATGGTATGGATGACAGGGATGTGGATCAGGTATCATCAAATGTACAGGATGTGTTGTTGGTTTGCCAGAGGCCGGGGGTGGGCCATACATTTGACACCATGTGTATATGTGAGGGGGTGTAATGAGGTGAACTGGGCATAGTGATGTGGTGTGTGTAGGTATGGGGTTGCCCTAGGTGTGTTTGTATAGTGTGTGGGTATGCATGCACACAATTCTGCCATGTGGCTGCCCTACACAGGTGTTTATGAACAGCTGCAGGCCATGCCTGGCAGGGTGTGCAGTTCACTGCCTCTGGCCACAGAACATGGACTGTGCCTGCCAGGGGTTCCATGGGCACATCCAGCTACAGGCCTTGATGTGGTACTCTCACCTGATGATAACAAATGTCCACTGGAACCAGATCCCTCCCGGGACTGGCCAGGACCACGTGCTCATGGCCTGCTGTGGTGTGGTGTGGACAGCACCTCCCTCGCAGTGCTGGGGCTGGTACTGCCACTATGGGGCCCCTTGGTGTTCTAGCACTTCCAAATTGACTGTCAGCTGTTGGCGTTGCTGGCCTACATCCATGCGGCTGTTGCCACACTCCCACCACACGTTCAAGCACAGACAGACCATGGTCGATGAGGGACATCATCTCACCAGACCGTCTAGCCATGAGCTCAGTTAATGCACAGATGGCACCAGACAGTTCATGGGAGTTGTTACTTGCAGATGTGAGAGCAGCCCTCTGCAGCCTCAGGCCCTGTCTGGTTTAACATTCCATACATGCCTGCGCTGCCATGACAGCCTAAAACATGCACCTGCTGGTACCAGCTGTGTCGCATCTGCCAGGAGCATGATGACCGGCAGCCTTACCACAAACACCTGGGACATCTGCCTATGTGGTGCCCTGCCAGACATCCGGCTATGCCTGCTGTGACCAGACACAGTAGGTACGGTTATGGGTCTATATCATTTCATCGAAATGTCTGAAGTTCGAACACCATATGTTCGAAATTTAAATCACGAACTGCAAAAACATCAAAGTCTTAAAACAGCGATTTTTTTCCCAGGGAAAAAAATCGTTGTTCCAAGAAACACACACGCAACACAAACACACCAAAACAACATCAATCCACACACATACACTCAAAATCCTACATCTAACCCTACACTAATCTGTACATACACTACTACCTATCCACTTATCTTAACCCAAACCCTAACCCTAAGGTCCGTCACTATCACACACTAACCTGACCCGCGCTCTAACCCTAACTCACCTATCCCTCGCCCTAACCCTAACATCCACACAATCGCACACTTACCTGAACCCGACCCATAACTTCCCACCACAGTCCTGATACTCATGAAGCCACAGAAATGGCCCACTGAATTCTTTCTCTGGGAAAGAATTCAGTGGGCCGCAGCTTCGCGATTACCAGTGTTCGAATTTTACAGTTTGAACATCTCGTATTCGATATTCAGCTGTTTTGATGGACTGATATAAACCCTACGGTTACCACACTTTCCTGTGCACTGCCACCAAATGCCAGCTGTTCCTCCGCTATGGCCACTGGTGATGGTGTATGTATAGGCACTGAAACTGTGTGCAGGGTTGGGGTGGCTAAAAGGGGGATGTCAAATGATGGCACTGTTTTGGCCCCTGCAACCCCACCTGTGCCTCAACAGTACTATCATCATCTTCAGTGTCTGCATGGACACCAACATCAGACTGCATGCAGGAGGGACACTGACCCACCTCGCCACCTGTGGGGGAAAACAATAAACGCACTTTAAGACATGTACAGCATTGCATAACAGTACACACACACACACACACACACACACACACACACACACACACACACACACACACACACACACACACACACACATACCACCTTAATACCTACCTGTCCATGACTTTACAGACAGTCCCACGTATATTCCCATGAGTTCCCCATCCTGCATCACACTTGGTAACATACACTCATTGATACCATTCATTAATGTATCAGTCCTCTAAATACCTAGACAAGTGATCACAACACAAGACCTGTTACTCCATTACCTGCCTGACCTTAGTGGAGTGGTTTTACATGGCCTCACTGCTGTCATTCAGTGTTCACCCCATATATGTCTGGACAGCATAAGCATGGCCCCTATATGTGGGGGCTACTATGTTCACTCCACAATATCACGCACTGGAGTGTCATGTGTGTATGTATTGCTCAGTACATGCCAGATATGCTGCTCAATCAGCCTATCATGTGACAACTGTAATATATGGATACACTCCCTGGTGTTGACTAGTAATTCTCCAATGCATCTATAGTGCTGCATATGTGGGTTGTCAGTCACCTTTCTGCTGAATGCGATATTAAGGGTATACCTGGTGTCTACCTTCCCACTCAATGTCTTTTCCATGTTGCAGACCTTATAATACTATTTTCTGTCCTGTGATTACATACACGACAAGTATTCCTAGTGTGTCATGTGGCAGTCCATGTCCATGTACTGCAAGATCCTAAAAGGAGGTACTGCTGTATGAACAACCCCACAATCACACATGTACATACATGGCCACCCACACAAAGACACACACATGCTCACATGCATCCTACATGCATCAACCTCCTTCCACATCACCAGAGTGACCCTACAGACAAACTAACTACCCACCAGGATGCACACACACATACAGGTGAGGTTGCACAATGATAGCACACACAGTCCTCCTATTACCCATCTGTCAACATGCATAATATATGGTACACAACAGCATGCAGTGCAGCTATAGTCAATCCATGCTAGCAACAGTATACATGTGTGTGATGTATGTGCTGTGCCACTAGGTGATGCCCCTTCCCCTGGATATTACTGCACCCATGTACACAGTATTGCTGTGCACCTGTTCTGCACCCTGCCATGTACTGTGCACCACACCTCACAGGTGTACAACCCATTGCTGAATGTGTAGTACTGTATCAGTTATGCCAGCTTTAATGCTCACAGCCCCTATGTTTTTCAGCAACACATACCTGGGATGATATATGGACAGATGTCATTTGTGAATGCCTGATGTCTGATTTACAGCTCTCAACATCAGCGGACCATGTATGACCAATCCAATAGTATTACACTGATAACCACCAGAGCATATCATGGCTATGGGGGGGTGTACACACCCTTATTGATATGACGCACCCTTCCTTGATCTGCCATGGGACCACATCACCGCATATATTAACAGTACATGAGCCCGATATGTAACATATGTCCTGTACTTTCACATGCAGTGTCTATGGAATGTGTTAGGTGTGCGGATGCTGACAGTGATGCATACACTCTGTGTGGGCATATGTGTGCACACCGTTA
Organism: Protopterus annectens; assembly: GCF_019279795.1. Lineage (NCBI taxonomy): Eukaryota > Metazoa > Chordata > Ceratodontiformes > Protopteridae > Protopterus > Protopterus annectens. The sequence continues at coordinate 554,920,814 of NC_056730.1, read as the reverse complement.
TCATGACGGTTTGTTGCACCTATTGTTATGTGTACTACAGCAGACACTACTCTTGGCAGGGGTATACTAACGTGGCCCGTCTGCATTTGCCAGTGTATGTTCAGTCTACCCTACACATGTCCCCTTAATCTGCATTATTGCAAGGTCTACTCATGTGCACATCCCTTGGTGTTCACACACTGCCGTCACTATTGTTGTGGGGGTAGGGTTACATCTGCCACAGTTCCTGAACCTGACTATATGCAGATACAGCCATTCTTAGCATCTTAGTATCCCTGCTGCAGTGCACTGGTGGGTTATGCTGACACCCCTCCACCTTCAGCCTTTTTGCAGATGCTTGACAAGTAAGGCCTACACATGTGTGTCAGTTTGCAGTGTCCCATACACTGAACACCACATGTTACAGCCTAGACCCAGCTGATAATGTGGACCACAGTAATACGTTATTTCATAGTGTAATACGTTATGCCATAGTGTAACTCTGCAACAGTTGCCATTGTCCTACAGTGTCCATACACTGGTGTTGAACTGCATATGGGTGTTGTTCCAAACATGTTCCTACTGTAGGCCATGTCTCCCACCATTATGTTACTCCCTGTGGACACATTCTACAATGACAGGATGTTAGTTATCTTGCAGGTGTCTGACATACCCTTCCAATACCTCATCATGGTCACCACTGTGATGCCGTGCATTTAACAGCAACAATATGTGCACATGTACAGCATGCATTCTGGGTAGGTGTGTTAGATGTATGCATGGAATATACCATAACCATTACATGCCCGGTGTATTGGCAGGCATCTACATAAACCATTCTCACCAACTACAGGCTGATGCCTTGGCGGTATACCGGAGGGTCCTACATAAGAGGATGAGTGATGCAAAGTCAGTGGCCAAACCTGTGACATTGCTAAAGGGTGGCTGCATTACAATACATCAACAGTACATGTCCACAATACTACCACATATGCACGTCTGTTTATCACTACTATGCAGCAACAACCTATATCTATGACATGTCAGATATGCATGATCTACCTGTACAGATGCAGATGTATATGCAACAGTGGTCTACTGATGTGCCCTGTGGCCTTACCTGCATGCTCCTTGGCGGGTGTGTGGGTAGCACCCACCTAAACAAAGGTGTTTGGCAGTTGGTGGCTATGCAGACGGGCAGGTGCCATGAGGCTGGCTAGGAGCTCCTCCACTGTGTCAGGGGGGAATAACTGGCATGCCCCCCCTGTTGTGAGGTGATCCGCCCAGACTGCAGCAGCATGCCGACGGGCATTGCAAGACAGGTTAGAACAATGATGCTGGATCTGCTCATAACTGTGGTTGTACAGTCTGACATCATTGACCCTGTGGACTACGTCATTCCACAAGATGGTCTCATCCTGCTGATCATGGGGGGCCTGGCTAAACAAGACAGGGTAGTGCTGTATTATGTGGTTTACCACAATGTCGGTCTCAGCAGCTGAGTAGGCCGGAAGCCTTCCATGTGACATCTTGCCTGAAAGACATAAAGATGGACACAGCTGTGAGCAAGTCATGCAGCAAGGTTACCACAGTTTGTAATACACATCACTGTCACCCCCCACCATATCAGTGACAACAAACTGTATACACAACTCAATAGGTATGGCTACAGCTTACCTACCAGTGGGGCAGATATTGTATTGTACCACATTTTCAGCAATCTATATGTAGCCATGTTCCCTGTGTGGACACTATCATTGCTGACCTGTTGCAGACTATTCACCTGCATGCCATTGTCAGGGCCGCTATGATTCCATATAGGCCTGTGGCATGCTTGCTATGTGGTTGCTGCCCATCTGACATTCTGTGTTATTGGGGATATCTATGCATGCTGTTGGGCATGTTCTGTGATTGTGTAGACTATTACTACCCACATATGTTCTATAACAGTGACACAATAGCATGTATATGTACTACTGGCCAGCAGAACCACCTCTCCAAACTCATCTGCCCATGTTACCTGGCCACATCACATGTGTGACCCACCCTGGGGCCTCCTCATGTACAGGTCCGGCAATACCTTCAGGTGGAACCAACTCAGAGGATGTTATCCACCCTGGGGGCACACACAGACATGATCTTGTCCCCTGAGGTCAGGTCCAGGGTTTGTTCCATAACGGGATCCACAGACACATATGGGATGTGCTACATCACTTTGAGGCACCCAGTACACATTCACAGGGCCCACATGCTCCTCCTGCTCAGCCTCCAGGCCAGGGACCTACAGGGCGCGGACTGTTGTTGTGAGTAGCAGTGGATGGGAGGCTTGTTCCCACTGTGTCCATATTGGGGCCCATGGGGCTTCCACATCACATACCACACACACCATCCAGGGTGTTTACCAACCACATGTGTCACATAACGCCCCTGTAGGTTGCCCTCTATATCTACCAAACCTGACCACTTCCACAACCATACCTGACATACTTCCCTATATTCCCATTCCATACTTCACAGACAAGGGCAATGTGGTCCCAACAAGGGGTTTACATCTGACATACCCATCCATGTTGTACACACTGACAGCTGTAGATGTCTGTGTGTATTACTATGTGTGCTGTTCCCTCACACATAGCATGCAGCTCTGAGGTGGTAATATAGGGGAGATGCATTTACATACATATATGTTTGTGTGTGTGTTTGTATATATGTAGTCATGTGCATATGGCTATATATATATATATATATATATATATATATATATATATATATATGTGTGTGTGTGTGTGTGTGTGTGTGTGTGTGTGTGTGTGTGTGTAGATATATATGATGTATATATGTGTTTATATATATGTCTACACATGGGTATCTGTATATTTGTGGACATACGTGTATGTATAAATATATATATATATATATATATATATATATATATATATATATATATATATTATATATGTATGTACACATATGCATACCTATATATGGGATATATTCAGACATCGGGTCCACAATCTCACAGCACCTTCCTGCCCGTCCGCATAGCCACCAACTGCCAAACACCTTTGTTTAGGTGGGTGCTACCCTTACACCCGCCAAGGAGCATGCAGGTAAGGCCACAGGGCACATCAGTAGACCACTGTTGCATATACATCTGCATCTGTACAGGTAGATCATGCATATCTGACATGTCATAGATATAGGTTGTTGCTGCATAGTAGTGATAAACAGACGTGCATTGTTCTGCCTTGCTACAACACAGACAGGTGCCACATATGGACACAGCCTGACATTAGGGGGTATATGTAGGGCCAGATTGCAGGTAACCCTATTACACACCTATGACATTCCTGCATGCTACAATACAGGTTAACGTGAGTATCCTGCAAGAGGTGGGCTGTGGAACCCACGTGTCCATCATAATGGCATTACTTCCACCACCAGCTATTGGCCACAGTAATATACATGCTTCCCATTACACAACACACACTATGATGGCTTACATCTTAGTCAGTGCTGCTCTGCACAGTTGACGGGTATGACCCACTACCCACAGGGACAGACTCTATTGTCTTTAGCTGTTGTTTAGCTGAACATCATTGCAACAACACCTGATGGCACATATAATAAATTCCACATCATCTATCCCATTATTATGGACCAAGTACTACAGTCATTTACATGCATATATACTTCACATACCTGTTGTGGGAATGATGTCTTTTCTGGATATTTTGCTGGATGTTTTTTTTTTTTTGTGTGTTTGTTTTTGCCTTTCACACACTCTCTCTCTATCTTGGTCTCTCTCCAGTAAATTGATTGAGCTGCTTTGAATGAATTGCAGCATGGCTTTTGTAAGTGATGCACATGATCAGGTGATGGCCTCTGCACCAATCAGTGTCCTCCACTTGCTACCTGCATGCAGCATGCTGTGTAGTACTTCCAATTACCACTGTCATGGCAACCAACTACTATAAATCCCTACATCATGTGGGCGTGGTCCCTTTACCTTTCCTGTATGGTGGACATCCTTCCTGTGTGTGGGCAGCAGTGTTACAGACAGCAGGTAGTAATACCTCTTACAGGAGAACCTGCACACTCAGGCCAGCTACATATTTGTAGGAAGTTCCAGAACTACAGACAGAGTGTGAGTAGTGTTGTTGCATGCACTGTATGGCACTGGTGTTACAAGATTTGTGTGTATATACTAGTTTAACTTGGAATGCAGTTTGTCTGCATAGCTCACAACTGTGGGCCTATCCACTAGATGGCCCGAGGTGTGCCTATTATGTTTTGTCTGTCCACCACACAGGTCTTGTGTCAGATATATCACTGGCAGTGTGTGTGTTGAGTGCTATCAGTACATGGCTACATCCATTTATGTTTCTAACTTCATATTCTTGACTAAGGGTATGTTGCAGACTATCCTGTACACCAGTGACTTGCTTAGTGTATGACAACAGTATTTCACATATGGGCCTGTGTTCCAGCCTCTGTCTTCCACCTACATACCAGGCTTTGTACATATGACATGCTGTCAGGGATTGTTATGTAGTGGGCTGTGAGTATGTCACACTGCCATTCCTGCCATCAGTCCACTGCTGTTGTGGCCCCCACACATATTGTGGGGTTGGGTCCATGTATGTGTGGGCTTCATCTACACAATACATGTGTGCCCTTATGCACTCCAGAGGCCAGTGTATGCAACAGTGGTATATGGCCCTGTATTATTCTGTCTATGGGGGGATGCACCATAACTAACCTAGGCTGTTACAACATGTGGGGATATCAGGGGTAAGCTGCCTTAAGGTATCTGGATGTATATTGGGTAAATGCAGGCCTACTGCTTCCTGCCATACAGACTGTTCTGTTTGTCAGTGTGATTGTGATGGTGTCAGTTATGCCTTTTTATGTAACAGATACATCCCATTGTGTCAAGTGAGATCTTTTCCCCCTAGGGATTGTGTACAGAGTGTAGATAGAGGCTGCTGGACTATACATCTGCATTACTTACTGTTGATTGATTGGTATCCTGTGGCCCAGTCTGTCTTTACTATTGTACTACTTGAAGGCCTCGGCCTGAACAGCAACATATGTAAACCTTTCCAGACTACTGTATTAATATAAATGTTTCACAGTTGCATTACTCTGTTTATATGTATGTCAGAGTCTAAACAGCTTTATGACATGGCATATACAACTGTAATCGTACACAAATAAAGCTTTCCCATGTGTGCAAACCTGTATGTGGTGTTATATCCTTTGACCTCTCTGTGGGTATATGTTGCAGTAACCATTGTCATTTGCATGGGTGGCTCATACTGTGTTGAGATGGTAAGGTGGTAACTGTAGGCATAGTAGCTGTCTAATATTGTGTGCACCTTCTACATATGTATCTTCCTATACATATCTTATCTCTGTGTGTGTATGTGTAGTTACATATATATATATATATATATATATATATATATATATATATATATATATATATATATATATATATATATATATATATATATATATATATATATATATATATAATGTATATATATATATATATATATATATATATATATATATATATATATGTATCTGCATATATGTGTATATGTATCTTAGAAATGTTGAGTGCTTCCACATTGTACATTCCCTATGGTAGCCAGACTGTATTGCATGATATGTTACTGATACCAGCCTGACATCATACAGGTGGGATGCAGTTTTGTTAACATCTTTTGCCCATGTTGTGTCAGGTCCTGGTTATGGGATCTGCAGCAGTTCGTACTGTATTGCAGGGCAGAAGTGTTTGGCTGTGGTGGGGGAATATCTATACATACAAGACACATGTTTGGGCCCCCTCACCCCCATTAACGGTGCATGTGGACATATATGTTTTTGTTATGATTTCTTTTATATCTATAGATGTATGTCTGTATATACCTATATATATATATATATATATATATATATATATATATATATATATATATATACATTTATGCTTATATATATATATATATATATATATATATATATATATATATATATATATAGATGTAGACATATATATCTCTCTAGATGTATGCATATGTATGTATGTATGTATATATTTATATATATATATCTATATCTATAAATATATATATATATATATATATATATATATGTATATATATATATATATATATATATATATATGTATATGGGTCTACCTGAAAATGCCGACAACGCAGAACGCTGACAATGAGAACACCAACACCAGAAGATCGACAACGGAGAAGACCGACTGTTGAGTATCCCGACGCTGAGAACACCGACATGTTAAGGTAAGTGTGCGATAGGGACAGACGTTAGGGTCAGGGTGTGGGTAAGGTAAGTGTGCGATAGTGACGGAGTTTAGGTTTAGGGCCGGGTTAAGTGAGTTAGGGTTAGGGTGTGGGTAAGGTAAGTGTGTGATAGTGATGGACTTGAGGGCTAGGGGCTGATTAAGTGAGTTATGGTTAGGGTGCGGGTAAGGTAAGTGTGTGATAGTGACGGACTTTATTGTTAGGGTTTGGGTTAAGGTTAGTGCATAGATAGTTGTGCTTGCAAGGCTTAGTGTAGGTTTGTAAGGTTTTTGGTGTGCTTGAGTTGTGTGTGCGTTTTTTGGGAAAGTTATTTGTTTTGTTGTTTGTCGGGATTTTGGTTTGTCGGGCATGTGAAGTTTCGTGTTTTTGAACTTTTTGTTTTCGGTGTTTTCGTGTCGGTTATCTCGTTGTCGGCGTTCTGCATTGTCGGCGTTTTCAGGTAGACCCATACATATATATATTTATTTATATATATATATATATATATATATATATATATATATATATATATATATATACATATATAGATATGTTATATCTATTTAGATATAAATATATATATACACACACACACACATACATCTACATGTTTAAATACATTTCCTGTACTGTTGAATGACTGGGCTGGATGATATGTTTGTGAAAACAGCAGGGTTATTTATATCTGACATGGCTTAGTGATAAATCACTTTGTTTATGGTGTGCAGGGTCCTGGGTTCGAGCCTTGCAAAGGTTGTTTATTTTGTTGCTGGGTAGAACAAGGAACATTGGATACAGAGTGATTAAGGCACTTTTAAGCAGTTGTAAGCGGGTTTGTGTGGGTTTGCATGGAGGTAAGCACTGCTAACTTCTGGTTACAGTTTCTCATACTGATTTAGCTTCTCAATTGCTTAACCTGTGTCAGCATTGCTTATCCTCACACAAACAGGATTACACCCGCTTACTGCTGCTTAAAAGTGCTTACTCCCACTTACCCTTGGACTAATTTCTTTAAAATAAAAGAAAAAGGGTTGACAGGAAAGGGGTGAAAAAGGGGCACAAAGAGGGAAAGACAGTAGGGAAAATAGCTAGGGATGTGCAGGAGGGGTTAGGGAAGGTCCATAGCTTCCCATTTTTTCTACAGCAACAGCTGTGCATATACACTGAATTTGGAGGTAGATTTGGACACTCACACCCCTGAGAGAGGGGTGAGGACAACAATAATATGTTGTGATGCCAATTAGATCAGATTACATGTGCCCAGTGGACACGTGTGTGAAATGGACAGCTATGTATGGGGCGATATGCTGTTTTGGGAACAGACTGCCTTTTTTTTTCAGGTAAGAGTGGGATTTTGGGAAGGGATAAGTATATTTGGGGAGGTAGGTTGGTAGGTTGACAGACAAGACAAACAAGATGTATACAGGGGGGGTATATGACATATGTGGGGGTAAACACCTTGATGGGGAAGGGTGTTGGCAAATCAAAAGCCCATGAGCCCCCTAGTGGAAACCACTGTACCTTCACAGCCCCGAAGGTTTCTGTGCTGGGAGTTGAGTCTGAGAGCCAGACCAACCCTCTAGTCCTGACACATGGCCCTTGAGCTGGAGTAGCAGATCTCTGACCTCCCTGCAGAGCTCACTACGCACCATGACCCAGACCTGCTGACGGGTGACAAGTTCCTGTTCGTGCCTGCTACCGGGGTGGCAATCCCCATCCCCTGAGGTGGTTCCACCCAAAGGTGATACAGGACCAATGGACGAGGAGGTCCTGGGTTGGGTCCAAGATGTGCTGGTGCCCGGTACCACGGCCAGCTGAGGTGGGACAGGTGGGTCTGCCAGGATTGGCCTTCCCAAACGTGCTATGGTGCTTATGGTTTATCAACATATGTGGGTTAGTAATAGTTAGCACATTCCAGGATTAGGTATAACAGCATGCATAGATATTCCCATTAACCCAGACACCACATATGGAACAGTTGCATAGCAAATGGAACACATGCATATATGGGACTACAGTGGTAATAACAACAGCATGCAGGTACATTGATGGCACCATGCCACCAATGTTGGAGTATTTCAGCACAGCACATGCATATAAACAGATTTAAATAATTTTCAAACAGTAAGACATATATCCCAACATTACAGTAGAGTCATCACGTACCAGTTGAGGTAGGTATTTATTGTATTGTTGGAAATATGGTGGGGGGAGAGAAAGAGGTCAATTAACAAGTAGTATATTCCTGTAGTTTGCATTACTTTCCTAGTCAGTGCTGTTATCTGTGCCTTACAAGTATTACTACACTATCCTATTGCCTTAGTTTGGACAGTGATATGGCTGTTGACAACTATATATATGGACTGGTTTTACCTGCAATATACACCTCTTACCTGGTATGTATGTGGAGGAATTGTCTCTACACATACTCCCAGATTCCAGGTTGATGTTATGCACATACCTGTCCATCTCTTTTTGCACAGACTCTGGCCATGTCTTGACCACTTACAGGTGAACAGGGACATATGTAGACTATTGCCCTCTTCAACCTTTAGTGACTTACAACACTCTTATACAGGATTTCCTAGACAGTTATATTATGTAGCACAGTGTGGGTGACAATGGTCAGTGATACCTTATTATTCAGAGCAACTGCAACACTCACAATCCCATACAATACCAGAGTAAACAGTACCAATACAGGGTATCAAGCTTTTATTTCTTGGCACAGTGTTCGTATTTGACATACCTGTGGGAGCAATTGAAAGTTGCCACACAAAGTACCAGATTTCACATTAGCATTATGCACATACATCTCACTCTGTTACTGTACACACTCTAGTCACAGCTTGACAACATGGGGGTGTAGATGGGACATACGTGGCTTATTAACTCATAACATTTTGGGAGTTGCTAGTGTGATAGATTTGTTCTTATAGATGTTTGTCAGTTGTATTTCCTGTTTGCTGCCTATACATCTGGGATCATCCCACTGATTTCCCAGGGGGACAGAGTGACAGGCAGCAGATATGGGCCAATATACTGGACATTCTGGACATATCTGTACAGTTATGGGGTATGATTGTGTATGCAGACTACTACCACTCCCAGGATTCAAACCATGACTGTGTGTGCTAAAAATACAACAGTTCACATCTCAGTTGCATGTGCTATTCAGATTTTGTTGTCTGTCATTTCACTATTTTCTGTCTATGTCTCTCTCAGTTGTACTAAATGACCTCTGGGGATTATACCAGTCATATACAGACAGTCCTACACATTTTATTTGTGTTGCACAGTGTGAGTAACAGTGCTTAATACAGCAGTACTATTAAGTGATTGCAAATCTACATTACCATATGATATCAGAGTAAACACATGCAGTTCAGCAGTTAGTCCTTTATTGTCAGGCTATTATGCTTTTATTTACATACAACCTATATGAGACTCTTCCTGCCATATTCTCTGGTGTATGCAGTACTTGCCTTAAACAATACAGGTTTTATACTGGCAATTTACTTACTAATACTTTTAGATTTATTTCCTATGACAGCATATGCAAGAGTATTACTAACCTGTCTCGCGTCACAACCTCTCCAAGCAACATCCATAGGCCTCCTGGTTCATGGCCTGCTCACTTGCCACTGTGAAGGACATAAGAGGAATATTTAGCCATACCTATCCATAATATGCATGAGCTGGCAATTATTAAACAAGTAGTGGAGTGATACTTACACACAGCTGGGACTTCCCCTGCCGTTAGGGTTGGGACGGTGGCCTAATGGTTAAGGTGTTTGCCTTACAAACACAAGATGCAGGGTTTGAGTCTCACAAAGGATAACTGGCTAGGCTTACAATGGCTCACAAGGGCAGTTAGCCTAGTACTAACCTATGAACTAGCCTCTTGGATCTACTGATCCAAGAGATCCCCCATCCACAGCTTCAGGTCAGCATATTGATGCCTGACCTGCTCACCAGTTCGAGGTATGCCAGTGGCTCTGGTGAGGTCATGGGTGACATGGTCCCTGGCTTCCGCTTCATATTGGGAATCCTGGTACTAACCCTGCAGCAGTGTCTGCTTATGGTTTTTAACAAGGAGTCCTGCCATGACTCTGGACTCCTGGATGCCCCAGCACTGCACCCAAAAGTGCACTCCCTCTCCCAGACCTGACATGGTGCCTGCAAGGGAAAGCTACAACCAGTTATGAGATGTATTCCCACCTGTTGCATTTAAGTAGGGCCACTTTCCTGCACTTTGCTGTGATTGGACAATTTTGAAAAGGCTAAGGTATGGGCAAACCTGCTTACCTAAGGTTGGCATTGTTTAAAGGGGTATACCACCTGACAAACTGAGTTAGCTGGCCTTCACATTGCTTACACCTACTAAGTTGGCCTGTGCTTTGCTTAGCATTGCTTAATATTTACGTTGCATTATATTTGCTTTTTGGCATTGATTTATTATTCATTACATGTTTTATATATATATATATATATATATATATATATATATATATATATATATATATATATATATATATATATATATATATATATATATATATATATGTATGTCTGGTATCCATGATTCATGTGTACATACACTGTATGGGGTCCTTGTATTTAATGGGAGACTTCAACACTTTATTACACTTACACCTCACATCTGGGCTTACTTCAGTACTCCAGTTCAAATATTTTTGTTATGTAGTATGTTATAGAACATATGACTGTATACTGATTCCTTTCACATGTTCAGTTTGATTTTACTATAGTGAGGATTTGTTTGGTGATACCTCAATCTTATGTACTGCTGTAATGAATTGGTGGTTAACGACAGTGACTATAGTGTATAGGGTCCTGGGTTCAAGACCTGCAAGGCTGTTCATTTTGTTGCTGAGCAGGACAGCAGCTGTTGGATACAGAGTGATTAAGGCACTTTTAAGCACTTGTAAAGCTGGTTTGCGTGGGTTTGTGTGAGGGTAAGCCCTGCCAACCTTTGGTTAAATATGCTTACAGAGAGTTAGCTTCCATATTGCTTAACCTGTGTGCATTGCTTACCCCTGTGGAAATGGGCTTAAACCCACTTACTGGTGCTTACAAATGCTTACTCCCACTTACTACTGCTTAATACTGCTTATACTTGCTTACTAGTGCTTACCCCAGCTTACCACTGCAGTAATTTAGACAGCAATATCTAATGGTTCTTTGGAAGGTGGGGGATTTGGAAGCTGTATGGAGTTATCATTCATTACACATTTTAGCTTCCATTTGTATCCCTGATTCCTATGTACATATACTGTATGGGGCACATATGATTATCTGTGGACTTTGCAACATTATGACACTGACACCTCACATCTGCATTTAATGCAGTACTCCAGTTCACAAATATATGTTATTTAGTAGGTTATGCAACTACAAATATTTGCCATAATGTGATTTGACATGGTAAATGGAATGTGCTGGAGTGGGACTCGAACTGGGAATGACTGCTCGTAAGGCGAATGCTCTGCCCACTACACTATTTTTATACTGTTTCATTTGCATATATCTTTCTTTTTACCCTCTTCTGCCATTTAAGCTGCATTAACCATAGCTAAGCGATAGGCAAACCCACGCACCTATGGTTAAATTTAATCTGTTTCATAAAAAAAGTATCTTTATATTTTTTGTGTTAACTATTGCTCTTGTACATGTGGTGTGATGTTGCTGGGGGTATGTGTACACCTATGAGCAGTCTTGTCTATTCTATTAGGGCTTTATGCTGTTCTTCATTGCAGGGGCATGCATATTCTGAGAGTTCTGCTCTCAGACATGCCCCCTGCACTCTTACATGCTCCGTGTAAGATTAAGAGCTTAGGCAGTGCGTCTTCATTAATATGCATGGCGCACTGCTGTCCTGCTCCTAAATGGCAGCTTCCATGCAGGACTAAGCTAGTCCTGCATGGGAGAATAGTAAATCTGGGGGATTGTTTTATTCTGATGAAGTTCTGCAAGTAAATAGAACAAAAACACTTAATTCATTTCTTTGGTGTGCTGTATAGTAAGGTATAGCCTGATGCCCTGTATAAACATCAACACAAATGTATAGACACAGATGTACCTGATAGGATCAAAAAAAGATCCTTAGGAAAATAATAACCATTTTGATGGATGCCTGACTCTACTTGTTTATACGGTAAGTGAACAAAGCTGATGTCTACAAATACAAAAGTGTAAATCCCAAACTGGAATAGTAACATCCCCAGCCTAAGCAAGACAATAAGATACCTTGTAAAGTCCTCACAGAGCAGCTATGGGAAATATGTTGAAACCATAGCCAAGTATAACCATAAAGCTTTCCTCTGCTACATCTGCAACATCAAAGCTATAACTCATATGTGTGCTGAATTAATTTTGAATGGTGTTGCACACACAGACCCGGTATAAATTGAAAATCTGCAAGCAGACATGTTTGGATAAAAGTTATCCCCCACCCACCCCCAAGCTTGCCACTACATGTCTTGAACATCACTTCTAACCTTCCTCTGCAAACAGAAAGTAATCACTGCTCTCTCCAAGACTAGGAATGCAGCCTCCATGGGACCAGATGGCATTCTGGAATGTGATTGTGATGTTTGTAAACAGCAAACTATTGTACTAGGTACCCTATTCAATCACAGTCAGAGTACTGCATTTATCCACACAGATTTGAAATCAGTGACCCCTTAAGTTTCACAAGCATCAGCTGTAAAACAATGGAATGGATTTTCATGGAAGTCAGATACAAGGCATACCTCCCAACTGTACCAAATTACTCGGTTTTTACTGAGTTTTGGGGTCCAAATAATGGGGTGCCATGTTTTCCAAGTGTCACCCCTTAATTTCTGAATTTCCCAGCTTTTTATTTTAATTTTTGTTTTCCGGCTTTATGAGCCAATGTCATTGCACACATGATGATGTCAGCTCTGTGAAACAGCCTACCAGCCTGTAAGAATTGAGCTCAAGGGCTCACATGCGTGCATTTTTAGCATGTGTGCATTTCCAACTGGCAGCTGCTCCAGCAGCAAGGGATGGTAACAAGCAGACTGATTGCCAGATATTGGAATGGTAATGTGGAAGTGCTGGAGACTACTGCAGAGGTATTCACACGGTGACATTCTGGGTAGCTGCTGTAAGCAGGAATGGACTGCAGAGGTATTGCAGACTGACTGCCAGATATTGGAATGGCTGGCGTTCTGAGTAGCTGCTGCAAGCATGAATTCCTGGTGGCTAGAGGTATTCATATTCAACCCTTGCACCTTGGGTACAGGTAACAAGAGCCTAAAGTCCCTACCCACTACCACTTGTGAAACCTTTGCAGATTTATGCCTCATATTTTTGTTCTTTATTAAATAATGACAGGCATTTGAAAAGTCCCTACCCGCCACTACTTGTGAAACCTTTGCAGATTTATGCCTCATATTTTTGTTCTGTACTAAATAATGACAGGCATTTGAATTTCAGACTTCATATTTTTCAGAAAATAAATGATAACACTAAACCTTTTATTCTCGCAATTTTCTAAGTTTATAAGATCAGTATTTGAAGTTTGTCTCTATTTTCAGGGCTGTATTCCCCCATTATTGGTTTTGTCCAGGTTTTTGTGCTAAGATGTTGACAGCTATGGTGAGAAGTGAGAACTGAATTCCTACCCACCACCACTTGTGAAACCATTGCTGATTTATGCCTCATATTTTTGTTCTGTTCCTCATAAAATCTGGGGTTTTCTGGATTTTTGTGGCAAATCACTGAAGAATTGAATTCACTAAATAATGACAGGCATTTGAATTTCAGACTTCATATTTTTCAGAAAATAAATGGTAACACAAAACCTTTTATTCTAGCAAGCTTCTAAGTCTATATGATCAGTATTTGAAATTAGTTCCTATTTTTGGGTCTGTATTCCCCCATTATTGGTTTTGTCCAGTTTTTTGTGTTAAGACGTTGAGAGCTATGGTGAGAAGTGAGAAATGAATTCTGTATTCCCCCATTATTGGCTTTGTCCAGGTTTTTTGAGCTAAGAGGTTGAGAGCTATGATAAGAAGTTAGAACTAAATTCACTAAATGATAGCCATTTAAGTTTCAGTCTTCCTACCTTTAAGGAAACTGGTGATTTGGCATAGTGGTATGTTGTTCTGACTGTAGTACACAGGGTCCTGGGTTCAAGACTTGGCAGTAAAATGCATGGTGGTAACACAGCATTTTATTCTAGCAAATTTCCAAAATTATACAAGGAATGTTTAAAATGTGTCCCTGGTTTTTGGGCTTTTGTCCCCCGCCTAATAAATTTCAGCTTTTTCCAGATTTCTTGTGCTGCAAAGTGGAGAGATACATTTGAGTGTCGAGTTGATTTTCCAAGGAGCTGAGAGCTTCAGGGGAAAAGGAGTTTAGTGATGCTTATGCTAACGTGGCTCGCATTGTTGATAGCATAACAGGTTAAATATTTGCATTTTGATACAGAGGACTGTGGGTTCTACTCCCACAGTATGTAGATACATTGCTGATACTATACTGTGTTGTAGTTTTAAAGGGGGTGGGTGTAACAAGTCAAGGGCATAGCTACAGAGAAAATGTCATGCACAAGGGCATTTGTGCCTCAGTAGAAAAAGCAACAAATATCATTAACCCAAATTCAGGAACAGAAAGTCAGAATTATTATGTTCTGTGCTACATTATAAGAACAATATTTTTAAACAAGTACAGTACATTTTCCAGCATTAAAGATAATACACATATTTTTCAACTGCAGACAGCGGAGAAGCAAGAGTGACCAGTTAACAGCACCTGGATTGCAATGATAGTTTTGATGCTTCAGGATGAATGTAGGAGTGGGTCTGTCAGTACTTGGACTAAAACTGGAAGTTTTAAAACATGCAGTTTGCCTAGTTTATTTTGTTGTGCATTTACAGCTATTGAGTTGGTTTGATAACACAAATCAGAATAAGTCAAGCAAAAAATTGAAATTGAAAATAAGTTCAAGAAGCTGTGCAAGATGGCTATATATATATATATATATATATATATATGTGTGTGTGTGTGTGTGTGTGTGTGTGTGTGTAAGTAGACTTTTATGATGGAAATGTTCTGAATTGCCAGTTTTATCATTATTGGTTCATGCATTTTGTTTCATTGCCTATTGGAAAAATGTTCAAACAATAAATTTAAAATGCGCTCTAAGTCTAACAAGTGTACTGTATTATACAAGGAATATAATTTAATAAAGTCAGGGAGGTGCATCAAAGAACACATGTATGTTTCTTGTTTTGTGTGCAAGGGGCCTATGATTTGAAAACAGCCCATAGGTAATCTTTTTATCCACCGCTGGCCAGATGCATTTTCTTTGGATGTGGTGTGGATTTCAATGCTGTTTCAATGGATGTGAGTTTCAAGGGCAGAGAAGTTTTAATGCTAAGTCTATTTTCGTTGTGAGACAGTATTGCTTTGTTTAGCAGATGTCTATTAGTGTTTTTGCATTGTGCTATAAAATGTAAAAATAAAATCCAAATAATCATTGTAGAAGTAAAGCAGTATGCACCTTAGTGTTTATGGTAAATGGGGTGAAATAGTCAGGTAATGGGACATTGGAATGGCTGCAGGGGGACTCTGGTGCCATATTTTGGTTGTCTGTTCTTCAGTTCACGTTTGAAAGTTGGTATCCCACAATTCCATTTGGAGTGGGTGGGGTTACGTAATTATGTATGCAAATTTTATGCTAATCAGCATACAGATTTGTACCTATTTTTCATGGGCCTTGTCCAGATTTTTGATGTTTCCAGGTTGAGAGGTATGATACAAGGACAGAGTTGATATCCATACACTACATCTGTTCCAGCATGGTTTTCTCAAGGGAAGGTTGTGCATGCTAAAACTGTTGATATTCAATAATGTGACCAGAGACATAGCATGTTGCACAGTATTGATCTTGTCTATCTTGACTTGGCCAAAGCCTTCCACAAATTCCCACATTTGTGCATCAGTGAGAATCAAAGACAGGTGAATATCAACTGCTATGTTGTCTGATGGGTTGCAAACTGGCTCACAGACACTCATTCAAAGTGGGAGAGTTCATTTCTAGCAGCAGAACCATCACCCATAGGTTACCACAAATGTCACTGCTGTGTCCATTCATGTTCGCCATGTACATCTCAGAAGTCAAAACCAAAACTGAATGTCTGGGTCTAGGCATGTTTGTGTTTAAAGGATACTAGGTGTTATCATTATATGCCCTAATAATGTGAGTGCTGTTCAAAAGGGGCTTACACAGAGTAATGACTGATGACAACTCTATGCTGTTAAATGACTGTCATACAAATGCATCATCATTTTCTTTGGTATTAACAATGTTCAAGCTTATTTTGACATGCACTGAATACCCTAATCACCAGTTCCATATTGATAGACCTGGGAACACATGTAGAATGCAACATGTGTCTACTGTGATGAGGAAGGTTTTCTACATATTGCATCAGATTAGCAAAGCCATTGCAGCAGTATCAAATTCAGTTCTAAATACCCTATGATCACCCCTTCTTAGGCCTACCTCTGAATATAATGATCCCTTTACTATGTAGTGTATTGGACACCTGCAGAAACTTGACAGATCTCAGAGATTTACCAGTAATATAAATCATGGTGTCAGTCATGTGTCTAATAAGGACAGACTGATGTAGCTGTCCTGTACTCAGTATAATATAGACTGCTTCGAGGTGACTTATGCATGCCTTACAGTGCTATCTCTGACCAAATTGTGATGGAAATGCTGGCCTTACATATGTCATTTGTGACTACAGTCAGCTGTTCAAGGGTCATCAATGTTGACTGATATATATATGATATGCTGGAGAGACAGATACATCCCCCATAGGTTGCCACATCTCTGGAATAGGCTTCAAAACCATGTCAAGCCGAGCACCTCCATGACACTGTTTCATCACTACCTGGATGACATGATGTCAAACTGTTAATCTCTGCCCTGCATTGCCCCTGCTTCTCACCGGGGCATGGGTAGTCCTTGCTAGACAAATCTTGCCCATACATGATCTCTGACATCAAATTTTATATTGCGATTTATTGGCTAGGCTTCTAAACATCATCAGGTCAATAGCCTAGTAACATCCTATGTACCTATAAAGCTATGGGGATATACATGCCAGAAATACTGTTACACTGTATTACTGTTTTGATGGGAGTTGACTACAGTGCATACTTAAATTCCTGATATCTGACTCTGATGTTGTGACATCTGATGTGCACTATATCACTGTAAAAATAATTACAGGGAAATTTTCAAGTTGTATGATACAAATTTCAGTTGTTAACGTCACAACTCTTACAAGTGCATCCACTATAAAGTAGTGAAAGGATGATGGTAGCATCTGTATAACTGGCCATGTACAATATAACTAACAAGTGCAATCATGTCTTCAACACCACACATGCAGACGTAATCATCATTTACATAAATAGTCAACCTGTAACTTTACTATTCCTGAATCCAAAAGATAGAAAACAGGGATATGGCACAGTTATCATCACTTGCACAGTGTGTTGGATGGGGGGGTGCAGGAGACCTAGACTGACACAAAAGGTGTGTGAATAAGAAAATGAAGCAGGCAAGATGGACCATGAAAATGCTGTGTGTGTGTATCTGTAGGTGTCTTCAATGTAACATTGGTGTGTGAGTGTCTGCACGCACACAGCCAAGCTCAGTCCTAGCTCTACATGTCTGTGAGTCGGACAGATGTGAGCCGTGCTTGGTAGAGTTGACAGTTTATTGTTGTTGCCCCCAGCCATGAGAAACAATGTGCATTCCATGACAGATACTCCACGTTCCACCACAGACACACCTCGCTACAATATGTTATTCATCTGATCCATGGAATCAATGACACAGTGGAGGCAGTAATGCGTGTCAGACTGCGCCACATCTACAACCCTGAGCATTTGTCTGTAGCACCTTTCTAAACATGCCTGTGCCTCTATAATGGCCCTAAACATACATTGCATTACATATGAAGAGATACCTCCACCAAGTGGAGGAAGGACAGCAGGCCTCCTCAGAGCACCCTATCGACCCTCCTGCATAACACCTTGCCAACCATTTGGCTATTGCCAGAGTAAACAGGCTCTGAAACAGCAGTAGCTACACTTCCCTGGTCAATGTCCTCACCCTGCACCTGTCCAATATCTGTGGCATTGGTGGACTGGAGATGCATAGGAATACTGGCTTTGTACAGGTAAAATGAGGAGTACTAACCTCAGTGTCAGATTCAGCCTCTGCAACCCCTGGTTGTGCCTCACTTTGGCCACCATCATCATCAGAGTCTGATGAGACACTGGCATCAGGTGGCACAAGAGACACAGAACCATTTCCATGATCACCTGTTATAAAAGGTAGAAACACAGGAATACATTAATACTTGCACTACTATGCTGCAATATATGTTATACAATTTACAATGTTGTCACTATTACAGACAGTCATACCTCTCAACCTTTTAGAGGAAGAAATCTGGACAAAGCCATGAATAATGGGTGGACAAAAGCCCACGAATAGGGACAATTTTGAAATACTCTTCTTACAAACATAGACAGTTGATAGACTAGCAGATTTTGCTTTAGCATGACAGTTCTGAAGGGTATGAAGTCTGAAACTCAGATCTCTGTCATTACTTTATGTCTTCAATCTTTAATGATTTGTCAATAATTTGCCAAAGAATCACTATGATATGGGCTACAGGCCAGAAATATGAGTAAAAAATCTGGACATTCAGCAAAAGTCTGTACAGTTGGCAGGTATGCAGACAGTACAGCAATACATACAGTAGGCCTGAGAAGACACAGTATCAGATATGTTGGAATTTATCTACAGTACTGACATAAATGTATTATGCTTACCAACTGCAGCAGCCCTATGTCTCTGAATTCCTGATGGTCCTGAAATGAGTAAAGGAAGAGGTAATGGCAACAGCACCACATTTAACTGTATAACAAGGAGTAATACCTTTATTCATCTATATCTGCAGTAACCCAAATGTTAACAAGAATGTGGTTGACAACCTCAAAATTAAACTTAAAACTGCAGCTATCTTAAATTAGTCTGTGCTTCAAAACTGCTAATTACAGCATAAGCAGTGGAATTGCATGCTACTCAACCACTCTTGTGGAGCTAGCCAACAAGATATAAAGCATTCATGTAGACTCCATGCTGTTTTTTATGCGGAGTGGGAAAATAGTGGAGTACAGACACAAAGTAATCACAAACAGATTGTTAGTAGCTGCTGCTTTTTTGATACATTTGTCTGTGCTACAAGCTGAAGCCAATACTGCTGCTGCCAATAGCCATAGACAGAGAAGGTGAAGACTTTTCAGGCCAAGGACACAGTACAGGAACTGTGCAACTTCTGGCAGCTTTGACTCATAGCCATAGCCAGACAGAGGGAACCCATCACAGTGGAAAATAAGGTATGTGTTGAACTTAGAATCTTAGCCAGAGGTATCTTTCACAGACTACCAGGGACATGCTTGGTGTGTCATAGGCATCAGCATCCAGGATCTCCAAAACATTCCTGCATGCTATGCTACAACATGGCAGAGAGCACATGTATCTTACCATTAGTTCTGCAGAGAGTTTCACAAGAATGCTACAACTGTACCATGTATCGCACTACCATGAAGTAATGTGTGCCATACATTGCAGTCATGTACACATGAAAACAACACCTGTAAAACAAAGTAAGGTCTACATTAACCATAAGGTCTACCACTCAAACAACTGCTGAGTCATGTGTAATGGCATGGGGATCATCTGGAATGTGTGTGCTGGCAACCCTGGTAGTTAACATGACTTCCATATGTGCCACATCTCCCAACTGCACCAGGTGTGTGATGGGGAATGTCTCACAGGCTCATTTAGATCAGAAATGTACATGCACACACACACACACACACACACACACACACACACACACACACACACACACACACACACACACACACACACACACACACACACGCACGCACGCACGCATGCACACACACACACACACACACACACACACACACACACACACACACACACACACACACACAGAGGAACACCTAAATGAGACATAATGTCATAGAGCATGTATTTGAGATACTGCAGTCACAGTGCCAGTGCCTACATACATCTGGCCAAGGTCTTCATTACAAGCCACTGACATCTCCCACAATGCTCCTAGTATGTGCTATGCTACCCAAGTTAATCTTGTGGAAAAAGCTGCAGCAGGATCAGCAAGGGGAAGGGGAACGCATTCTCCCGACAATGCCAAGGTCACCACAGCCACAGGCTGATGATGAGTCAGAGGTGGAACTGGCAGCTAGTGTGGGTGTAGGCAGACATAGGCATGCTCGGTATGTCCTTGTGTTGGCTAGGAGACAAGCCATAGAACACTGACTCACCACCTAGGAGCCTAAAATCATCCTCCTACTTCACCATACTTTTGTACTGGGAAAGCATTACAGAGAAAAGTTCGACAGTAAGGATATACATTGCAGTTTTTTACTTCTCAACCCTCCCTAAATCAGACAACAGGCAGGATGCCAAACAAGCGCAGTAACCAACACAAAAAAAAGAAAAAAAAGTCTGTGCATGATGGTGAGTGATGTGCAGCATTGCTAACCAACAGTAAAAATAAGTACTATTAGTTATATAAACCTTTATTTGATATCACTTCCATGTAGCATCAAACATTTCATTATTACTCTATTTTTAATTTCTCCAAGTCTTTTGTGTTTCTAATGCCATGACGGGAATGGACCCCATTCCTAAGTCAAAGTACGATTAAAGTTCATGAAATTAGTATTGTTTCACTCTTTGATGTCAGCCAAAAGTGCTCTTCACAGCACTTGCAATGTGCCCAGTAATGATTCCTTCTGCAGTTCTTATGGAGTTACATGTATTGGTAGCATATCTAAATAAGATTTTAGACTCTTTTTTTATAAGACCCATTGCTCCTACTACTATCGGAAATATATGGGTATCTTTCTTCCAGATTGCTCTCATTTCTGCTTGCAGATCCTGATATTTTATAACTTTGTGTCTCTCTGTGTGTTCCGGACACTGTAGTCAATGGATGTAGCGGTTTCAGTGATCAATGCTACTCTTGTCTTTTCCTAGACCACTATATCTAGTTTTCTAGCATCTATCTTTTGAATTGTTGGTAATGGATGATCCCATGTGAGGTAGACCATCATTTTCTATGATGCTTTGTGGGTCATGTTTCCAGTGCTTTTCAGCCACTTCAAAACCAGAATGTTTGCACAATCCCCAGTGCAACAATCAATCTCACCACGTTATTGTGCCTTTTAGTATACAGTCCTTCTGCCATTAGTATGTCACAGCCAGCAATGAGGTGTGCGACTTTTTCCAGTTCAGTTTTACAAAACCTACATTTGTCTGTTTTGCCCACATGTTCAATGGACTATGTAACCCAGTGTGTACATAGCCCACTATCTTGAGCCGCCATTATTAACCTTTCATCTCTTGGTTTGAATTCACCTCTCCTTAACCATTCCTGTGTTCATTCCTGATCAACATGAGGTTCTTCCAGAAGTTTTCTATACTTGCAACTATAATTATGCATTTTCCACATTTCTTGCCTTTTTGTCTGGTCCTTCACCTTATATTCTTTCTTTTGTTTTTTGGCACATTCAGTTGCTGCCTGATTTTTTATCTACTTCTGGTTTGATTTCCATTCCTGCTTGACATCGATATGCGTTTGCTAAATTAAGCAGAGAAGTCATCTCAGATTTATTCTCCTTATGTTTCAAAACTTTCACTACATTTGGGTCTTGTGAGGTCAGCAGATATGTGTGGAGTCCCACGATTGCAGATCTGTACATGTAGTCAGTTTCAAGGAAGCCCATCTCTTCTTCGGAATGGGGAATATATAATCTTGGTATGTACTGATTTTTATAGATCATTTGGTGGGCATTCTAATATTAGTATTAATATTATTAATATTAATATTATTATTATTAATATTAGTATGAATATTCGTATTCTTCTTGTTTTAATATCTAATTTATCCAACATGTTTTGGGGACAATCAATCACTCCAAAACTGTAAGTTAGGACAGGAAGAGCAAATTGGTTTATAGCTTGGATTTTGTTCCTAGACATCAGTGCTGTTTTCAGGATTAATTTAAGTCTTCTGAAGTATTCCTTGCTAAGCTTTATTCGCATTTGTTTGTTTTATTGCTGATCCTTCATCAATTCTCAAGTATTTATACAATCCCTCTTGCTCAAGTTCTTTTATATCACATTCTTGCCCCAAACTGATGTTTTCCTGGTGCTGCAGTTTTCCTGATTTAAAGGTTGCTTTTGCCCATTTATCAAGACCAAATGACATTCTAATATCATCTGAAAAAGTTTTAACGACCTGCAGCTGTGCTTTCAGTGTCTCATCTGATGAGCTATGCAGTTTTAAATCATCAACAAATAGGATATGAGAAGTCTTTAGACTTTGTTGTTTTCTAGCAGCCAAATTGTAGTCATGGCCTAAGCTGTTAAGTAAACAGCTTAATGGGTTAAGGGCAAGGCAAAACAACAACAGTGACAAAGAGTCACCCTGGAATATCCCCCTTTGAATTTTTATCCCTGGGATAATAATTTGTCCTTTATCATTGTTTAATTGCAAAGTGGTCTGCCATTGTTTCATGCTCACTGTAACATAGTCAATCAGTGTAGGATGTATCTTATACACTTTTCAGAACTCTTTTATCCATGAATGCGCGATACTATCAAATGCTTTTTTGTAGTCAGTCCATGCCATACTTAGATTCTTCCCCTTTTTACAGTTCTCCACTATGACTTTCTCAGTGGACAGTTCTCCACTGATTTAACAACAAA
The DNA here is from genome assembly GCF_019279795.1 of Protopterus annectens. Taxonomy (NCBI): domain Eukaryota; kingdom Metazoa; phylum Chordata; order Ceratodontiformes; family Protopteridae; genus Protopterus; species Protopterus annectens. Next base: position 554,897,594 of record NC_056730.1, on the reverse strand, counting down.
TGATCCTTTGTTCTGTATGACTTTCTTTTATTGCCCTTTTGTTCTACTGCCATGATTGAGTTTTCTCCTAAATGACTATAAACTCTGTCAGCATCAATTCCTGTGTATAGTTTATACGTCATCAGAAGGCAAGTTACTGGTCTATAATTTCTGGGGTAACTTGCAGGTTCATTCTTAAGTAGGAGCATTGTTTGCCTGTTGTTAGCTAGGTTGGTGTCTGTTCCGGATGTGCATGTAAATAGTCCTTACTCATGGCTAGGTCTTCATGCAAAAAAGTTAATACTTTTAACCAAAAGTTAGGCACTGCATCTCGGCCTGGGGTTTTCCAATTAGAGGCTTTTCTTAACTTTGCTTCAATCTCTCTGGCTGTTACTTCATCCCATTTCATATCCTGTATCTTTAAACTTCTTATTCTTTCTTTTACTTCTTTTATCCATTTAGCATCTTGGTTGTGTTCCACAGGAACTTCATAGATACTTCTCCAAAATGCATCTATTTCTTCTTTTTTGGCCGTCTTTCAATTCCTTTTACCTTGTTTCCCAATTCTCTATAAAACTTTTTGGGGTCATCACTAAATTGCCTATTTTGTACTTTTCCTTTATATTTATGTGTGTACCTTCTAAGTTTTTCCACCTGTGCTGAAATTTTTAATTTATTATTTGCAATAGTGCATGATAGATCCTGGTCTGTTCAAATACTGTGCACTGCTTTTATCACATCTATCTTTCTTAGTATTTTTGTTGATCTATTTCCTCTTCTATAGTCTTCTAACAGTGACACTTCCTGTCTTAATTGCTTTATATTTTTCTCTATTCTATACTTCCATGATGGTATTTGATTTCTCCCCTTCCTTTGTCTCACTACCCTGTGCTCTTGCGGTAGAAGTTTATCAGTTATTAATTTAGCTGCACAGTAACATATCCTGTTTACTTCTATTATATCGCATGGATCTCTATGGACAGTCCTAATTACTGTGTCCATTTGTTTTATCAGACTTCTGACTTTTGGGGTTTTATTGACCTTCTGCAGTCTATTTATTTCATTGATTTTAATATATCTATATCCATTAAATCAAACAACTCTTCCCTTAGTTCATTTTCTTCCAGACTGAGGGTACATCCTTTGTTTTCCATTTCCTGCAGGCATTCTATAGAAAGTTCTATAGCATCTTCCTGTGACACCTTCTCTTAAATTTCATCCTGTACCATCCATTGCTATGTCACATGGGAACTCACTGGCCTATCGCTCCTCAACATTGACTGCATCAGTTTCAGCAGTCTCCTGTTTCTTCCCTTGCTGTCTAGCTTTAAGTGAATGTTTATACTGGTTTCCTGTGGAAGACTTCAAAATATATTGATATGGCACCTGACCAATTGCTTCCTGTTCCACTGATTTCCCCTTAATTTGGAAATCCATTGCTCTATCCTGTTGTGGTGCTTTCTGCATTCGATTTTCTACACTGAATCCTTCACTTTCATTGTACTCCATAATCTCAGTTTCTGTTTCTTTAACTTCTCCATTACTAATCTCCTTTTCTGATTTTCCTTTTTGTCTTCTTATTTTTTTGTATTGTAAAGTTTTCCATGTCTGGATTCCTTTGCCTGAATTTCTCTTCAAATATCTTTGGTGCTGCTCTTTTTGCACTGGTTAATTTTGCTTTCTCCTTTCCATAAATATTACACCATATTAAATTTCTTTTTCTTTCCCATGTCCATATTTCTTCTTCAGATATCTCCTGATCTTCCTGCTTCTCCTTACATTGGAGACTCACACCATCATGCTGTGATGTAGTCTTTGTTAGACTTTTTACATTAAATCCTTCACTCCGCAGACACTCCATAACTTCAACTTCTATTTCTTTAACTTCTGCTTTACTAATCTTCTTTTCCACATTCCATCTTTGTGATATTAATTTTTTATTGTGAAATTTTCCATTTGCCTTTGCCTGTATTTCTCTTCGAATATCTTTGCGGCTGCTTTCTCTATATTAATTAACATGGCTTTCTCCTTTGCATAAACATTGCACCATATCAAATTTCTCTTTCCCATGTCCATATTTTTTTTTATACTTTTCAAAAATGTCTAGGTTTTGTTGTTTACATTTTCACACTTCCTCAGATGCTTCTTTTCCCAAACAGATCAAAGTTTCTTGATCTATATACTGTTTTTCAAAATCTGTTGCATTAATGAATGCAAATTTTTATTTGAAGCTTTTGACAGTTTTACCTGTGAAAGTATTTTTCTTTCCTCCAATTTATCTCTTAATCTCTTTGTATATCCTCTGTCTGGTAATTATGGGCTTTTTGCATAATAGTAATAATACAGAATTTCTTTCTTATCCTCAATAGTCTACTCTATCATCTTTATGGCTGTTCTTTGCCTATCTGTTTTTGTGATTTTTATGGACTACTACTTCTGTCTTCAACAGGGTGGCCATCCTCCCCTTGGGTCTGGCCTGGCCCCATTGTAGGAATGTTTCCAGATTTTGAGGATTCTACACTGTCATTTTTTTCCCGTCCTGGCACCAGTGTGCCTACTAGAATATGGCACTTTTTTATCCTGGGTCTTGTGCACCCAGCTAACTTTTTTTGTTTTTAACTTAGTTCTGTCCATGAGATATGCTATATGAATGCAGTCTATATATAGGTTCATAGGTTCATAGGTTCATACTAGGCTATCTGCCCTAGGGCATTTATAAACCTAGCCAGAATGTGTTTGGCTTTCGCCACCCATTTTAAATTTATTTTGCTATGCACTTTTTCGAGGTTAGTATACTGTGCCTCTGTCTAACAGTGACACAGAAGTGATACCCGGGGTAAACCTACGATCTCCCATCCACTCATCAAGATTCCTCTTGAAAAGAGTCAGTGAGGGACTCTGCCTAACCTGGACTGGGATTTTATTCCAGAGTGAAGGGAGCCTCTGGGTTATGAATCTGTCCCTCCAGCATGTCCTATTTATTTCAGTGCTGAGGTTCAAGTCTCTTGAGCGTAGCTCGATGGGATTTGGATTTTCTGAGGTGCAGCATGTCCATTAATTCCGGGTTGGACATGGCTTTATACGTCAGGCACAGATCACCTCTGAACAGGCGGTATGCCACTGAGTAGAGCTGGAGTTTCTTTAACCGGGCAGCATATGGCATCTGTTTGAGCCCTTTGATCCTCTTGGTGAGGTACTTTTGGGGTCTTTCCAGTTGCTGCAGGTGTCTGGTAAGGTACATCCCAAAGGGCATTGTACTCAATTATGGGCCTGATGAGGGATGAGTAAAGAGGCACGATGACCTCCCTGATCTAGATGTGAATCCCTTCATGATTAGGTGGGCTATATAAAATGTTTTTCTAACCACTTTGGCCACGTGGTTGTCAAATGAGAGATTACTATCAACTTGGGTCCCCAGGTCCCTAATTACTTCTTCTGTACTTAATGGATTTCCACCTATGTGGTAATTTGTGGGCACTTTGTTTTTGCCAAAGGGGATGACTATACACTTTTTGGCATTTAGCTTGAGGCCATGGCTCTGGCACCAGTTGTCTGTTTCTATGAGGCCCTTTTGGAGGATGCTTGTGTCGGCTGGAGAGTCGATTATGGCGCCCAGTTTGCAGTCATCTGCGAACTTGGTCAGCCACAGTCCTTCCGTGTTGGCCTGTACCTCCGAGAAATATATACCGAACAAGAGAGGTCCCAGGACTGAGCCTTGTGGGACACCACTTGTAACTGGTTTGGAGTCTGACATGGCTCCAGCAATTCTAACCATGTGGGTTCTGTCCTTGAGCCAGTTTGCAATCCATCTAGTGACATAGGGGTTTATATTTAAGCTGGTGATCTTATCTATAATGCCCGAGTGGGGTATTGTATCGAAGGCTTTTGCGAGGTCCAGGTAGGCTGTGTGGACCACCTTCCCCTCGTCAATGGCCTTGGTGACTGTTTCAAAGAAATCAACCAGGTTTAAGAGGCAGGATCTGCCCTTAACAAAGCCGAACTGGGTAGGATCCAGTGTTTGTAGGTCCCCAATATCTTTATTTATGAGGTCCATGATGATCCTTTCCATAGCTTTGCAGACCAAGCTAGTCAGGCTTATGGGGCGATAGTTTCCAGGATCCGTTGAGGCACCACCTTTATGGAGAGGGACCACTGTTGCTGTACGCCACTCTTTGGGCACATATCCTGTAGTAAGGCTGAGATTGAACAGTAGTTTTATGTTTGGGTTTAGCTCTTCTTTGAGTTCATGTAGGACGCAGCCTGGGACACCATTTGGTCCCATTGATGCTGTGTTTTTGCTTTGGAGAGGCGGCTCTTACCTGAGCATCTGAGATGTCAGGGGCAGCACTCTGCTGGGATAGATATTTGCCCTTTTGGTGGGAGAGGGAGAAGTTTGCGCTGAACCTGTCAGCTAGGATGTTGGCAATGTCTGTGGGTTCGGTGTATTTTTTGTCATTTTGGACTAATTCTGAGCATATCTGGGAATTACCACCCAGGTTCCTAACATAACTAAAGAAAGCCTTGTGATTATCCTTAGTGTCCTGTGCTGCAATTTTTCTCTCCAAGCTGGCCTTAGACAATTTTATGTGTGCCCATAGTTTTTTGCTAATACTGATCAGTGATGCCTTCTCTTTTTGGGATTTTGCTTTATCATTTAGTAGCTTCCTCCTTCTATTGTATAGTTTGTTTATGGCTGGGGTCCACCAGACAGGACGTCTGCCTTTGGAGGATTGGGTCTTGGTTTTATTTGGGATCGCATGATCCATGCATTCCTGAAGGTGTTCATAGAATGCATTTATAAAGGATTCTGTGGTCTGGGCCATATTTTCCACAGGCCGGGGCTTTGAAGGATTCCACCTCAGTTTTGAGGAGTGTAAAATTTGCTTTAGAGAAGTTTATCACTGAGGTTTTCTGGGCAGGGCGTGGGGTGGGGATGTGAATATCCAGTGAGATTAGTTTATGGTCTGATCTTACCAGTGAGGGATACACTTCTGGTCTGGAGCATAGAGTCCCCATGTTGGTGATGATCAGGTCCAGTATGTTTTCCCTCTTGTGGGAGTGGTAACAAGTTGTTCCATAGCATTTGAGTTTATAAATTCTAGGAACCTTTGGGCTAGGGTGTTGGAGCTAGAGTAATGCTCCCAGTCTATGTTTGGGTAGTTGAAGTCGCCCAATATAATGGTGTTTGGAGAGACCTTCATATTTTCCAGTGTTCTCAGGAAGGCTGAGTGGGGTTCCTGGGTTTGGGAGGGTGGTCTGTAGCAGGCTATAAACTGGAAGGCAGTTTTACCCACTGTTAGTTGCACATGGATAGTCTCTGATGCTTCGTGCTTTGCCACCAACCTGGAGGTGTGGGTATCTTTGATGAATATCGATACTCCCCTCCTTTTGTGGTTCGTCCAAGTCTTGGGGCCAAAAGCATGGTATGAGGTATAACCTGGTAGTGCTGGGGTGCTCTCGGGAGCCCTGAACCAGGTTTCTGTTACTGCACAGATATCGATGTTCTCCATGCTAAGGAGAGTTTGTGCGTGCATCTTGAGGTTTAGACTTCTGGCGTTGAGTAGCATCACTCTTAGTTTCTTATCCCTTGTGTTACCTATGGAGGTGGGTTTGTCTTTTGAGCCTTGCCTAAAAAGGCACTATGGGGGTAGCAAGAGCCTTTGCCAATATCCGAAAGCCCAGGGGTGACAGGTGCAAGCCGTCCCTAGTGAAGCATCGTGGCTTGTCGAGCATATCATCCCAAGCTGACAGGCATTGGATCCCCTTTGAATGACACCAGTACTTAAGCCAATTGTTGAAATTGATCATCTTGTCTTCATATTGTGGCATCATTCTTGGTGAAGGTAAGATGCTACTCAAGGTCAGGGTCATACCGTCCTGGGCTACATGCTCAGAGAGCTCCTTTATGTCTCTTTTCATGTAGTCCAGGGAGGTACATCTCAGGTCATTCACACCAGCATGGACAATGACTGGGTCATATTTGTACTCGCCTTGGAGTGACCTGAGTGCTTGTGTTATTTGGCGGATCCTAGCGCCCGACAGGCTGCTCACCGTGACCCTCTCCTTGTTCAGCCTGGTGAGCGGGACGTCAGTGTGCCTGACGATAGAGTCACCTATTACAAGTGTATCAGGTGTGTTGTTTAGTCTTAAGGGTTGTGACTGTTTGGCACACTGGCATATCAGTGTTGCCTTGGTGAGATTTTGTGAAAAACAGGGTCCACCTCGCGAAAGTACTCACCAAGACTTGAAGACTGAGTGCATAAACAGCTGATGACACAGATTCATAAATATCACAATTTGTAATCTTGATTTACATATACAGTATTTGTAAATGATAGATACACCTGTATTTGAACCCAGTACCATCTGAACCAAAAACAAGATAGTATCAATGCATTTAACAGATGGTGCTAAAGTGTCAGTTGAGTAGCAGGTGTATTTTACACATTGAATAGATAATTGCACACTAAACTGCTGTGGCGTACACCTGTTACTTGCGTAAATCTTTGGCTGCAGGTAGTAATTGACTTCAAGTGGTGATGAGTAAATTTTTTGGAACACATACAACAGGTTTGGAATGCAAGTGTAGGTAATACATTTTTACAAGTATGTATGATAATTTTACATACATTCACTGATACTACTGCCATTTACCATTGCTTAGGTATGTGCATCGAGCATAGATTCTTTAAAGAAAAGAAATGGGGGAGGCAGGAAAGTGGTGAAATGGGGACCGAGCAGGGGGAAAACAAAGTGAAAGGAAGGCAGGAATGTACAGAAAGGGTGTAAGAAAGAACCATAACTATCCATTTCTTCAACAGTAACAACTAATCACATGTACAGAATCTTACCTTAATTTGGACTGTCACCTTCTAAGAGATGGATAACAACAACATAATTGTGTTGTGAAGCCAATTGGACCAAATTAAGTGTGCCATGTAGACACATGTGTGAAATGGAGAGCTATGTTTTGTTTTGTGACTGGTGCCTTTTTTTTTTAGGGGAGAGAGAGGAATGTTGGGCAAGGGACATTGGCATGTCTGGGGCAGGCAAGTTGGGAAGGTGAGGAAGTATTTGCTTATGGACAAGACATATGAGACAAGAGGCAGGGTTAGTGAAGGAAACGAGATAGGGGTGAATGCCTTGGTTGGGGTGGGGGTGGGGAAATTGAGGTCCACCAGACATCAGGCATAGTAACAGTGTGACTCCAGTCCTCGCCCAGTGGACTGTCATCGCTGTTCCATCACTGTCTACAGTGGGTATTCTGTACCAAGATGGGAAGCAGGCTCTCCACCTGGCTTAGGTTTGTGCCCACCATCTGGTGCACAAACCTACACACCATCCTTGGCAACTCAGCTTGGGTGATGTATACACCCCCTCTACCTCTGCTACCAGAGGGGACCACAGGCCTAGCCACTGGTGCAGAACTACCTGAGAGTCCAGGTACAGCAGGGTCAGGGGCTGCCACCAGGCTGCATTCCAGAAGTGCTGGGCCTCGGTGCTGTAGCCAGTGGAGCGAGTGTAGATGGATCATGGGGAACCATGTGTGCTGTAGTAATAACATAAAAAAATAAAATAAAATACAGTAGTGAAATAAAGCATAAACCAAAACAAATGGAAACAATAAAATAAAAAAAATATAAATTATTGTAAAAATAATATAATTACAAACACAATGATAAATAATAACAAATGAAAAATGTAACAAAAAATAATAAAAATTATACATAATAGAAAAATAAAAAATAACCATAAAAAACAAAGAGAAGAGGTTGAGTGAGAGAAAAAAAGAGAACATTAATAATTTCACAGTTAATATACATGTGTCTACAATTAATTTTTACTCTATTGTGTTACATTTTACTTTTAGCACTACCACTACTAAGAAATTTCATTATTAGTTTGAATACTAGCCTGTTCCTAACACATACACACTATAGTACAGATCAGATTGCATCCAACAATTGTTCATGGGTGCATATATTGCACATATACATGTTCCATGTACACTGATTGCACTTGATCGCAGGGCATTCAAGCCACAGGTATAGAGGTCTGAACTTCAAATGCTAGAATGATGAAAACATAACAGTATTGTACATGCAATGATGAAAACCTAAAACAGTATTGTAAACAAGTAAGTTTTATATTTGGGAAGTATGGTATTTGAACCCACAACCAGTGAATACTGCGATACTCTATTTTTCTTTTGGACTACAGCATAATGCATGCATACTTTCCTTTTACACTTTATAGATTCATGCTTACTGTTATCTGAGAATGTGCAGTTGTTGCTGTGTGATATAGACCATACCTGTCAACCTCTTAGAGCAAGATACCTGGACAGATCATAAAATAATGGTGGTACAATGATCCAAAAATGGGGACAGATTTTAAATATTGCTCTTACAAACATGGAAAAGTTGCATAGGATTTGTGTTAACATTTTGACACTCATTATTTACTGACTTCAGTCTTAGTTATTTGCCAGAAAACCATAAATGTTACGAGGAACAGACCAAAACAGTGAGTCAAGACTCTGGATCTTCAGCAAAAATAAGGCTAGTTGAGAGCTATGCTACAGACTAATGCATGCATATTGTTTTTACAGTTGAGATATGCATGTTCAATCTTATACAACTGTATGATGTAATAACTACCCCATCTTTATCTGTTAAGAATACAATAACGGTACTATATATAATTATGCTCACATACATATGCTTCTCTCATCCTTGTCAGTCACAATGCATGGGACCTGACATTTGAGGCCCTCTCTTTTGCAGCTGTGGAAAGAGAAAAAAAAAAAAGAAAAAAATGCCATCATGAACAACACTCTTGACTATATTCAGCTTTCATTTTTACAGTTACTCAGTGCAATTTATACATACACATTTGTGGGGTGTTCCCCGCCTGACATTCCCTGCTCCAGCGAGCAAGGGTATCCCGCTTCCTCCTTCAGAGTGCATCATAGTGATGATGGCATTGTTCTCCAGTGCATGGGAGACCTGTCACACTGGACAAAGCCCTTGCCACACTATTCCAGGCCTCAGACTTGTATTGATAGCCTGTATAGTTACCCTGCAAAAAGTGAGGGCCATGCTCCTTAACTAGGAGCCCGGCAAAGACCTTGGACTCTTGAAGACCCCCAGTGCTGCGCTTGAAAGTGCACACCCTTTCCAACAACACCAGCTATACCTACAAAAGATCAAGCTCAAAGTCTAATGTGCATTTCCTGCCAATTCCACTTTAAATTAAATGTTTTCCTGTCATTCACACATATTGCGTACTGAGAGTGTGCGCTATCTGCATTTTGTTACATTTGAAAAAGCTGCACTGCACTTCGCTTGCCATCATGCAAACATGGTAAGCCAAGTGCATTTGTTTCTATGATAGTAAGCAGAGCGCAGCTTTTTTAAATGTATCCTAAACTAGACAGTGTGCATTCCCAAGTTTATTTCATATATAGCCACTTGTGCAACTCTGTTATTCAAATGGGAGAGTAAATATAATGTGACATGGAAAAAACAAAGTAATTAAAATAGAATGTGTATGGAATACACAGTATTCAAACCCAGGACCATGTGTACTGTAGTCCTAAGTGTACAGCTCTTGCCACAAGAAGGTTGAGACAACACTTGTATATGCAGCACTTTATTTGTTGCATACCCTGTATCAGAACCCAGGACCATCTGCACTCCTGTCATAGACTTAACACCTGTCGCCACAGAGTTAGTTATATGATGCCCCCTATATTAGTATTCATTGTTAACTTCACGGTATTAACACAGCACAGTGCAGCCTCACTTACCAGGTTTGCATGATGCCCAGCATTATTAATTGAATGCATCTGGATTCTATTTTTGGATGTCTGGGTCATGTCTGACACATGGGTGGTCCAGTCGTGCAAACGAGGTTAGCTTAACAGAAGCCATCTGTAGAAAGCAGTGCATCGCACAAACCTTAGAAGAAAAGTAAAAAAAAAATACAAAATAAAAAAGGAGAGAAGATTAAACAATTACACAAAGCCATACATAATGGGGGGGGGGCCCAAAACAGGGACAATTTTGACACATTGATCTTACAAACTTATAAAGTTGATAGACTAACAGGTTTTGCATTTGTCAATGATTTGCCAATAAACTACAATTTTATGAGTAACCGGCCAAAAATATAAGGTAGGCATCTGGACATTCTGGGAAAGTCTGTACAGTTAACCAAGAAAAAAGCACCAGTTCAAACAACGAAGGTGCAAACTGTTTATTGGGCTGACACAAAACTACAAAAGCAATCCAACAGATCCAACAGTACGCAGTGTATCACACATCAAACGTTTCGTCACTCCTTCATCAGAAAATGCATAAAACACACATTTACCCATAAGTCCAGTACTTAAATGCAATTACTATTACAAATCAACCAATGACCAAGTTAAATTAATTAACTTAACAAATGTAATGTTAAAACACATTGAAAAGTGCAAAGCAGGTGTTTTAAAATAATGATACATGTCATAATAAATACATAAATGTCCTAGTAAAATAAATATTTGTATATACATTTAAAATAAATATATAAACATATACAAATACCTAAAATCTGTTTAAAATGTTTCATCTTTCAAAGTTAATAAAGCCAATACTACACTCTACTGGTAAAATTTGGTATTACACCACTTTATAGCATGTAATGAATGTTATAGATACATTATACTTAGTTATAATTTAGCTGCTCTTAGTTTTAAAACTGGGGCCAAAGAGACCATGTCATTGATACCAGGATGTTTATTGGATTCCAACGTTATTTGCCAATACAATTCTCTGTATTCTAGTAGTGTTTCCCACATGCCCCCTCTTGGATCAATAGGGACAACCTCCACTACAAAAAACTCAAAACTAGATTCTTTACAGACTAAAGTGTGTTTATACAGAGAATTGTTGGAACAAGATGTTCTGATATCATATATGTGTTCATAAATCCTTTGTTTAATCATCCTTTCGCTTTTTCCGACATAGAATGCCTCACATTTCTTACACAAAGCAACATAAATAATCCCTTTTGTGTTGCAATTTACAAAGGCATTTAATGTAAGTGTTTTCTTCCTAGCTTCTAAGTAACAGCTATTTCCTGTTTTTAAATGTGTACAATACCTACAGGCACCACATTTAAAGACCCCTTTTTTTTCTTACTTTTGTTGGTTAATCCACTAGAACCACTCTCAATAATACCTTTAATGTTGTTGCCCTTCCTATAGATAAATTTTATCTCATTTTCAAAAATATGACTGAGTTCTGATACTTTGGCAAAGTTTTTCCATTCTTTTTCAAAGGTTTTCTTTACAATACTAGATTGACCATCGTAGGTAGTAATAAGGCCTGATACAAAACCTTTGTCCAGGGGAATGTCCGGTAAAACTACCGTTTCCTCCTTACCCAATATTGGTTCAAATCTAGTTTTCCTCCCATCCAATACGTCATGCAATATATTGTCAAACAATTCCTTAGGGTAACCTCTTTTTGTGAACATATTTCTCAAAATGTCACATTCTGTGATGAAATTTTCATCATCAGAGGTCATCCTGCAAATTCTTACCAATTGCCCTTTCAAAACACTTTTTTTCTGATGAAAAGGATGGGAACTAGAGAAATGCAGGTAGGTGTTTGAAAATGTTTCTTTTCTATGTACCTTGGAAACAAAGTTGTCTTCAGTCTTAATAATATTAACATCTAAATAAACCACTTGCCGTGTGTCAAATTTCTTTGTGAATTTAAGAAAATTGGTTGTCCCATTAATGTATTCTACAAAAGAATCAAAGTCTTCTTTAGTACCTTTCCAAAAAAAACACAAATCGTCCAAAAATCTACAGTACAGGGTCCACATATCTTTGAACCTAGGAGTTAGAATATAATTATTCTCCCAGTATGCCATTATGATGTTTGCATATGTGGGTGCACAGTGAGCGCCCATGGCCACTCCCCTGATTTGCCTGTAGTATTCACCTTCAAAATATAAAAAAATGTTTTTAAGGACCACTTCCATCAAGACAAGTATAGTTGTAAAATCATTTTGAGAAATGTTTTTGAAAGGTACCAACATTTCCTCAAACCACATTAATCCCACTTCGTGGGGAATACTTGTGAATAAATCAACCACGTCAAGGGTACCGAACCCAGAAGTTTCTTTATGTAGGGAAGTCTTAATTTTTCTTAGAAAATCCCATGAATCTTTTAAAATATTTTGGTTTTCATTAACCAGTTGTTTGATCTTAACATCAACATACTTTGCAAGGGGTGCTGTTATAGAACCTTCTGAGGAAACAACGACTCTTAATGGTGGGTCATTGATATCCTTATGTACCTTTGGAATCCCAAAAATTGAAGGTATTTTGGGTTTTGGGACATTTAAAAAATTGTAAGTTTTTAAATCAACAGATCCTTCTAGTAGTAAATCTTGCAGTAAACCTCTTATTCTATGGTACGCTATATGGATTTCATTTAAAGAAGTCCTACTATATTTGTCTGTGTCATTAAGTATGCTCAACATCTTTCCATCGTATACAATACGGTCCATGAAAACAACACCCCCACCCTTGTCAGGTTTCATAACCCTAGTGTACTTATCTTTACCCAAGTTTTCAAGAATTTCTTCTTCACTTTGTGTAAGATTAGGGCGAAAAAAGTGTTTACTCAAAGATTTCCTTAATTCTTGTTCAATTGTCAATTCAAAGTTTTTCAACTGGGGATGTAGTGGGGGGTTGAAGGTACTCTTACGTCTAAGTACATCACCTGTGTCCGTACTACACTTGTCCTTAAAGAATAATTCTAAATTTTTCTTTCGAATAAATAATTTAATGTCAACCAAAAGTTTAAACATATTTGTCCTACGTTGTGGTATGAAACCAAAACCCTTAGAAAAAAGGTCAAAGTGGGCCCTTGTGAGCGTAGTATTGGAATAATTAAATATATTAAAATCATTAAAAGTCCATTTCTTTCCGTTATTTGTAATATCTAATAATGGTTCCACTGTTCCTGCCTCCAGGCTGAGTGTCCCCCCCTCCCTTTGAAGTTTTTTGAGTTGTAATTTACAGGCTCCTTTTGCATCAACCTTTCTGATCTACGTAAAGGGGGAAACTCATCTAAATCAACAACTTCATCAACTTGTGAAGAAGTAATTTGCCCAGCAGGACCATCTTGGACATTATAAGAATTAAAATTCACTTTTCTACCCCAAAATTTTGGTTTAGGGTATTGTATCATAGTTTTATACTCATGTATGTCCCTGTCTATCTTGTTAAATTTTCTATTTTGCACTTCAATACACTGTAATTCAATGTCCTTTAATAACCTTTTATATCTACCTCTTTGCTCAGCCACTGTGAACAAGAGGTCATTAACTATTGCCTTGTTAATGTCTTCAATAATGTTGGAAAGTTTTCCCATTTCACATTCATTATTTAAAATTATGGCTTGCATTATTGCAAAGCCACAGTTATCAAAAGCTTTAATCAAATTATTATAAAAATCCGTTCCTTCATTCACATTGTTTGGATACTTGCTTACCCTTAAACCCTTAGGCACAATTTCAAGTTTTAAACAGTGTTTGAGGTAAGCGTTGTCCATTTCTAACATTTTAAACTTATTCAAGTAATAGTGCAAGTCATTTAACTTTTGACTATAAGTGCCTTTAGCTGTGGGCACTTTCCTATTATTTGAAAAGTCAAATTTGGCGTTTACCACGTCAGTAAAAAGAGTGTCAGTACCTTGTTTTGACCCTAAAACATGGGTCGAGTCTTTAGTTCTACTTGTACTAGGTCGCTGTTCCATAGGACGCCTGTCCTGTGTGTCTTCAAATGAAAAACGCGGAAAGTCATTGAGTAAGTCCAAATTGGATTCCTCTCGCTCATGGTCGTTGTTAGCGTTGTTTGTACAGTTCTCAATGCGTACTGGCGTATCTTCATTCGAAGCAATACGCGCCAATGCTTCCTGGTTACCTGGCAGTGTAATGGAGCTCAAAAGCGTTGCCACGGATTGGCTGACAGGCGTCAGAAGACCAACTAACTGTGTAAGCTGTCCTATAAGCTTACGAAGCTCACCAATTTCATTTCTCCTGCCCTCAAATTCGTTAGCACTCCTCGTTGAATCCTCCATAATAAAACAAAAACCAAGCTCAATGGAAGGTGCTGAAAGTACTTATAACCAAGAAAAAAGCACCAGTTCAAACAACGAAGGTGCAAACTGTTTATTGGACTGACACAAAACTACAAAAGCAATCCAACAGATCCAACAGTACGCAGTGTATCACACATCAAACGTTTCATCACTCCTTCATCAGAAAATGCATAAAACACACATTTACCCATAAATCCAGTACTTAAATGCAATTACTATTACAAATCAACCAATGACCAAGTTAAATTAATTAACTTAACAAATGTAATGTTAAAACACATTGAAAAGTGCAAAGCAGGTATTTTAAAATAATGATACATGTCATAATAAATACAAAAATGTCCTAGTAAAATAAATATTTGTATAAACATTTAAAATAAATAAATAAACATATACAAATACCTAAAATCTGTTTAAAATATATCATCTTTCAAAGTTAATAAAAACAATACTACACTCTACTGGTAATATTTGGTATTACACCACTTTATAGCATGTAATGAATGTTATAGATACATTATACTTAATTATAATTTAGCTGCTCTTAGTTTTAAAACTGGGGCCAAAGAGACCATGTCATTGATACCAGGATGTTTATTGGATTCCAACGTTATTTGCCAATACAATTCTCTGTATTCTAGTAGTGTTTTAAAATACCTGCTTTGCACTTTTCAATGTGTTTTAACATTACATTTGTTAAGTTAATTAATTTAACTTGGTCATTGGTTGATTTGTAATAGTAATTGCATTTAAGTACTGGACTTATGGGTAAATGTGTGTTTTATGCATTTTCTGATGAAGGAGTGATGAAACGTTTGATGTGTGATACACTGCGTACTGTTGGATCTGTTGGATTGCTTTTGTAGTTTTGTATCAGCCCAATAAACAGTTTGCACCTTCGTTGTTTGAACTGGTGCTTTTTTCTTGGTTATAAGTACTTTTAGCACCTTCCATTGAGCTTGGTTTTTGTTTTATTATGGAGGATTCAACGAGGAGTGCTAACGAATTTGAGGGCAGGAGAAATGAAATTGGTGAGCTTCGTAAGCTTATCGGACAGCTTACACAGTTGGTTGGTCTTCTGACGCCTGTCAGCCAATCCGTGGCGACGCTTTTGAGCTCCATTACACTGCCAGGTAACCAGGAAGCATTGGCGCGTATTGCTTCGAACGAAGATACGCTATTACACAAGGAGAACTGTACAAGCAGTGCTAACAACGAAAATGAGCGAGAGGAACCCAATTTGGACTTACTTAATGATTTTCCGCGTTTTTCTTTTGAAGATACGCAGGACAGGCGTCCTATGGAACAGCGACCTTGTATTAGTAGAACTAAAGACTCGACCCATGCCTCTGGGTCAAAACAAGGTACTGAAACTCTTTTTTCCGACGTGGTTAATGTCAAATTTGACTTTTCAAACAACAGAAAAGTGCCTACTGCTACAGGCACTTATAGTCAAAAGTTAAATGACTTGCACTTTTACTTGAATAAGTTTAAAATGTTAGAAATGGATAATGCTTACCTTAAACATTGTTTAAAACTTGAAATTGTGCCTAAAGGTTTAAGGGTAAGCAAGTATCCAAACAATGTGTATGAAGGAACGGATTTTTATAACAATTTGATTAAAGCTTTTGATAACTGTGGCTTTGCAATAATGCAAGCCATAATTTTAAATAATGAATGTGAAATGGGAAAACTTTCCAACATTATAGAAGACATTAACAAGGCAATAGTTAATGACCTCTTGTTCACAGTGGCTGAGCAAAGAGGTAGATACAAAAGGTTATTAAAGGACATTGAATTACAGTGTATTGAAGTGCAAAATAGAAAATTTAACAAGATAGACAGGGACATACATGAGTATAAAACTATGATACAATACCCTAAACCAAAATTTTGGGGTAGAAAAGTGAATTTTAATTCTTATAATGTCCAAGATGGTCCTGCTGGGCAAATTACTTCTTCACAAGTTGATGAAGTTGTTGATTTAGATGAGTTTCCCCCTTTACGTAGATCAGAAAGGTTGATGCAAAAGGAGCCTGTAAATTACAACTCAAAAAACTTCAAAGGGAGGGGGGGACACTCAGCCTGGAGGCAGGAACAGTGGAACCATTATTAGATATTACAAATAACGGAAAGAAATGGATTTTTAATGATTTTAATATATTTAATTATTCCAATACTACGCTCACAAGGGCCCACTTTGACCTTTTTTCTTTTTTTTTCTCAAATAATTTTTTATTATTTTACAAATAAAAACAATGCATACATAATCGGAATACAGAACCTTCCTCCATTAGAAACATGTAAATGCGGAAGTACAAAGGAAATAGGAGGAATATAAAGCTGTGGGAGGCATTGTGACCTAAGTAAAAAACAAAACACCAAATAAAGAGTATTTACAAACAAAAAAAAAAAAAAAAAAAAACACCATGCTACCTTGAGTGAAAACAAACAGTACTAATATGAGAACTGTAAATGTAAAGTAACAACACCCTAATGGGTATAATCTGAGGGGGAAGGCAATATCTATAAAGAGATAGAAAAGAGAGAAGAAGGGAAGACAGGTAGATAAGTAGGTAGATAGATAGATAACAAATCAGAAGGAATGTCATATAGAGTGTGGAAGTAAGACATTAGTCACAAAAGATTACATCTAATAGGCATTTCCAAAGTTTAGTGAAGTAGGCTTTCTTCCCAGGACAACTAATAACGAGTTTTGTGCTGATATATGTTTGGTTGCCATCTCTTTGAGACCCTGCCAACTCATCTTTGTGCGATCTAACCAATTGTAGGTGATGTAAAGTTTAACTAGAGAACAGAGAGTGATTAGAATGTGTAGGTGCAATTTAGGCATCTTAAAAGGGGAATATTTAATATGGCTGTATGCCAAGATAGTGTGGAATTGTAGTAACCCATTTTTTTAAGTCTCACTTTGAGAGAGCACCATAATTTATAAGAATGGTTGCAGTGCCACATAATATGAAGAAGATCTGCGCTCAAGCAAGGGCAACATGAGCAAGCAGAGGAGTTATTAGGACTAAATTTGTTGAGTATTACAGGTGTATAGTATGAGTTGTTATTCAACATCAGTTGGGTATATAATAGTTTTTTGAAAGGTGCGAGTTCTAAGGTGGTTTTTATGGCTAAAAGCCTATGATCATCAGTGATAGAAGTAGCTAAATTGTCCCAATAAGTGGAAAAAGGCAATTATTATTGTATAGCAATGGTTTTAGTACTTTGTAAGAGGAGGAGATAATGTTAGTGGGGTTAGAAAGAGTAGAGATAATTTCGGATAGTTTATTAATTTCCTGTGAATCAGATGGAGTGCAGACAATTTGTGAGGATATGACTTCTCGTAGTTGACGGAGAATAACTGTGTATTTATTATTGGTCTTAAGAATTATGTAAGTCTGCAATCGAGAGGAGTTATGTTTAAGGAGGTCCCAAACTGTAAAGTCTGTGATGAGGGAAATTTAGAGAGATCAATCATATTGTTATTTATTTTAAGATTTGGATTAAGATGCAGAGGTTGTAGAAGGGGAGAGTATTTTCAAGGTTAATGTCCTTAATCAATTTTGGAATAGTCTAATTTTATGCTTCAGTAGGGAGTAGTTTGAAATTGTATAGAGATATTGGAGAGAAATGGGATAGCTTTTGGGTTGATTTTATTGGAGGTGACATGACGGTGCCATAACTTCAACCAGGCAGGAACATGATTGTGTGAATTGGTATTCATATTTGAAATGGACCATAGTCTGTTTGAGCAAATAATCGAATAGTACAAATGAAAGTTTGGAAGGCCTACCCTCCTTTCTCTTTAGGGAAAGTGAGTTTAGAGTAAGATATCCTGACTCTCTTGGGAAACCAAAGAAATTTTGCTATGTTTTATTGAATTTGGAGAAAAGGTTGTTTGATATTATTATATTAGCGTTAAATTGATAGAGGAGTCTCGGTAAAATATTCATTTTTACAATGGCTACTTTAGAAAGGAAAGCTAATTTCAGGAGTTTCCATCTTTGTAAGTCTTGACATATGATAGCCCATGATTTTAGTAGATTGTTTTGAAGAATAGAGGCTTGGTTGTGATCAAAATTAATGCCAAGATATTTGATACTATATGAAATATGGAAGGAAGATTCAGGGAAAAAAAAGGTTTATGTGAGTCCGGATTGATTGGGAAGATATGTGATTTTTTCTTATTAATTTGGAGGCTAGAAGCACAGGAAAAGTTATTAATTGCACTTATAATTTTGGGTAAGTCAGAGTTAGGATATTGAAAGTATAGATTCAAATCATCAGCAAAAGCCGATAATGCGACTTGTGTATTCAATATCCTGGGAATCGTGTGGAATGTGTTCTGAACAATGTATAGAAAAAAAGGTTCAATAAATATATTAAAAGGAAAGGAGATAGCGGACAACCTTGTCTTGTTCCATTAGTAATCAGAATCTTGTCAGATGTTTTTTTATTTATATATAGGGAGGTGTAAGATTTCGTATAAAGAATTCTGATCATATCTGAGAAAGTTTTGGGAATATTGAAATGGGACATGGTGGAGAAAAGAAAGTTCCAATTTACTCTGTCAAATGCTTTTGAAGCATCTAGAGTCAAGGCATATATCGGATTTTTATCTCTTTTAGTAAAGTGTATTAAAGAGTCCAGAGTTAAAGTATTGTCCCAAGTGTGTCTGTTGCTCATGAAGCCAGCCTGATCTTGGGATATTAAGTGGGGCATTATCTGTTTGAGTCTGTTGGCCAAAATGGCGGCAAATATTTTAATATCAACATTAATAAGTGAAATGGGTCTGTAACTGTGAGGGTCCGTTTTGTCTTGATTATTTTTAAGATTAGAATAGTTTTGAAATATTCCAGTGCAAGTCAGTAATACCATTTTTTATAATAAAGTTAAAACCTTAAGAAGAATAGGGCAATTTTAAACTAAATGTTTTGAAAAAGTTGGTAGTAAAACCATCAGGGCCGGAGATTTGCCTAATTTGAGATTGTTAATAACATTTTGAATCTCTTGAATATTAAATGGAGCAGATAACAGAGACGACTGATCAAGATTAAGAGAGGCGTTAATTGAGTTAAGAAAAGTTTCTATTTTAGGGTTTAAGGAGTTATGTTCATCTTTGCTATAGATATCAGAGTATAGTTCATGAAATAATTGAATTATTTCAGAGTCTGATTTGTAGAGTTTCTCCTTGTACTGGAGTATGGAAATTTTGGCAGCACCATTGTTACTTTTAAGTATTCTAGCAAGAGTTCTTGAGGGAATTTGCCCATTCAGAATATGTTGCAATGAGTCTTTGTTCCTGGAGAGAAGGTATGAGAGTGTAGGTCAAGTAATTCTTTGCGTGTTGCTTTAATCAAGTCTTCTGAATTTGGATCAAAATGTGTTCTCTGTTTTTCTCTAGGGAAGCTAGCGTTAGGAGCAAGTCAGATTCTTTTTTTTTATTGAGTTTTTTAAAGAATGAGGCTTTACTTATCAGAAATCCTCTCAACTCTGCTTTGCACGCTGCCCATTGCATATCTGGTGCAATTTGGGAATTTTCTAGATTAGAACATAAATCAGTAAGTGAAGTGTTAATTTTGTTTAGTATCTCCTTGCTATGTAAAAGATTGTTATTAAGAGACCAGTTAGAATAGGAAAAGGCAGAGTGTGTAAAAGTAATTTTAAAGGATATTCTAGCGTGATCTGATAGAAATCTAGGTTCACTGTTGAAGGTGTTGTTAAATTTAGAAAAGAAGTTAGAGACAAGGAAATAATCAAGACGTGACCATGATTTGTGACAATAGGAGTAGAAGGTGTATAGGTTGTCCTTAGTTAAGATATTACTAAATGCAATAGTGTCTATAAGGTTAAAGTCTGAAATAAGTTCTTCTAAAGCTAATGAGGCTTGAAAGTTATATGATAAAGAATTACTGGTGCGATCTAAGTTAGGATTGATAACAGCATTCCAATCTCCACCTATTATATATAGATAATTTTGGAACAAATTAAGGATGTTATAAATTTCTAATATAAAGGTGTGTTGTTGAGAGCAAGGTCCATAGATGTTAAGAAAGAGAACTGGTTTGGAAGTGTCGGGGAGAATAGAGGTAAAATAGCACCACCTGCCATCTTTGTCGGATTTGATTAGATTTATGGTGCCCTGAAATTGTTTCTTAACTATAATAGCAACCCCCTTGGAGTTTGTACTATCCCCATCAGCTATGATAGTTCTAATCCATTTCCTGGAGGAGATTTTGTCCCAACCTTCTTTTGACAAATGAGTTTCCTGGAGGAAACAGATGTTGGCCTGGGATTTAAAAATAAGATGAAGTAATAGTTTTTTTTTTGCAGGGTTTTGTAAACCTTTAACATTCCAACTATCTATAGTCCAACTCATGGGAACAAACAATCGGCTGGGATTAATGTAGTATTATAGAAAACAGTGATGGTTAAAGAATAAAGGTGTGGGAGAGAGTGGTGTAGAAGAATTGCCATAGGATTTAATAGGGTAAGGTGTATATATATCTGCAACAGTACAGTTCTTAGAAACAATTTAAACATAGCTAAAAAGGTAGCAGGATACTTCTTCTTACTTACCCCAGTGCCTAACCACCCAAACCCCATGAAAAAAGAAGTATAAAAAACGTAATAAAACCGAACACTATTATACATATGTACAAATTACTATAATTCCAACAAAGCGTCAACTTAGGATGCCAACAAAACACACAAGAGCATCTAAGTGACTAAATATTAATGTTATAGGTAAGCTATAGGAAGTCCTAGGTTAACAATAATTCAAAAAGCACCCAAAAAAACAGACATGTTATAGTGCCGTTAACATATATGACTCTTGTATATAAATTCTAGAGTATAAAGGCAGAGGGTAAGAGCCAGTAATTTTTAAAGAGCACTGAACTTATATTTATCTGTACACAGAGAGAGAAGGAGAAAAAAAAAAAAAAGAAAAAAACATTCCTGAGTGATTCTTTATATTTAATGTGACGCAGTATCCGTGGGTAGAACAGTTCTCTATTTGCAATAGTAATAGAGCTAAAGGAGATCATAAAGAACAATATTAAAAAAAAAAAAAAAAACTGTAAATATATATATATAAAAAAAAAATAATAAATTTATAGTAAGACACTGCATTTGACAACGTGAGATAGAATATTAGCTACAGAAATCATACTTTTGACACGTAACACGTGAAAATCTAAAGCCTACAGCTATTTATAAATAGTTATGTGAGTAGGCATCAGATTAAATATATTTACGTATGCAAGCTGTAACTAAGCAGCATAAAACACTGTATAAGATAATTATATAGAATAGGTACAGAATAGGTACAGAACTGTGTACATTTGGAGGCCAAATCAAAGCACCGGTGAACAGACAAAGACGCCAAGAATAGTTTAGAGCTTATAACCAAAATAGCCTGGTCTACCTCAGAACTGAATCTATAAACAATCGTTCAGTTTAAATAGATTCATTGGCGCCAAAATTATTTACTCCTTGAAGGTACAGCGTTGACCATTAAATCACATTATCCCACATGTAGTTTGTAACTGATCCTTCTGCGTTTTAGTAAAGCTGGTCATACTAGCATGTATACAATGAAACAATGTATTATACAATAATAAAATGTTAAAAACACAAAAAGGTATAAAGCAAGTGGTAAAATCTAGATCAAAGTCTGATATGTATCACCGCTGACCGTAACATATGCAAAATTACCATAATAGCTGCCGTAAATGTTACCAAAGAACCTAGTAATCAGTGGGAATACAGACTGATATAGAGTTCTATAATAAAAAAAAAAGAGATAACCACCATATAGTTAACACGAATAATAAAAGAAAAAAAGTGTTGTCCAGAAAGATTGTCCCTAGTCTATGTTATCATAGATCTAATAAAAAAGGGACAGGATAAATAGCAAGTCATAAGTCTAAAGCAATAAAAGCAATCGGAGACTTGCTAGGCAAAAAAAAAAAAAAAAATGTGCTTGGAAATAATGTTACAGGTCCTAATCAGTCTCCGGTTAACTATTTAAGGAAAGTTTAGTTGTTACAACATAAAGTAAAGGGTATAGAGCTATTTGGCAATGTATGAGTGTTCGTGCAAGAGCTGGTAGCTGTAATACGCGCTATAAGCGCAAACAGTGTTAGCGAGTGTATTTTTTTCAAGAGCTCATGAGGGTTACAAACAAATGGGACCCTGTGGGACACAAGAAGTCGCGAATGTGTTCCTACCCAAACAACAAAGGGCTTAATATCTAAAACGGAACTTGTTATAAGATGTTTAATGGCAAAAGGAGTACAAAAAAAACATAGAGAGATATAGGGACATATGTCGCTTTAACAAGCAGATCAAACACCATGACAACAGGTAAGTCAAAAAGTTCTAAACACTGCTTAAGAGCCAAAAAGAAGAGAAAAAAACAAAAAACTCTCGGAGGTGAAGCTTCAAGTAACTGGGGACTTGCCAAAAGCCTTAATAAAGGCTTCTCTTGCTTCGCTTAGTGAAGTAGCTGAGAATTTAGTATCATTCACGTAGAAGATGAGAGTATTCGGAAAACGCATTTGAAAACGAATGTTCCTTTTGATGAGGTCTGTGCAAAACGGGGCCAGTTTCTGTCTGTTCTCTTTAATGGCAATGGGTAGATCTTGTGAGAAAATAATTTTATTGTTGTTCCACATAAAAGTTTTGTGTTTTTTGGCTGCAGATAGAATCTTTTGAGCAATTTGGTAGTTGAGCAGTTTTGCATATATTTGTCTGGGAATAGAGGTGTCTTGACGCTTGTAGAGTGCACGATGAGCTCTTTCGATAATGATATCAGGATTCTCTCCATCAAGGTGTAAAAGTGATTCAAATATCTGCTTAGTGATGTTAAGAAGACCTTGATTATCATAGCTCTCTGGTAGACCTCTTATCAGGATATTATTTCTTCTGCTTCTTGCCTCCAAATCAGTGAGTTTCAGTTGCAGATCTGTTATGGCAGTAGTTTTGGCATTTATAACATCAGTGAGGGATTGTATTTGAAGTTCATTTGACTGAGTTTTCTGTTCAAGTGTGTCCACTCTTTCAACAATTTGGCTGATGGATTTTCCTATAGTAGTAAGTTGTTCCGAGAAGTTCTGTATAGCTGAGTGTAAAGGTTGCAGGGCCTGTTTTAGCTCATCCATGTGGAAGCTGGGATCTTCATTAATACTGGAAGTATTTTTGTTAGATTCCATGATCTGTTTATTTGTTTTTTGTCTTTTAGATACATTTTCCTTTTCTGGTGAAAAAATTGCTGAAGATTTGGCTTTTGTTGTTTGTGTCTCCATTGTACTAGGTTCATTTGAAGTTTTTAACAGTCTGGCCATGTGGTCTTCTGGATGCTGCAGCTGAGAGCAGGCCTTGTGAGATTCTGTGAGTATTACACTTTGGAGAAGGATAAGTAATTTAAGTCTGTCTTACGATATTACGGAAGGTAGAGATGATGGATAATCCAAATGATGAAAGTGTAGAATCCTTCTTTGTTTGTATAGACGTCCCCAAGCTTTTTGTGATATAGAAAAGATTTATAAAAAGTAAATGAAGTGAGGAGCTCTGTGTGTTAGCTGTTCACTAGCCGACCACCATTTTGGAATCCCACTTTGACCTTTTTTCTAAGGGTTTTGGTTTCATACCACAACGTAGGACAAATATGTTTAAACTTTTGGTTGACATTAAATTATTTATTCGAAAGAAAAATTTAGAATTATTCTTTAAGGACAAGTGTAGTACGGACACAGGTGATGTACTTAGACGTAAGAGTACCTTCAACCCCCCACTACATCCCCAGTTGAAAAACTTTGAATTGACAATTGAACAAGAATTAAGGAAATCTTTGAGTAAACACTTTTTTCGCCCTAATCTTACACAAAGTGAAGAAGAAATTCTTGAAAACTTGGGTAAAGATAAGTACACTAGGGTTATGAAACCTGACAAGGGTGGGGGTGTTGTTTTCATGGACCGTATTGTATACGATGGAAAGATGTTGAGTATACTTAATGACACAGACAAATATAGTAGGACTTCTTTAAATGAAATCCATATAGCGTACCATAGAATAAGAGGTTTACTGCAAGATTTACTACTAGAAGGATCTGTTGATTTAAAAACTTACAATTTTTTAAATGTCCCAAAACCCAAAATACCTTCAATTTTTGGGATTCCAAAGGTACATAAGGATATCAATGACCCACCATTAAGAGTCGTTGTTTCCTCAGAAGGTTCTATAACAGCACCCCTTGCAAAGTATGTTGATGTTAAGATCAAACAACTGGTTAATGAAAACCAAAATATTTTAAAAGATTCATGGGATTTTCTAAGAAAAATTAAGACTTCCCTACATAAAGAAACTTCTGGGTTTGGTACCCTTGACGTGGTTGATTTATTCACAAGTATTCCCCACGAAGTGGGATTAATGTGGTTTGAGGAAATGTTGGTACCTTTCAAAAACATTTCTCAAAATGATTTTACAACTATACTTGTCTTGATGGAAGTGGTCCTTAAAAACAATTTTTTATATTTTGAAGGTGAATACTACAGGCAAATCAGGGGAGTGGCCATGGGCGCTCATTGTGCACCCACATATGCAAACATCATAATGGCATACTGGGAGAATAATTATATTCTAACTCCTAGGTTCAAAGATATGTGGACCCTGTACTGTAGATTTTTGGACGATTTGTGTTTTTTTTGGAAAGGTACTAAAGAAGACTTTGATTCTTTTGTAGAATACATTAATGGGACAACCAATTTTCTTAAATTCACAAAGAAATTTGACACACGGCAAGTGGTTTATTTAGATGTCAATATTATTAAGACTGATGACAACTTTGTTTCCAAGGTACATAGAAAAGAAACATTTTCAAACACCTACCTGCATTTCTCTAGTTCCCATCCTTTTCATCAGAAAAAAAGTGTTTTGAAAGGGCAATTGGTAAGAATTTGCAGGATGACCTCAGATGATGAAAATTTCATCACAGAATGTGACATTTTGAGAAATATGTTCACAAAAAGAGGTTACCCTAAGGAATTGTTTGACAATATATTGCATGACGTATTGGATGGGAGGAAAACTAGATTCGAACCAATATTGGGTAAGGAGGAAACGGTAGTTTTACCGGACATTCCCCTGGACAAAGGTTTTGTATCAGGCCTTATTACTACCTACGATGGTCAATCTAGTATTGTAAAGAAAACCTTTGAAAAAGAATGGAAAAACTTTGCCAAAGTATCAGAACTCAGTCATATTTTTGAAAATGAGATAAAATTTATCTATAGGAAGGGCAACAACATTAAAGGTATTATTGAGAGTGGTTCTAGTGGATTGACCAACAAAAGTAAGAAAAAAACAGGGGTCTTTAAATGTGGTGCCTGTAGGTATTGTACACATTTAAAAACAGGAAATAGCTGTTACTTAGAAGCTAGGAAGAAAACACTTACATTAAATGCCTTTGTAAATTGCAACACAAAAGGGATTATTTATGTTGCTTTGTGTAAGAAATGTGAGGCATTCTATGTCGGAAAAAGCGAAAGGATGATTAAACAAAGGATTTATGAACACATATATGATATCAGAACATCTTGTTCCAACAATTCTCTGTATAAACACACTTTAGTCTGTAAAGAATCTAGTTTTGAGTTTTTTGTAGTGGAGGTTGTCCCTATTGATCCAAGAGGGGGCATGTGGGAAACACTACTAGAATACAGAGAATTGTATTGGCAAATAACGTTGGACTCCAATAAACATCCTGGTATCAATGACATGGTCTCTTTGGCCCCAGTTTTAAAACTAAGAGCAGCTAAATTATAATTAAGTATAATGTATCTATAACATTCATTACATGCTATAAAGTGGTGTAATACCAAATTTTACCAGTAGAGTGTAGTATTGTTTTTATTAACTTTGAAAGATGGTATATTTTAAACAGATTTTAGGTATTTGTATATGTTTATTTATTTATTTTAAATGTTTATACAAATATTTATTTTACTAGGACATTTTTGTATTTATTATGACATGTATCATTATTTTAAAATACCTGCTTTGCACTTTTCAATGTGTTTTAACATTACATTTGTTAAGTTAATTAATTTAACTTGGTCATTGGTTGATTTGTAATAGTAATTGCATTTAAGTACTGGACTTATGGGTAAATGTGTGTTTTATGCATTTTCTGATGAAGGAGTGACGAAACGTTTGATGTGTGATACACTGCGTACTGTTGGATCTGTTGGATTGCTTTTGTAGTTTTGTGTCAGCCCAATAAACAGTTTGCACCTTCGTTGTTTGAACTGGTGCTTTTTTCTTGGTTATAAGTACTTTCAGCACCTTCCATTGAGCAAAGTCTGTACAGTTGAGAGGTATGCGGAAGTGCAATCTGCATTCATGGAGAGGTTTCACGGTCAGATACACTGATGCTTTCCACAAAACCTTGTATAAGCACACAGGGCTTCATTAATATTGATTGTGTGCCACCACCACAGGCACTACTTCCTGTACACAGTAGCACTCCATGTAGGCTCAACATGATTCCTACATAGAGTTTACTGAATCCTGGGGAGTAACTATAAATGCCACAGTAAGGCTTCTTATACTCTATACCGATATAGTTAAATAAATAACTATGCAGTAGGATAGATGTCAGAATATAGGGTACTGAGTTATTTATAAAGGGCGGCTAGCAAAAGGTTAGTTTAATTTTGAGATATAAATGAAATTAGTGGTAAAAGAGTTAACAGAGGCATAGGTAGAAGGGGGTGGGTGAAGACAGAGTGATAGCTGGTAACAGAGTTGAGGAAATCAGAGGCATTGTAGAACAGGATGAATAAAACAGAGGTATTATACTTATTCTGGAGATGTATGACTACAGAGCCATGTTGTTGAGAGGGGTTCTCTTTGATGTGCTTTGGATGCCTGTTGGTTTTCAAGAAGCCTGAGAACATGTGGGAGGACATTCCATTAGGTAGCTACAGAGTTTTAGTATATTGATGATGAATTTTAGACTTTAGTGATGTAGAGGAGGAGTTGGTATTTATATCGAAGAGCTTTGTGAGGGGGGTGGTGATGAAACATACCTTTTAGTGCCAGACACTTATCAGGGTAGTATATTAGAGTATGAGTTAGTAGTAGCTGACCATAGAGGAGGTGATATAGGAGTTCAGTCAAATTTAGTTCTTTAAGGGCAGAACATTGATGAGGTCTAAAGTGGTGATTTGTAGCAAAGTGAGCTATTTTATTGTAGCATCTTTCCAGCTTTGGTTTTGTGGAAGTTAGTAGGTTAGTAAAGAGTGGAAAGGCATACACTGGGTTAGGTAGGAAACAAGCTTTAGCTATGGTTTCTGTAACTCTGTCTGTCAGGTAGGCTTTTGTTCAATATAATAGGCTGAGCTGTTTTTTTTAATAACAGTTTGGAAGTGTAGGTCAAATTTCAAGTTGTCATCAGTGGTGACTCCTAAGTGTTTGATCAGAGTGTTATTTAATGAAGTGAAATTGACAAAACGTTTGCTTTGGGAGAATGTTTTAGGGGTAAAAAGGAGTACTTTCTTTTTTGGTCCATTACGTAGGAGTTGTGAGATGTATAGCTATGATTCAATGGATGTAAATAGTTCTTGAGTAATTTCTTGAAGTTTTTCTAGGTTAAAGGCTATGCAGATGAATGTTGAGTCATCTGCATATCGTGCAAGAGAGGCATGGTTGGAAGCAGTATGTAGATCATTTATAAATATATCAAACAGGAGGTGTCCACATATGGAACATTATTCCTACAGTAATGGGTTAAAATGATGAGTATTCTTGCTGCCATTTGACTGCTTGGACTCTATCTGTTAGGTAACTGTTAAACCTGAAGCAGAAGAATGGGGAGAGAACTATGTTGGAGAGTTTTAGTCACAGTTTATGGTGGAGATATTGCTGAATGCTTTAGACAGGTCTAGGAATTAGGAAAATACCTAAGTTTCTAGTATTTCTGTTTTTATTAATGGTATCAGCAAAGTGAAGTAGGGCAGTAGAG
Organism: Protopterus annectens; assembly: GCF_019279795.1. NCBI lineage: Eukaryota > Metazoa > Chordata > Ceratodontiformes > Protopteridae > Protopterus > Protopterus annectens. The sequence goes on along the minus strand of NC_056730.1, from coordinate 554,869,405 downwards.
GTGGTATAGTTGCAATGAAAACCATGTTGTGTGGGGGACAAAAGATTGTTTATGGCTGGGTGATGCACTAATTGGGAATGGATACACTTTTCTAATATTTTAGACAATGGTGACATAATAGAAATTAGTCGTAAGTTGGAGTAGTCAGCAGAGGGTCCTCCTTTATGAATAGGAAATATGTATGCCTTCTTCCAAATGGCTGAGGCATGAGATTCTAGAATGCATGAAACAAAAACTCCAGATGACCACCACGGCTTAAAAACAATAATATTAATTTAGACAAGCGCTTTATCTAGTACACTACGCTTTTTCAAGTCTTCAAGAAAAATGCAAAAGCACTTACACATTTTATAGTCAAAACTACATCAATTAACTAATTTAAAAATCAATTAATAAATCAATTAAAAAATTCAATTAATCAATTACTAAAATTCAATTATATGCTCATTTAAAGAGGGCGGGCTTCCAGCTCCGGTTTTATACACACATCGTTGTTTAAGCCTGGATATACATGAGCTTGGAGCTTTAAAATCCACTTCAGCTCTACCCGTTCCACTTGATTATTTAAATCACCCCCTCTCCTATCATTTGCAACAATTTGTAAAACCCTAAATACAAATTTATGTGCAGGAAATTCTATAATATGTTTGGCTAAAGCATTTATTATTTCTTATGTCATACATATGTTGATACATCCTGTCTCTAAGATGTTTCTGTGTTTTACCTACATAAAAACACTTGCATGCTTTACACTCTGCCATATAAACTAAATTCATTGTATTACAGGTGGCATAAATCTAGGATGAAAAATGAAGGGTAAAACTGGATGTTTGAAGTCCTGGAAATATGTATATGTCGACACATTCTACAGTTACTACAGGGATATGTACCTAGTTTGTTCAAAGCAACAGACTTTCTCTGTCGATCATTACAAAGTAACTGTTTCAAGTTACTTTTGTTTTTATACTCAAAGCCAGGAGCTTCACCTATTATTTTCTCTGTTTCTCTATCTATTGTCAAACAATGCCAATTTTTCTTAATTATACTGGAAACCTTGTTGCTATCACTGGCATATCTAGTAATGAAGCGCATTCTATTCTTGTTTACGGCCACATTTGTTACATGTGCTGTAACTTTTCTATTACTTTCATTACTTTCTTGAATAATACCATCCTTGGCCTCTCGAAGAACAATTTCATTGTATCCCCTCTCCATAAATAGTCGATGTAAATGATCAAATTCATTCTCCCTATCAGCATGTAAATTACATATGTTCTTAACCCTATTTAATTGTCCTTTGATAATATCCGGGAACACATGCCCAGGATGCATACTATTATAGTCCAAAAGACCATTCTTCCAGCATGTTTTTTGAAACAACTTAGTGTTCGTATTACTTGATATGTCTCTGTATAATGGTCTCATTAGAATGGGATACCGTAAACCTTAAAAAATCTGTTGTAGACTCCAAATACTTAATAAAGTCCATTAAGAGAGGTAACCCTCCATCCCACAACAGAAAAGTATCATCAACAAAGCATCTATACATTTTTATATGCTTTTCATAATCATAAACAACTAGGTTTGCATATGAATTTGCGCAGGGGGTGCCCATGGCTACCACCCACTTCTGCAAATAAATCATATTTTCATACATACAAATATTATTAGATAATATTAAATCTAACAATGTACAGATTAAAATAATGTTATCAGTACTGCTAACCCCCCATTTCTCTCATCATATTCCTCACTGCCTCTATGCCATATTCATTAGGTATGCAAGTGAACAAGCTCTGAACATCCAACGTCACCATGAGACAGTCACTAAGTATAGAGCCTCCATCAAACTCCCTTAGGTCTCTCAAAAAGTGAGAAGTATCTTTTAAAATAGTGGGGATATTTCTAACAAGGGGGCCTAATATACTTTCTACATAGACTGAGAGGGGTTCTGTGGCCCAACCGCCTCCATCTATGATGGGCCTCAGGGGTGGTTTATGGAAGGACTTATGTATTTTAGGCAGTCCTTTAATATATGGTATTCTTGGATGGTCCACAGTGAAAAACGTATACATTATTTCATCAATTTGTCTGCACATCAGCAACTCATAAATATTATCCTTAATATTTCTAACCATACTTAAATATTGTGTATGTGATATTAACATGTAAGTGTTTACCTCATTCAACATTTCAAGCATCGAGTTAACATAATCACAGTTGTTCATAATCACCACAGCCCCTCCTTTATCTGCAGATCTTATACTTAATGCTACATTATTTTGTAGAGATCGTAAAGCATATCTCTGCTTTTTTGTAAGGTTATAAAAAGAACCCCTATTACTCTCATAAAAATTCTCGCATATTTCTTTCTCACAGGCTCTAATAAATGACTCAGCATGGTTTGGTATAGCTGGTAGAAAGGAGCTTTTCTTATATGGTTTTGTTGTATCATACTTATTGTCACCTTTAACACACAATTTTAATGCTATGTTACGCCCAAACAGTCTTAAATCTGTCAACAGTTCATTTACTTTAGTGCATGCAGAGGGTATGAAAGTCAATCCCTTATTCAGTATAACTATTTCAGCTTCATTCAAGTGATAATCTGACAAATTAATAAGTTCATTTACTATTTCTGTCTCCTGTTCAGAGTTATTCTCTCCCCTGAAAACTTTCTTTTCCTTCTTCCTCGACTTATTAAGCTTTGCTGTTGCCTCTGTTTATTCTGTTTTACCGGTAATGGTATAAAATGATCCAAAGTCAGTGAAATGATCTGCTTAGGTCTTGCACCTTGCAAACCCTGGTTATTAGGTTGCTGATTAGGTAGAGGAGTTACACCATGTTCAGAAACTGCTTGAGATATAATTGATTGTGAAGAACTGCTACTCTGACACACCTCCTGTGTCTTGGAAGCCAGAACCGGTGAAGGCACATTCAATATTTTGAGTGTAGAGATTTCTATTTCATCCACTCAAGTATCTCTTCGTATATCAGACCCAATACCATTATTATTAAACCGCGGCCATGTAAGTACATGCCCAAGGCTGAAATCTGTGAAATCTCATTGCAGCTTATGTTGTTTCGTCTGTCTCAGTTTATTTTCATATAGTAAGATATTCACATACTTATTGTTCAAAGCACTAGGATAGATGTTCCCATCAAACTTTTCATTGATATCATTATGCTGCTGTTGTATGCTAGTGCTTAATCTTTGTCCTATAGGGTCAAAATAATCAATTATTAGCTGCATATACTTACGACTCAGTTCTAAATTCAGTTGCTGCCACCGTTTCAGCAATTCTGGGTGGGTTTCCCCATATGTGAGCATACATAAAACCTTCATACCCCTTGGAATCACATTAAAGTGAAGGCAGGCTTCTAGATGTTGTCTCTTCCAGCTAATACATTTGAATTTATAAATGTCATTATCAAGATCTATTACCTTCTGAATAAACTGCTGATAAGCTTTCGTTTTATTTGGTACACGAGCCCCAGGATTCGCTTCAAAACTCATGGCCAAAAGTGGATTTTCTCCTCTGTGTAAAGTACTCTCCCATTTCAACTGCAATTCATTCTGTCTTTGGGACATAGTCCAATTCTATGGAAGGATTTTCAGCCATGTGGCTCTGCTAGTACAAAATAAGCCAACAAGCAAAAGCACAAAATACCAGCAAAAGTCCAAAGATCATCCATGGATCAAAAGCAGCAATGAAACAAAAACTCCAGATGACCACCACAGCTTAAAAACAATAATTTTAATTTAGACAAGCGCTTTCACGCAGAAGACTACGCTTTTTCAAATCTTCAATAAAAATGCAAAAGCACATGCACATTTTATATCCCAAACTGCATCAATTAACTAATTTAAAAATCAATTAATACATCCATTAAAAAATTCAATAAATTAATTACTAAAATTCAATTATATGCTCATTTAAAGAGGGCGGGCTTCCAGCTCTGGTTTTATACACACATAGTTGTTTAAGCCTGGATATACATGAGCTTGGAGCTTTAAAATCCACTTCAGCTCTACCCATTCCACTTGATTATTTAAATTACCCCCTCTCCAATCATTTGAACAATTTGTATAACCCTAAATCCAAATTCATGTGCAAGAAATTTTATAATATATTTGGCTAAAGTATTTAGTTTATTATTATTTCTTATATCATACATATGTTGATACATCCTGCCTCTAAGATGTTTCTGTGTTTTACCTACATAAAAACACTTGCATGCGTTACACTCTGCCATATAAACTAAATTCATTGTATTACAGGTGGCATACAATCTAGGATGAAAAATGAAGGGTAAAACTGGATGTTTGAAGTCCTGGGAAATATGTATATGTCGACACATTCTACAGTTACTACAGGGATATATACCTAGTTTGTTCAAAGCAACAGGCTTTCTCTGTCGATCATTACAAAGTAACTGTTTCAAGTTACTTTTGTTTTTATAGTCAAAACCAGGAGCTTCACCTATTATTTTCTCTGTTTCTCTGTCTATTGTCAAAAAATGCCAATTTTTCTTAATTATACTGGAAACCTTGTTGCTATCACTGGCATATCTAGTAATGAAGCGCATTCTATTCTTGTTTACGGCCACATTTGTTACATGTGCTGTAACTTTTCTATTACTTTCATTACTTTCTTGAATAATACTATCCTTGGCCTCTCGAAGAACAGTTTCATTGTATCCCCTCTACATAAATAGTCGATGTAAATGATCAAATTCATTCTCCCTATCAGCATGTAAATTACATATGTTCTTAACCCTATTTAATTGTCCTTTGATAATATTCGGGAACACATGCCCAGGATGCATACTATTATAGTCCAAAAGACCATTCTTCCAGCATGTTTTTTGAAACAACTTAGTGTTTGTATTACCTGATATGTCTCTGTATAATGCTCTCATTAGAATGGGATACCGTAAACCTTAAAAAATCTGTTGTAGACTCCAAATACTTAATAAAGTCCATTAAGAGAGGTAACCCTCCATCCCACAACATAAAAGTATAATCAACAAAGCATCTATACATTTTTATATGCTTTTCATAAGCACTATTAAATAAATGTTCTTTCTCCCAGTCATAAACAACTAGGTTTGCATATGAATTTGCGCAGGGGGTGCCCATGGCTACCACCCACTTCTGCAAATAAATCATATTTTCATACATACAAATATTATTAGATAATATTAAATCTAACAATGTACAGATTAAAATAATGTTATCAGTACTGCTAACCCCCCATTTCTCTCATCATATTCCTCACTGCCTCTATGCCATATTCATTAGGTATGCAAGTGAACAAGCTCTGAACATCCAACGTCACCATGAGACAGTCACTAAGTATAGAGCCTCCATCAAACTCCCTTAGGTCTCTCAAAAAGTGAGAAGTATCTTTTAAAATAGTGGGGATATTTCTAACAAGGGGGCCTAATATACTTTCTACATAGACTGAGAGGGGTTCTGTGGCCCAACCACCTCCATCTATGATGGGCCTCAGGGGTGGTTTATGGAAGGACTTATGTATTTTAGGCAGTTCTTTAATATATGGTATTCTTGGATGGTCCACAGTGAAAAACGTATACATTCTTTCATCAATTTGTCTGCACATCACCAACTCATACACATTATCCTTAATATTTCAAACTATACTTAAATATTGTGTATGTGATATTAACATATATGTGTTTACCTCATTCAACATTTCAAGCATCGAGTTAACATAATCATAGTTGTTCATAATCACCACAGCCCCTCCTTTATCTGCAGATCTTATACCTAATGCTACATTATTTTGTAGAGATCGTAAAGCATATCTCTGCTTTTTTGTAAGGTTATAAAAAGAACCCCTATTACTCTCATAAAAATTCTTGCATATTTCTTTCTCACAGGTTCTAATAAATGACTCAGCATGGTTTGGTATAACTGGTAGAAAGGAGCTTTTCTTATATGGTTTTGTTGGATCATACTTATTGTCACCTTTAACACACAATTTTAAGGCTATGTTATGGCCAAACAGTCTTAAATCTGTCAACAGTTCACTTACTTCAGTGCACGCAGAGGGTATGAAAGTCAAACCCTTATTCAATATAGCTATTTCAGCTTCATTCAAGTGATAATCCGACAAATTAACAACAAGTTCATTTACTGTTTCTGTATCCTGTTCAGAGTTATTCTCTCCCCTGAAAACTTTATTTTCCTTCTTCCTCGACTTATTAAGCATTGCTGTTGCCTCTGTTTATTCTGTTTTACCAGTAGCAGTATAAAATTATCCAAAGTCAGTGGAATGATCTGCTTAGGCCTTGCACCTTGCAAACCCTGATTATTAGCTTGCTGATTAGGTAGAGGAGTTACACCATGTTCAGAAACTGCTTGAGACATAATTGATTATGAAGAACTGCTACTCTGACACACCTCCTGTGTCTTGGAAGCCAGAACTGATGAAGGCACATTCAGTATTTTAGGTGTAGAGATTTCTATTTCATCCACTCAAGTATCTCTGTGTATATCAGACCCAATACCATTATTATTAAACCGCGACCATGTAAGTACATGCCCAAGGCTGAAATCTGTGAAATCTCATTGCAGCTTATGTTTAGTCTGTCTCAGTTTATTTTCATATAGTGAGATATTCACATACTTATTGTTCAAAGCATTAGGATAGATGTTCCCATTAAACTTTTCATTGATGTCATTATGCTGCTGTTGTATGCTAGTGCTTAAACTTTGTCCTGTAGGGTCAAAATAATCAATTATTAGCTGCATATACTTACGACTCAGTTCTAAATTCAGTTGCTGCCACCGTTTCAGCAATTCTGGGTGGGTTTCCCCATATGTGGGCATACATAAAACCCTCATACCCCTTGGAATCACACTAAAGTGAAGGCAAGCTTCTAGATTTTGTCTCTTCCAGCTAATACATTTGAATTTATAAATGTCATTATCAAGATCTATTACCTTCTGAATAAACTGCTGATAAGCTTCCTTTTTATTTGGTACACAAGCCCCAGGATTCCCTTCAAAAATCAAGTTGTTTGTAGTTCTGCATTTGTGCAATGGGGTTATGATAGATTTTTTCCAAATTTAAGGGATTACAGACTCTGAGATAGATCTATTAATTAGTATGCTGACGGTAAGCTATTGTTTTGGCACCAAGTTTCAAATATTCGGATGAGAGGTTGTCAGCTGCTAAGGAGCAAGGTTTTAGTTTGTTTAGTAACTTGAGTACTTGGGAGGTGGGCATGGGTTTTAGGGAGAAAGTTGGAATTGTTGGGATGTTATTATCTATTTCATTAGAGACTGCGGGGTATATGCTGGAATCCTTATGACTTGAATTTGTGTGGTTATCTTATTGACAGGGATTTCATTGGTTGTGGTTGGGGGTTTATTGACTAGATTAGTGATGCTGTCTGTGAAATGGGAGTTAAAAATATGGACCATGTGTTGTAGGCCTTTGTCAGGAAAGGGTGAATGGTTTTGTGGTGTCCCAGGATTAAGGAGTTAAGAAACAGATTTCCAGAATTTTTTGGGCTTATATCTTAAACTAGATAATTGTTGTGAGAAGTAGTTTCTCTTATCATTTTTAGCTATGTTTTTTTTTTTATTTATTACAAAGGTGTTTGAAGTTAATTTAATTTGCTTGAGTTTTGTTTTTATACCATTCTTTCCATGCTTGGTCTTTGGAGCAGAATATTTGTTTAATTAGTTTGGTAAGCCAGGGAATGTGATTGAGTTTTGTTCTCTTGTATCGCAGTGGGGCTAAAGTGATTAGGGTATTGAGGAAGATCTCATTAAAATTATACAGTGCTTCTTCTAGTGGTAAATATTTTATTGGGGACCAATTATGAGCATTTAGAGTGCTGTTAAAGACTGTTTGGTTAAAATTAGTTAGGTTTCTGGATGTTCTATATGTGTGGGATTTTGTGATTTGAGTATGGGTTCTATATGTAAGGGCAGGTAGATGGTCACTGAGAATATTAGGGAGGGTACTAGTGTTTGAGTATTTTTGTGGATCTGAGACAAGGATCTAGTCTAGGGTGGATTCCAGTTGATTTAGTATTCATATGGGGATTGTGACCAGTTGTGTAAACCTTTACAGGTTAATGCAGTTAGCAGGGGAGTCTGAGGTCAGGTTACAAAATACAGATGCCTAAAGCTATACCTGTTCCTCTTATTTGCTTGCCTTGGTGAATGTTTTTCTTGCAGTCAGTATACTTGACAGACACAGCTTCCAATAAGTGTGATAAGTTATACAGAGTACCCCAGACACACAAGTACCTGTTTTCTAATCACGGGGCAGACCCAGCAATTATTTCTTTCTTAAATATGCTGCAGCCTGATAAAGAGAGGAAATCAATGGGCAAGTTGAGAAAGAAAATATATTATTACAGTACTTTAACTTTTAGACATAATTAGTCATGTCTGAAGAAGCGTCCTTGACAGACGCGAAAGCACTTACATTGTTTTTTATATTTTGCTTGAGTTATTTTATTAAATCCTTTCAGTACCAGAACCATGCTTGTCACTTCATTGTGATTTTATTTATATCCTTTCTTCATGGCTTTACCAAACTCAAATGGGGATAAGGCTAATAAAGTTAACACAGATGGCAATGGGGAGGCATAAAGCCCTTGTACAGATTATGTAAATGACTTGGCAAACTCCAGTGAAGTAATGATTTTCCACAGAGGTCCAACAAATATTGTAGAAAACCTTTTCAAATTCTACTATAATTTGCAGTAGGTGTTGCTCTGCTTATGTGCATTAAGAAGATGTTGAGGCTTGGGTGTTCATTTAAGTAGTTTATTGTATACAAATACATCAGGATAAATGGCAGGAACATTGAACATGAACTATCTAACTAAATGACTGACTACATACTTGCATGCTCATACTCTGGCTGCTCATTCAAAATAGCACTCTTGCATGCATATGCTCAGTACATATATGCATGTGCTGACTCACTGGAAAGCTTCTTAAAGGTATATCACACACTCTGATCTACATCATCCCTCTTTACTGAGCTGCCTCTCCAGGTTGCCGTGTATCTGGAAGTAGGTTTTGAAATGCGACCTGATCTCCAGACATAATAGCAAGGACTGTGTTTAGCAACAGGGACAGTCACTGGGGAATGTTCTGCTTGAGGAGTCTCAGGGATTTTCTCAGGAATGGGGATTGCTGATGGAATGTCCTCTGGAACAGGAACATTGAACAAGTCACTCTGAGAACTAGAGTCTTTGTCACAGGCAAGATGCTATTACACTGGTTTGGACACTAGTAACAAATGCTTCTGATTTCGTCTGAATTCCATTCCTTGTGATTCCATAATGTACAATCTCAGCTCTTGACACAGACATTTCACAAATCCGATGTGATCAAAACCTTTTGATGTCTGCATTCTCACTATCTCCCTTTTTTTCAACGAACTGAGCAGTTTGCTGGTTTTATCATAGTAAGACTTCTGGGACAAACAATTTTTCAACAATTAGGCTTTCGAGGCTTTGTTGTTCTTGGCAGAATAAATTACTGCTGATTGGTAATGTGGTTCTGGTTTGTCTCAACATAAGTCTCTGGGCAGGTGGACCAAGATGTTTATCATGAGGAATGTTTCTGAGATTTAACAAATTGAGAAAAACATTGGTGTTGTCACATGAATTACTCCAACAGCTGCTTTGCACTTTGAACTGCACATGCAGCCAAACCATTTGACTGAGGGTATTCAGGACTAGTTCAGGAATCTGGCTTAACTAAAGTGGTTCTTTTTGTTGATGCTATTTTATACTATTACAAACTGAACAAGATGAAAGTATTTTCTCAATATCACTTGATATAGAAGGCCAAAGTATTAGACCTCTCACCCTTCTTTTGGTAGAATCAGTTCCTGGGTGGCCATGATGCAAGATCTTAATGTACTCATGTTGCAAGGATTTTTGAACAATCATTTTAGGACCTTTCATGATGATACCATTGTCTGACAAAATCTCATCTCTGTATGGAAAATAAGATTGCTTTGAAGGCCATCTTTGACTAATAAAGAGGTTTAATTTCTGGAGAATGGGATCTGAAACTATGTGAGTTCTGAGCTCATCAGGATGTGTGGAAGAAAACTTTCTCAGTTCCATGATCTCAAAATCAAGTTGCTCATTGTTATGCTGTTCTGTGGTCTTTCTGGGTGTTTTGCATAAGGTATCAGCAAGATAAAAAAAATTGCCTTTTGTGTAAACAAGATTGAAATTGTACTTTTGCAATTTGAGCACTATGAATTGCAGTCTAGCTGGAGCTGTATGCATAGGCTTTCTCAAAACAGTAACTAGAGGTTGGTGGTCAGTTTCAATCTGGATAGATTGACCATACATATAATCATGGAACTTCGAACATGCAAAAACAATTGCTAAAAGCTCTTTCTCAATTTGGGTATATTGCATCTCAGTTTGGGTAAGAGGTCTCGATACATAGGCTACTGGTCTACCCTGTTGAAAAATGACTGCACATAGACCAAACTTAGAAGTGTCACAGGAAAGAGTAACCGGTTTGTGAACATCATAGTAATAGAGAGTTGGTGGGTTAACAATTTTCTGTTTCAGGACATCAAATACTCTTTGGTGCTGTTCTCACCATGACCAAATTACATATTTGTGCATCAGCTCTCATAATGGTGCTGAAAGTTGGCTTAAATCTAGAATGAACTTGCCTAGATAGTTGACCATACCGAGAAAACGTTGTAGAGCTTGGACATTGTCTGGAGTTGGCATCTTGAGAACTGCTGTTTTCTTTGAAGGATCTGGTCATATATCTGAAGTAGTAAACAACTGACCAACATAAGTAACTTCTCATAGCCTGGATTTGCACTTCTGAGGAATCAGCTTAGGATTCATGAGCTCTTTCCAGAATTTTCTTGAGGTCTCTGTCATGTTTAACTTCAACATTGCTTCTTACTGGAATATCATCTACTATAATAGCAGAGGGATATCCAGAAAAAAATTACTCCATTGCACACTGAAATACTTCACTGGCAAAATTTATTCCAAATGGCATTCTTAGAAATCTGTATCTTCCAAATGGTGTATCGAATGTGGTTAATAATTAAGATTTTTGGTCAAACAAAATTTGCCAAAATGAACTCTTTACATCTAAGACAGAAAAAACAGTGGTGTTTGGCATGAGGGCAGCAACTTGTTCAACTGTGCACATTGAATGATAAGGCCTTTTTAATGCTTTGTTCAAATCTCTTGGATCAATATAAATTCTGATATCATCTGAGCTTTTCTTATGAGCTACTACCATGGAGGATACCCATTCAGTAGGTTCTTCTACTGGACAAAATAATCCTAGCTGCACCATTTTGTCTAGCTTGGCTTTGACTCTGTTCTGCATAGCTACTGGAAATTTCCATGTTGGTCTGATTACTGGGCTGACCTGTGGGTCTAACTTCATGGAGTACACAACTGATAGTTTGCCTAGTTTGTCTGCAAAAATATCAGCATACTTAGAAAAAAATAGTTTGGGTGAAATTTGAGCTGTTGTCATGCAGGCTTACATGGTGAACTTCTTTATTAAATGAAAGCAGTCCCATTTTCCAAATGTCTAAGAGACCTAATAATGACTGCATGTGTCTCTTGACTACTAAAAATTGCAAATCATAGCTGTTCCCAGCAGAGTAAAATGAAAGCACTATTGAGCCTTTCGTTTGAATCTCTTTACCACCATAAGCAACAAGCTTTGCACACTTTGTCAAATCAATTTGTTCTTCAGATTTTACTCTAGCAAATGTTTCTGCTGACATAACATTGCACTTTGAGCCAGTATCGACTTTGAGCTCTATGGGACTCCCATTAATGCAAACAGTACAAAATATCTCATTTTTTGCCCACAAATCTACTGTATTCACTGTTTCACCAAGCACAGACACACCATCAGCATAAATAGTACGGTTGCAGCTTTCTAATTGATCAATTTGCCTCTTGGAATGCCCTCTTTTAATAAAAGAATGCACCTTATTTGATTTACAAAACCTTTTGAAATGATTCTACTTATTACAAGAATGACACGGCTGACCAAAAGCTAAGGACGTTTCTCTTTTGGGGTTGTGATTTTGGCCACAGTTACCACAGTTGACTATGAAGCTTGGTGGGGGCACTTGTTTTGACTTTGCTGACTCACCCTTGTACTTCACTAAGCATGCTGTAGAATTTTCTGGAAAGACTTGGGGTTTCCCCAGGACTGTTACAGGACCTGCAGTAGCTGCCATGCGCTTGGGCCTGTTTCTTTTAACCTCATGCTGCATACTATCAACATGACCTTTGTCACTGTGCCTTCTACAGCTATTCTCATTTGTAAGCATACTTGTGTGTTTCTTTTTAAGCGTGTATGTCTGACAAATCTCAATGGCCTTATTCAAAGTTAAATCACTGTCTCAAAGCACAATCATTCTTACTGTGTCATTATTAATATCACAGACAAACCTGTCCTTTATCAACTCATCTCTCAAATCACCAGATCTGCACTTTTTAGCCTTATTTCTCAAGTCAGTTATATATGCTGAAAAGTTTCACCAGGCTTTTGATCCCTTGTGTAAAATAAGTGCCTTTCCATTGTAATATTTGTTTAGGGGTTACACATTTCTCTAAAGTTACATTTTAAGCACTCAGGATCTTCTCTTGTTTCAGCTGGTAACACAATATAGCAGTCTTTCCCCTCCCCTGCAAACACAGCAGGTGCATACACAAATGAATGCTCTCTTTCAATAGCCTGTGAACCAGCTAAATGAAGTAGAATAATTGCTTTTGTATGTGCATCTTTGTCAGGAAAAAACAGCCTGTATGAAAATATCATATTCCTGCTAAAATATTCTAAAATTTTCTGCAATATTATTATCAAACACAAGTGGTTCAGTTCTGCGAAACCCTTCTACCATGCCCACAGATTATAGTAAAACACAATGCAAAATGGCCACTGTAATTATGTACAAATATTCACACACACCAGGTACTTGTAATAATATTTAAATGCACAGCAAACTCTTTGAAATACTGTACTCTCTGAAATATGCTTTGAAATAACTGTACTTTGCAAAATATTCTTTGAATCAACTCTACTTTGTGAAATAACTGCGTAGTAATACTGCACACACTTGCAAACACTTTACACACTTTGGATATTTTGAATAGTTTTAATTAATACAAAAATACACATAGCAAAAAATATGGTCATTTTCCCTTTTTTGTACATTTCATGTGATTCAGATAGTGGGCTGGATTCACGAAGGCTTGCACAGAGTCTAAGAGTAGAGTAAGACTCCATGCAGCCAACATTTCTGCCGAGCGATCCAGGAACAGCCGGTAGGGGCGTGCAACAGACTCCTAAAATGAGTCTTACATGGACAGGGCTTGGATATGCAAATTACCTCAATTGCAGGCGAAAGCTATGCAAATGAGGTAAATTTGAGATCCAGGAAACCCAAACCTGTCCGAGTAAGAGCAGTGTTATTTGCAGAAATGTACTCAGTTGACAACTGAGTACCGTTCTGCAAATAGCAAAACGGAGCCGTAACAGCACCAAATAAAGGTTGCATCCAGTTGAGGAAGCATGCCAATGGCCAAATACATGGCCATTGGCAATGTTCACCAATGCAAAATAAAAATAAAAGTATTTTTTTATCCCGCTCGCCGATGTTTAAGCGTAGTGCAGCGCCGCGCAAACGTGCTGTGCTCTAAAAACCAGAAAACCAATAATTAAAATCCACAAATGTGGATTTTTATTGTAATTCTTAATTTACAATGCAAGGGAATGGCAGGCTGAAGACAACATGGCTACCGAGTAGAGGTTGCTAAGGGGGGAAGCTCAGTCTAAGAGATATAACCAAGCATTAGTAGGTAATCCTATGCAAATGAGGGTAAGGATAGTGAATCCCAAGTTTACATAGCAAATGAGCACAGTCAGTGGAGTGTAGGAGTAGGATAAGGGGAGTATCAGAGTAGAAGATAGGTGACATCACGAGCGGGGTATGTATGAAAGAAGTGAAGCTCATTGGAGCAGAGTGACATGTGTTTGCTGTCAGTTACTCATCACTGGAAGAGGTGTGTCAACAGGTACCCTAGCTAAAGGCAAGAAATTGAAGGTGTATGAAGTGGATAACACTAAAGTTTCTTGTAGAAGTGCTTGCAACGTGTTTGCGTGCGGGTGCACGCTTGTATATCCGAGTAAGATTGTGTGCGCACGTGTGCGCCTGTGTGTGCGCGTGTTTAAGCCAGAGTAAGCATGTCTAAGGTTGTTTAAAGTTGTGTAAGCGTGTTTGCACCCGTGTGTGTGCATTTCAGCAAGAGTAAGCAAGTTTTAGTCCGTGTAAGCATGTGTGCGCATGTGTGAGCTGGTGTGTGCATGTTTGCGCTTGTGTGTGTGGCGCTGCCCCCCCTGAGGAAACAGAAATGATAAGGAAACACAACAAATAGTAGGAAGTTAACCAGGGAGTAATAGCATAGCTAGCAGGTGAAAACAATCAGAATCAGGCAATTACACAGGCAGTACACTAGCCCAGCCCAGCCCAGCACTTAAAACTCTGCAAGCAACATTCCACTATGTTTCTCTCAGAGACATTGCAACAGTGCAGTAAGCTAATAGAAGTGAAAACTGAAAAAGCTTTACTGAGACAAAGAAATGTTAGGGGCTGCCATTGCTGTTATAAGGTGACATATGCAACATGCTGAGGGTGGTGACAATGCGAATGCTGCTGGACAACCCACAGTGAGGAGACAGAGAAGAGTGTACAGGCCCAGGGTAACCTATCAGGTGCTACATGAGCTGGAGATAGTGGAGTGCTATAGAGTGGACAGAGACCTCATGCAGCAAATTTTTGAGCTGTGCAGGCCACGCCTCACACACAGAACCAACAGTGGGGAACCCATCCCAGTGGAAACCAAGGTATGTGTTGGCCTAAGAATGTTAGCAACAGGTACCTTCCAGAGACCAACTGGTGATATGATGGGGACATCACAGGCATCAACATCCAGGGCACTGCACCAGTTCCTGGATGCCATGTCAGCACATGTCGGTGATCATGTATATTTCTCCAATTCACATGAGGTATTGGCCAGCAATATGCATCTCTTCCAGCAAATAGTGGAATACCCTGAGGTAGGGGGTGCAATAGACTGCACGCACATATGCATCAAAACACCAGCTGGTGAGCAGGGTAGGGTCTACTTTAACTGCAAGGGCTTCCCCTCCATCAACTGCCAGGTTGTGTGTGATGCCCAGGGCATAATACTGAATGTGTGTGCTGGCTGCCCTGGAAGCTACGATGATTGCCATATCTGGCATCTGACACAGCTGTACCAGACATTTGCCAATGGGGACATCCCTCATGGTCACCTAGTGGGGGATGCTGGCTATGCACTGGAGCCATGGCTGATGACACCCATCAGAAACGCACACACACCTGAACAGGAACGTCATAATGAGGCACACGCACAAACACAAAATGTAATCAAGCGTGTGTCTGGGCTGCTCAAGTCACGGTTCCGGTGCCTGGACACATCTGGTGGAGCCTTGCAGTACTCACCAACTACATGTACCCAAATTGTCATGGTATGTGCAATGCTACATAATATGATCCTGTGAAAACAGCTGCAGCAGGACCAGCATAGACCCAGGTCAAACAGCCCCCCACCATTGCCAAGGCCATCACAAGCAGAGGGTGACTCAGAGGAGGAACAACCTGAGCCTGCCCCAGTAGGCCGAAGGAGGCGTGCCCAGTATGCTTTGGCCTTGGCAAAGAGGCAACACATAGCACATACACTGGCTCAGTAGGAACCCTGGAAATTATACCTCTCTCTCGCACATATAGTAAAAGGGATGCCTAACTTGACACTACCTGTTTTCAAACATGTATAGGGAGTGTAGTATGTGCATCCGACATAGGCAGCCCTACAGCACCACCTGAGGCATGATTGCCATGTGTTAAGCAATATAAAGCAGTGCTAAACAGCTTTTACCACCATGCAGTATATGTAAACAAAATTGCACACACTAACTAGCACAACTGTTGTCAATGTTGAGCAATATTGTGCAACATTCAGCAATGTTGGTTAACGGTGAGCAATGTTGGACAAGCTTGGTCTAAGTTGGGCATAGCTGAACAAAAGCCAACATGCTCATATTTGCTCTACTAGCCCATAAGCAGTCTGGTCTGCTCAGTATGAAAATATAAAGCAGTGATAGGCCTCAAACTCAGGATACTGTGCACTATAGTTATAGTACTGAACCACTAAACCATGACAGTATTTCAGTGGTCAACCTGTATGAAGAAATGTTGATAAGTCTATGCAAAGTATCTCATGGAAACCCTGCAGGCACAGCATAATCCCTGTCGAGTTATGATACAAAGGAGAGCCCTGCAGTAAGAACAGAACCTGATTTTCAACACATATATAGTATAAATGTTAATATTGGTCATGTTCACACACATCAACAAATGTAGTGGACCTCAGACAGCAACATACTGGAAAGTAACACTGGGCATGCTCACACACTTGAATAAATGAGACAAATATCAGGCAACAAAACACTGAAAGGCCGAACTGGGCATGCTCACACACTTAGGCCATGTCTGAGTACAGCAGTGGGCCACACATATCCGGCAGTTGCATGTGTTAACCCAGGAAACTCTCACTATTCAGCAATCCACCCTGTGCACACAGTTATATCACAACAGGCACATATATAATATAGTGGAACCCTGTCATAATCAAATATGTTCTGCAGATACTTAGGTTGTTCATAGACAGTGGGAAAGCAAAGAAGATAAAAAACCTGCAATCAGTATCATCAATAAACAATGTGCATCCCGAACATTATCATAGGTTCAGAGGTTGATACTAGGCTATCTGCCCTAGGGCATGTATAAGCCTAGCCAGAGTGTGTTTGGCTTTCGCAACCTTGTTAGATTAGTAGACTGTGCCTGTGAATAGTAGGTCACACAAGATAGCCCATTTAAGTTTAGTCTATTGTGCCTCTGTCTAGCAGGGACCCAGAAGATATCCCAGGGGTAAACATACAATCACCCATCCACTTGTCAAGATGTCTCCTGTAGGTGGTCAGTGGGGGGCTCTCCCTATGAGGGACTGGGATCTCATTCCAGAGTGAGTGGAGCCTCTGGGATAAGAATCTGTCCCTCTAGCATGTCCTATTAATAGCTGTGCTGAGGTTTACATCCCTGGACCGTGTAGCTCTAAGGGATTCGGATATCCTGAGATGGAGCATGTCCATTAATTCTGGGTTGGACATGGCTTTAAACAACAGGCACAAATCGCATCCAAGTAGGCGGTAAGCGACTGAGTAGAGCTGGAGTTACTTTAGCCGAACTGCGCAGGGCATCTGTGTGAGTCCCTAGATCTACTTGGTGAGGTACTTTTGTGGCCACTACAGTTGCTGCAGGTGTCAGGTAAGGTATATCCCAAATGGGGCATTGTATCCAAGCATGGGCTTGATGAGTATAGGGGCACAATGACCTCACTTGATCTAGATGTGAAACCTTATGGGATAAGGTGGGCTATATAGAAGGTCTGTCTAACCACTTTGGCAACGTGATTGTCAAAGGCGAGAGTACTAACTACTCATGTCCCCAAATCCCTAATAACTCCTACCGTACGTAATGGATTACCACCTATGTGGTAATGTGTTGGCACTTTGTTATTCCCAAAGGGGAAGACTATGCATCTAATGGCATTTAGCTGTAGGCCATGGCTCTGGCACTAGTCATCCATCTCTGTGAGACCCTTTTTGAAGATGCTTGTGCCAGCTGGAGAGTTGATTATGGCACCTAGTTTGCAGTCATCTGCGAACATGGTCAGCCATATTCCTCCTGTGCTAGCCTGTACATCAGAGAAATATATACTGAACAAGAGAGGTCCCAGGACTGAGTCTTGTGGGATGCCATGTGTAACTGGTGTATAGTCAGACATGGCACCTGCAATACTGACCATGTGGGTGCTATCCCTGATCCAGTTAGCAATCCATCTTGTGACATATGTGTCGATATCGAAGCTGGTGAGCTTATGTATAATGCCCGAGTGGGATATTGTGTTGAAGGGTTTTGCGAGGTCCAGGTAGGCTGTGTGAACAACCTTCCCTATGTCTATGGACCTGGTAACTGTTTAAAGAAGTCGAACAGGTTCAAGAGGCAAGATCTGTCCACTACAAAGCCGAATTGTGTAGGATCCAGTGTCTGTAGGTTCCCGATGTCTATGCGTATGAGTTCCATGACGATACACTCCATAGCTTTGCAGACCAGGCTAGTTAGGCTTATAGGGCGATATTTTCCGGGTTCCATTGTGGCACCACCTCTGTGGAGTAGGACCACTGTTGCTGTATGTCATTCCTTGGGTACATATCCTGTAGTAACTCTGATATTGAACAGTGACTTAATGTGAGGGTTACATTCATCATGAAGCTAGTGTAAGATGCAGGCCGGGACACCGTCCGGTCCCATTGATGCTGTGTTGTCTGTTTTGGAGAGGGCAGCACTTACCTGTTCATCTGTGATGTCAGGGCGGCTACACTCTGTTGGGATGGACATTTGCTCTTTAGGGTGGATGGGGGGGGGACATTTGCACTGAACCTGTTTGCCAGGATGTTGGCAATGTCTGTGGGTTCAGTGTATGTTTTGTCAGTATGCAGTAACTCTCAACATATCTGGGAGTTTCCACCCAGGTTCCTGACATAACCAAAGAAGGCCTTGTGGTTGTCCTTAGTGTCTGGTGCAATTTTCTGTTAGAAGCAGGCCTTAGATGAATTAATGAGTGATCGTAGCTTTTTGCTAGTACTGATCAGAGATGTCTTCCCTTTTTGGGATTGTGCTCTGTCATGTAGTAGCCTCCTCCTTTCGTTGTATAGCTTATTAATGGCCGGGGTCCAACAGACAGGTCCCCTGCCTTTGGAGGAGTGAGTCTTCTTGTTATATGGGATAGCACAATCCATGCATTCTAGTAGGTGTCCATAGAATGTGTTTGTAAAGGATTCAGCGGTCTGAGCCATATTTACCACTGTCCCAGGGTCTTTGAAGGATACCACCTTGGTTTGGAGAAGTGTGACATTTGCTTTTGAGAAGTTCTTCACCGAGATTACCTAGGATGGGGGTGGGGACAGGATATGGATGTCCAGTGAGATAAATGTATGGTCTGACCTTACCAATGAGGGGTATACCTCTGGTGTGGAACATAGAGTCCCCATGTTGGGGATAATCAGGTCCAATATGTTTTCCTCTCTTGTGGGTGTGGTGACCAGTTGTGCCATAGCATTTGAGTTTATAAATTCTAGCAACTGTTGGGCGAGGGTGTTGGGGCTTGAGTAGTATTCCCATTCAATGTTTGGGTAGTTGAAGTCACCCAATATAATGGTGTTTGGGGAGACCTTCATATTCTCCAGTGTTCCCAGGAAATCCGAGTGGGGTTCCTGAGTTTGGGAGGGTGGTCTGTAGCAGGCTACAAACTGAAAGGCAGTTTTTCCCACTGTTAGTTGCACATGTATGGTCTCCGATGCTTCATGCAGTGCTACTAACCTGGAGGTTTGTGTATCTGTGATGTATATGGATACTCCCCCTATTTTTGTTGGCCGGTCCGAGTCTTGTGGCCAAAAAGCATGGTATGAAGTATAACCTGGTAGTGCTGGTGTGCTTTCGGGAGCCTGAACCAGGTGTCTGTTACTGCACAGATATCGACATTCTCCATACTGAGGAGAGTCCTGAGTGCATGCATTTTGAGGGTTAGACATCTGATGTTGAGCAGCATCACCCTTAGTTTCTTTTACCTTGTAACGTCTATGGAGGTGGGTTTGTCTTTTGAGCCTTGCTAACAAAAGGCACTATGGGGGTGGCAAGAGCCTTAGCCAGTATTTGAAAGTCCAGGGGTGACAGGTGCAAGCCATCCATAGTGAAGCTACGTGGCATGTCGAGCATGTCATCCCAAGCTGACAGACACTGGATCCCCTTTGAATGACACCAATATGTTAGCCAACTGTTAAAAGTGATCAGTTTGTCTGTATGCTGTGACATCATTCTTGGTGAGGGTAAGATGCTACACAAGGTCAGGCTCATACTGGCCTGGGCTACATGATCAGAGAGCTCCTCTATGTCTCTTGTCATGTAGTCCAGGGAGGAACGTCTGAGGTTATTCACACCAGCATGAACAATGATGAAGCCATTTCTGTACTTGCTTTGGAGTGACCTGAGTGCATGTGTTATGTGGCGGATCCTGGCACCCGACAGACAGCTCAAAGTGACCTTATCCTTGTTCAGCCTGGTGAGTGGGACATCAGTGTGTCTGACAATATGTGTTACCTATTACAAGTGTATTAGGTGTGTTGTTTAGCCCTAAGGGCAGTGACTGTGTGGCACACTGACTTTGTGAACTATGTGATATGTGGGTATTGTTGTGGGGTAGCAGTTGTTTGGGTGTCTGCTTTGGAGGTCTCTGCTGCTTAGGCAGAGTGTATTTAGAGTCTCCGAGTATGTTTTTGTGTGGTAATATATTTTGATTGCTGTCGCTATAGGTCTATGTGAGACTGGATTTGTGGTGTGTATGGTTACCTTCACCACCTGATAGACTGTGCCAGTCATGGGTCGAGAGAGCTCAGCCTCCTGTTTGTCTATATAGTTGCATCTCTCACATATATCTGAGTTTGTTGGGAGGAGGAGAGGGTTGTCTGTGTACATAAGGCAGTTGTAACATTGCGTCAAAATTCCAATTTTCACCAGCTGGACTGGAGAGTACACACAAAACCGACCTTTGGACATGCCAGGATATTATGATGACATACTCTGTTGACTGATCACAAAGGATCAGTAGGGTGTTAAGTGTGTAAAAGAGTATAACAGGGGTTTAGTGCTCAGGTTTGTCGGTGTTTTAGAAAGATTATCTGCGAAGGAGTCCAGACTGAACCATGACACCTCTTTCAGCTATGTCATAAATAGCAATGTACACTCATATATGTCCTGAGTCAGGGCCAACTGTACCTGACTGACAATGCCGACATCCTGTCAGACAGGCCCTTATATACATACCCACTTCCCATTGACAAAAGGCCCTATCATCATACCAGGAGATATCACATGTAGAATGGGTAAACAGCTCCCCCCAAAGCTGAAAACATGGCATCAATTGGATTACATTGTTTCCCTATATGTGTCATGAGTGAACTACAGAACAAACAGACCCTGCACCTGAACAGTCTGTTGAGCCTCACCCTCTCTAAAGGATCTGAAACTGTTGAATGTGTTACAGCAACATATGGCACACCCCCGCAAGTGTTGGTGCACAACAGACCATGGGAACTATAGTCCAATAAGCCTATGAAGTCTGATCTGCAAGGCCATGGAGTCCATCATGATTGAAGTCATAAACAGAGCTATTGGAAGCCGACAAACACATAACCCTACCAACTGTGGTATGTTCATGGGCAGATTATGGTTCCCAAACCTGCTAGACTGTTTGCAAGGCAGCCACCCAGGACATACATCACTGAAAAGAGCTACACACGTCCCACATAGACTTTGAATAGCCCTTTATCAACATCCCAGACACATGTCGTATCCACAAAATCAACAATCTGTGCATAAATATGTATTGTCATATGAAGGAATGCAATTTGTCCACAGATAGATCACGCAAGCTAAGAATTGTGGAGTCCTGTTCAAGCTGTTAGCACCTGCTGACCGATATGGTTCATTCCTGGGATTGCATAAAACAAAGTGCACACACATTACCATGTCCAGTCTGATGATGTCAGCATTCTACAAATATAGCAGGAGAAAAGAAGCCCCCCAGTAAAGCATATAGCGCATCGTGTTAATGCATATCTCTCTAGTATCATAACATAATGAGGTAGGGGTTTGAATCCTGCCATTGCTGACTGTGTGTGCAGGGGTATATGTGTCTGTGTGCTTTCCTTTAAGAGGAGTGGCCTTTTTTGGAGACTGGGAAAACACATTAAAAGAGATAAATTCCTCTTTGGCAAGTCTGATGATGTCAGTATCCCACAAATACAGCAGTGGAAATAAAAGCTCCCAGGAAAACATATAGCGTGTCGTGTTAATGCGTATCTCTTTAGTATAATAACATCGTTAAATAGGGGTTTGAATTATGCAATTGCTGAGTGTATGTGTCCGTGTGACTTCCTTTGAGAGGAATGCCCTTTTTGGAGACTAGGGAAACACCTTAAAAGAGGTTTATTCCTCTTTGGCAAGTCTGATGATGTCAGCATCCTACACATATAGCAGTGGAAATGAAAACCCCAGTAAAGCATGTAGCACGTTGTGTTAATGTGCATGTCTCTGGTGTCATAACATAGTTAGGTAGTGGTTTGAATCCTGCAGTTGCTGAGTGTATGTGGGGGTGTATGTGTCTGTGTGACTTCCTTTGAGAGGAATTCCTTTTTGGAGACTAGGGAAACACCTTAAAAGAGGTTTATTCCTCTTTGGCAAGTTTGATGATGTCAGCATCCTACAAATATAGCAGTGGAAATGAGAACCCTGGGAAAGCATATAGTGCATCATGTTAATATGTATGTCTCTAGTGTCATAACATAGTTAGGTAGGGTTTGAATCCTGCAATTGCTGAGTGTGTG
Source organism: Protopterus annectens (assembly GCF_019279795.1). Classification (NCBI taxonomy): domain Eukaryota; kingdom Metazoa; phylum Chordata; order Ceratodontiformes; family Protopteridae; genus Protopterus; species Protopterus annectens. The sequence goes on along the minus strand of NC_056730.1, from coordinate 554,846,775 downwards.
TGTGTGACACTGTTGGTCAATGCGGTGTGGATTTTGCTTTTACTACGGTATGACATATCAGGATTAAAACAGTATGTGCATTGCACACATCAGGTATCTGTGTGGCAAATAAATATATGTACATGTGACCTCAATTAGTACATAGGTGTGAAGCCTGCATACTACATGAATACATTTGCTACCTTTGACAGATTGTGCCGCTGCTTCTCAGATCGAAGGTCACATATGTATTTATGTGACAAGGCCGGCCACTGTAGTGATCTGTGGCCAAGGTCATGTGTCACACACACCCATGACAGTTTCTATAGACTAGTGTGAGTGAGGGTACATGCCTGGGGTATATGTCAGACATTTTCATACACAACAAAGTCTGGCAATAATAGACAGTCATTATAGGTGTACAACAGCCTTGTGGATATGCATACAGGCCCCTAATTTCTTATGTGATACACCGAGGGACTTCACAATACCTTTGGATATGTTGATACCAAAAGACAGATGACATAACACTTGGCTATATGTACACATTGGTACCCGACATACATGTTGGGGGCTACCACCTATGTGGTACTGTTGGGATAGTATGTATAGTAAATGTGGATGACTATGCTATAGTTGGTTTAGAGCTATACAGCATGTGTTGGACAACAGGTATCTGTCTGTATGATACCCTTGTGTAGGATATGTGTCCCATCCAGAGAATGCATTGTAGGCCAATGCATGCATTTCCAGATGTGGTTGGACATATCCCTAGTGTGTTTGCATGTACCTAAGAGGGCTATATGCCAAACAGGTGTGGTCCCAGGAATGGGTGGCGGTCAATACCACTGGTTACTGTTATAGTATAGTACCGGAAGGATCCAACTGTTACTGAGTTCCCTACATCTGTGTGTCAGTTGTCAGGACATCATCTAATGATTGGTTATAGTCAGGCTGTTGAGGTTGTGTATACTACCAGAATGCAAAACATTGACAGATAGTAACAGTATCACCCACAGCATAGTGTCAAACCATGTCATACACACATGTGTACCCATGTTAGAACATATCTGTAGTAGAATGCATACTGGCCACCGAGAGATACTATGAGATGTTAACACTGTGTAATACAGGGTATGTCACACGTCCCATGTGTCCACTATGCATGTACATGCAGACAATGCACCCCGACCATGTTCACAGATGTACACCTACTAATCTGTACTGCACACATCACACATGTACTGTCCACTCACTAACACATGCTGGCAACACTATACACTTCAGCCAAGTGGCACATGGGTGGACAATACATACTCAGACTTAACACTGGTGTAAACAATACTACATTGACAATCATAGCTTTGATGCATCATGCCTGCTCAGATATACCTACAAGGATATCATTACACTTTCCTGTTGACAACATGCTAACATTGCTACACTGCTATAATGTCACCCTGTGCATCAGCACCATGTTAGCCTGTTCCTGCATCAATGTTACAGATGACAGGAGGTGGCACAGGTTTCATCATATGCAAAGGGTGTGTTGTTGGTTTGCTAGAGCCTGACATTGACCCATCCAATCGACATGTGTGTGTGTGTGTGTGTGTGTGTGTGTGTGTGTGTGTGTGTGTGTGTGTGTGTGTGTGTGTGTGTGTGTGTGTGTGTGAGGGACAACAGTACAGCATGGGCCAATGATGATGTAATGTGTGTGTGTATGTGTGAGCCCTAGGTGTTTGGTTTATATGTGTGTGTCTGCATGCACACAGCTCCACCATGTGGCTGCCATATACGGGAGGTTGTGGGATAGCCACAGACTGTACCTGCCAGGCTGTACAGATCATTGTCTCTGGGCACGGACACAGTACCTGTGCCTGGCAGGGGTGCTACGGACAGTATCAGGTACCAAGCCTGACTGGGTACTTTCATCAGAGACAGAGGTATGTTGACTGGACCCATGTCCCTGCTGGGACTGGCCAGAGCCATGTGCATGTGGTCTACTAGGACGGTCAATTGACAGGCCAGCCCCATCATTGCTGGGGCTGGTACTGCCACTACGGGAGCGGCTGTGATCTGTGGGTCATCCATGACCACTGCCAGCCATTGATGTTGCTGGCATACATCCGTGTCGATGTCTCAACCATCCCGCATGGTCCTGACTCATGGAAAACACATTGTGGAGGGCATCTAATGTCTCTCCCCAATGTCTATCAATGACCTCAGTGTAATTACAGATGGCACCGGCAAGGTCACGGATACTGTCATTGACAGCGGTGTTATGGGCCCTCTGTGCCCTTAGTCCCTGTCTGGTGTACCTTTCCATATGTGCCTGTGCCTGCATTACAGCCCGGAACATACCTGAGGTTGTAAGACCTGTGGGGGCACATCTGCCAGGGGCATTATGACCAGCGATGCTCCCACGAGAACCCCTGGACATCTGCCTATGTGGTACCGTTCCAGGAATCTGGGTATGGCTGCTGTGAGGGGATGCATGTGCCATGGATACCACACTATCCTGGTCAATGCCAACTGTATGCTGTCCCTCGGCTAAGGCCATTGGTGATGAGGGATGTATTGGCAGTATGAGTGTGCGCATAGATGGGGTGGAAAGCTCTGTACTGTCAATTGGCGGACCAACGACAGACCCTGTCAAACCTGCCTGTGCCACAATACATGTATCATCATCTCCACTATTTGTGGCAGTGACTTCAGGTTCCCTGCTGCATTCAGCCAGACCAACCTCAGCACCTGTGAGAGGACGACAGGAAACATACTTTACAATCTGTACATGATATTATCACACATGCACACATGAACACATGCACACATGAACACATGAACACATGCACACATGCACACATGCACACATGCACACAAATACACTCCTCACTACAGCAGATACATACACACACGAGCAATCCAAAACATACTCAATAGTGGTTGAAGGTGGGTGACAGTATCACAAGGCATACAGTCACCTCATACGTATCAGCATGCAGAATATGTGTTGCACAAGACCATGCAGTGCGAGTGTAGACAGCCCTAGTTAATAACAGTATACATGGCTTTGATGCATGTGTGCAGTTGTTCAGTGATTGGCTACACCCTGGAACACAATGTGTACAAGGACACAACATTGCTGTGCAAGTATTATAAGCTCTGCAATGTCCTGTGCACCATCACTCACAGGTATATATACCATGGCTGCATGTGTTATCTGTGTGTCACATAGATTTCCATGTCTGATTACAGTGTCTGTGTCTGTAGCAGATAATTGTGGGCACAGGTGTAGCACATGCATTCTATGTACACACACGGGATGAGTAGTGCATGTATACGTGATGGAATACCAATGCTCAACATGGCCATTGTACAGTGGTTATGGTGAGTGTGGGACATATTGCAGATATGTCAGCACCAGCCATGACATGGCATGCTACACGACTGCAACATTAAACATCACACATACCCAATGTGTGTCATGTGACCAATACACCCAATAGCATTCCAGGACATATACGTGTCACTTTGTACAGATGGTGACTGCTATGCATATTGTGTATAGTTGCATATGTTTGCACACACACAACAGGCTATGCATATTGTGTATAGGTGCATATGTTTGCACACACACAACATTGAGGTGCAAAGCAATGACTGCTATGTGTAGTACTGTGGTCACTGTAACTGGATGGGGTGTAGTACCATGAGCCATCATCATCATGCATCATGTGGTCATTAAGGCTACTAATGTGTGACAGACCACTGCCTAGCATGCTGTACCTGAACTGCAGTGCTGTGGCTACATTCACAATTACACAGCCACTTTGTACATGGGTGTGTGAGGTGCCCAAAAGGGAGCATTGCCTAACATGACTGTGTTATGTGTTGAAGAGTGTTGCACAGCCCCATGATAGGCCTCTACCACTCAGGTATATCATGTGTGCTGTGTGGATGACATGTGGGATACTGAAGTGTGACCTTACAGCGGGTGTGTGGTTACGCCATGTGTAGCATGTTGAGGTGTACTGCGTATGACAAATGTGTTATGTTGTGTACATCTGTATCAACTATGCCCATCCAATGTGCAGTACGGTGTTGCCACAAGTGTGTCTGATGCTCTGTGTATTGCATGTGATTGAGGCAGCTACTGACATTACTGAGATGTGCAATGTCTTACAGCAAACATGCACAGCATGCATTAATCATAGGTGTGTTACGTGTACATGGCCTATACCTCACCTATGACATGCACATTTCATTACCAATATTAAAGTTATAACACACTCACCAGCATGGATCGTCTGCCCTGCTGTCACACCAGAGGGTCCTACAAGAATAATAGACAGTTTGTCAGTGGCCACAACTTTGGCATTGCTACTGTGGGTTTGCTAAACTACAGTAGAACAACAGTCGACAGTCACAGGAGTACAGATAATATTCCAAATATCAGTATTGCACAACTAAACACACAGTACACATCTCACATATTCATAATCTAACAATACAGGTAACAGTAGTCTACAGATAGGGCATGTTACCTGCACGCTCCATGTCAACATGCTGGGTGGCTCCAGCCTCCATGATGACACATGTCTGTTGCAGTTGCTGTTGTTGGCCAGGAGCCACCATGCTTCGGAGCAGCTCCTCCACTCTGGTAAGGGGGGGATGAATGGCCACCTCACCACCTGTGGCAAGCTGTTGTCTATGGATATCAGACGCACACCACCAGACATGTCTAATTAAATCACTGCAGTGATGGCGTACCTGCTCATATGTCCGGTTATGCATACCTATGTCATTTACCAGACGAACAAGATCTTGCCACAGTGCAGTCCGCTCATGCTGGTGCTGGCTGCTTCTGGAAAACAGCAGGGAGTAGTGCTGCACCAGACTGTGGTGGATTTCCTGTTCCTCCGCTGCTGTGTAACAGGGATTACATTGGTGGGCCATCGCCCTGAAAGAGAAATGAACAATATGTGTGAGCGAGTCCTGTGGCACACTTTACACCCTTAACTACGGATATCACTTAACTGTCATATATAGCATCCGTTTGTCTGTCAGAGGATACACATGTTCAATACCACATATTGGTGCTCAGGCCACAACTGACTGACAGTGCCTGGCACACTCTACATATCAAACCACTATACATCAGTACCCGGCACACTGTTTGTGACACAATGCACAACCTCGCCACAGGGGTATATATCAAGTTAATACATGAAGAAAGATGTCATCCATTGCAATGAATGTAAAGTACAGTTACAGTATTACCAATAAACCACCCTAGTCGTTGATGCCATACCCCTGCCTAACATATGTGCACAGTTGTTAATATAGGTGGCATACTGCTGTAACAGAGTATACATGTTGCTAGATACACATGTATACCCTGTAACACACATATGATTGCGGGCATGGTACAGGCATAATTACACACACATCAGACAAACATACAACACACCAATGTATGCCAACCCAGATGAGCTTTACCTGTGTACCATACAGTACTGTGTGTCACTACTTACAAAACCTTATGCCTGAGGTATGTAATCTGTGCAGACTACAGGAAACACACAAGACAGTGTTTCCAAGCAATGTGAACATACACCATACTGTGCTGTTTAGGCCTACAGCTTCAGGTAGTACTACAGTTCATATGGGAGTTGGATTCACCAGCAGTACCACTCACTAAGCATACATGTATTGCTTTAGCCTACAGTGGGACACCACAGTCGTCAACAAGGAACTACGTCACAACGTATGCCATACTACTATGTCTGCCTAGCAATAACATACACATCTTTTGCTGGCCTCACAGCTAGGACACAAACTACCATGACAGAAACAAATTCACACTAAGCTATCACACCTTTACAGACCTGGCACACATTCACCGTTACACTCATTCAACCTCACATAGCAGGTATTGCACTGAGTACATGTGTGTGTGTGCATCGTGTCATATGTAGGTAATACGCTATTGGGCCTAGAGCAGCCTAGACATATGCTACCCTGGCCTTTGACACACATGTAATTTGATTTCACTTGCCCCTGTCAATCAGAACCACAGAGGTGATTCCTGGGGTGTATTACCTATCTCCCAAACAATCATCAGGGGCATTTATGACAACTGCTAATGAGGAGCCTTGTTTACTATTGATAGGTGGTTTATTCCAGAGTATGGCATATCTCTGAGATAGGAACCTATCCCTCGAGCATGTGCTGTTTAGTGAGCTGATGAGGTTTAGGGCCCTAGAGCGTGTAGCCCGGAGGGATTGTGATATGCTGACATGGTGGTTGTCCAACAGCTATGGGTGTGACATACCTCTGTATGTCTGGCAGAGGTCACAGTCTAGCTGTGGTTTTGTGAGTCAGTCTGCATAGGGCATCTGTTTGAGGCCAGTATTACTCTTTGTGAGGTATGTCTGTGGCCTTTCCACTTGCTGTAGTTGTCATGTGAGGTACATACCACACGGGGCATTGTGATGAGTAGTGGAGGACACTGACATATATTTCCCTAGATAACACACCTTTTGTGATGACACGTACCACATAGACAGATTACAAGACTAGTGTGGCACTGTGATTATCAAAGGGGAGGCTACTGTCCACCTGTGTCCCATGTACTCTTATCACACCTTCAATGTTAGGTAGATTTCCACCTATGTGGTAGTTAATGGGTACAGTGTTTTGGAAAGGAAGGATGGCACTGCAGTATCGACACTGGTCTTCAGTCCATGTCTTGGTCACCACGCACCTGTTGCGGTACATATGACCCCGTGTGTGTGTGTGTGTGTGTGTGTGTCTCTCTCTCTCTCTCTCTATATATATATATATATATATATATATATATATATATATATATATATATATATATATATATACAGATACATCTAAACATCCATTGCTGTACATATAGATGTACATATAGGCACATGTAAAGTCCACCTTTCATGGTAGGGATATCAATTATGCGACAGTTGTGAGATATACAGTTATGTAATAATATTGCACAGTGTTGTGCAGAATGCATTTTGGTGTCCTCAGCCCATGTAGCTTTAGCAGGCCTCACTGGCTGTAACACAGCAGATCTGACAAATCAGTCCCACAGCGTTTAACCACCACATGACATATACCAGCACTGCATGCTGTTTTCTATGCCGGACACTACAACCTACATAGATATATGTACATAACCTTCAACAACATATATATGTCCACCCTTCAATAACAGTTGCAGTATGTCCCTTGCCCTATGCACATGTGCAGATACATATAGATACGTACTGCTGCCACATATGGATGATTCACAGTATGTAGAGTACTCTTCAAGAACATCTACTACATGACGGCAAATACATATGTGTTACATACCTTATCTTTGTATTTCTCTGCTCCGTCTGTTGTTACTGTTTTTTTTTTGTTTTGTTTTTTGGGTTTTCTCTGTCTGTTTCTGTCTCTTTTGTCTGTGTCTCTGTCTCTCTCTCTCGCTTTCGATCTCACTCTCTATCTCTCTATTCCTGCAATGATATTATTGCATGTGTGGACAGCAGGTACAGCCTGCTTTTCTAGGTATCTGCACATGTGCATGTGACAGCCTCTGCACCAATTGGTGCCCACCATTTAGTAATTGCATGCAGCCTGCTGTGTGGTAATTTCAGTACTCACTGTGATTGCAGCCCACTGCTATAAAATGCTAGGTTAGGTAGGCATAGCCCTTTCAGCTTTCCAAGGTGGGGCCCATGCTTGTTTGCTCTGGACACCGGTGTGTCAGTCAAAATGTTGGTATATGTCTCATATCTGAAGGTTGTAGCCAGTGATATGCATGTTGTACTCAAACCTGAATGTTGCTGCTTCCAGTACACACTTCTCAGTGTAGACCTTTACTCACCCCTCCAAATGCTAACACAGGATACATGGGAGTATGTACTTTCTTTTTGAATTAGACAATTAACTGCCATACAAAAGTAGTTATTGCAATGTATTCCTCTGGCACATGCACTGTTTGTGAACTGCTATACTGTAATTATTAAGGTACTCACTTCTGAACAGTTTGTGGTTTGTTTGTGTTGACATTAGCACAGGCTGCTCAAGACAACTGGACATATTACAGTACTGAGTATGCCTACCTACACCCTTGGTTTTGCCTGAATACACAGGTATATAGTACTTTTGGGTAGGGGTGCAGAACTGCAGAGAGCATTATTTATTATCATGTGATGATTATCTTGCTGGCCATATAGGGTTGCTGTGTACCTGTTAGTCTATCAAGGTAAGTAGTCTGTCTGCGTAGCTCCCACCTGTGGACATATCCAGATGGTAGCCAGAGGTTAGCCTATTATTCTTTGTCTGTGCACCACACCAGTCTTTTCAGCACTGGAACAATGGCATAGTCACAGTTGGTTGCTAGCAGTACATGGCTACATCCTTTGATATTTCTGTGTTGTACTCCTACATAAGGCCATGCTTGTGGAACTCCTTCCAAAGCTATTTGCAGAGTGCGTAACAGCAGAAATGCTGATATGCCTGTGTGTTTCTGCCTCTGCCAGGCCTCAGATACTCTCAGGTATATATTTGAACAGCCTCAGGGAAAGGTACATACAAGTGAGATACACCTGTAATATATTACAGACATATTTCAGTTGAGACTTCGAGGGAATCAGAGCATATGTATTACTACACCTTTTCTGACGTGCAAGTAGTGTCTACTCTAACTTATTGACATTATTCATTAAGTGTGATTCCCCACTTTTCTGCCTAATGTTAGTACTTTTTAGAGTGATTCAGAGGGGCACAGCTAACATTTGGTTATGAATCAGGGACATCCCTGTAAAGTAGTCACAGTTGGGAAGTCTGGCCTCTGCCCTATTCAACTATGCCAGTGTTTATCCTGGTCTGATACTGTGTAGAGTTTGTAAGGTGCTACTGTAACATTATTCCCTGCTAGAATGGCTGGTTCTCTTTTCACAGTCATGTCATGCAATTCCACAACTGCTGGTAAAGACCCACAGAACAAGATTTGTGTTATGGCATTCCTATTTTCCCTTTACATTCCCTCATTGTAATGCATGATATATTTATTTCAACACCAAGTTATTGTATTTCTGCTGTGGCTTAGTGGTACTTCATGCAGTCTAGTGTGCCCAAGGTCTGGGGGTTGAAACTGACAGAGGGGTTTTATTTTGCTGCTGAGCAGAACAAGGGCCCTGACATAGAGTGACTAAGGCACTTTTAACCAGTTGTAAGCGGGTTTGCGCGGGTTTGCGCGATGCTTAGTGATGCTTAGCTAAGTGTACACATGTGCACACTCGCTTAAACCCGCTTACTACTGCTTAAAAGTGCTTACTCCCACTAACCCCCACGCTAATTTCTTTTAAAGAAAAGAAAATGGGGAGATAGGAAAGTGGTGAAAAAGGGGGTGCAAAGAGGGACACACAGCAGGTAAACAAGCTTGGGATGTGCAGGATGGGTGTAGGGAAGGTCCATAGTTGCCCATTTCTTTAACAGCAACAGCTGTGCATATGCAATGAATTTGGAGTGAAATTTGAAACCTTCCACCCCTGGGAGAGCGGTGAGGACAACAAAGTATGTTGTACTGCCAATTCTAATTATCAGCTTACATGTTTATCCGATGGACATGTGTGCGAAATGGGCAGCTATGTATGGGGAGTAATTTTTTTGTGGGTACAGATTGCCCTTTTTTTTTCAGGTGAGAGTGGGAAGTGAGGTAGAGGAAGTAGGTATATTTGGGGAGGTAGTTTGGGGAGGTAAACAGACAAGACAAGCAAGACGCATACAGGGGCGGTGTATGACATATGGGGTGGGTGAACACAATTAATGGGGACGGATGCTTGGAAATCGCAAGCCCATGAGCCCACAGATGGTAACAGTGGAACTGAGATCCCCACCCATGGGCAGTCACCACTGCACCTTCACAGCCCCAAGGGTGGCTGTGCTGGCGGCTGCGTAGGACAGGCAGGCTCACCTGTGAGACGCGCCACTCTCGCCTCGAGCTGGCGTAGGGGATCAGCGACTGAACGCTGGATCTCCCTACACACCACAACCCAGACCCTTCGAAGGGTGACAGGTGGCCCTTCTCCACCCACGCTTGCATGGGGAGGATGAGCCCCATCCCCTGCAGTGCTTCCACCCGAAGGTGGCACAGGACCAATAGAGGAGGGAAGCCCGGGCTGGGCACCGGACCTGCTGGTGCCAGGTGCACTTTCCAGCTGAGGAGGGACAGGTGGGTCTGCTGGGACCAGCCTTCCCATACTTTCTTTGATTAGGTGTGTTTAATTACAACATAAACAACAGCATTCCAAATTAGTTGTAACAGCATGCAGTAATATTCCCATTAACCCAACACACCAAGGTTCCAACAGTTGAACAGCAGGCATAACACATGCATATTTTGAACAACAGTGGACATTCCAACAGCATGCAGGGATGATTGGTAGCAACAGGCCACCATGATTGTGGTGTTTGAACAGGGCACATGCATCAAAGTGAATGCAGATATTTATAGAACAATAGGACATATGTCCCAACAAATGTTTTGAGATTACACATACCCATTGAGGTGTGGAATTGCATGGTTTATGCACATACAGTAGGGTGTAGAAAGAAACCTCAATTAACATCTTATAAGTACTTTTAGTCTACACTACATTCCTAGTGACTGCAGGTGTATATCCCCTACATGTATTATTACACTTGCCAACATGCATTAGGTTGTGTAATGGGTTTGGCTAGTTCATTATATACCTGACCTATATCTGACATACTAACTGTCCAAGATGCAGATGTTACTGCTACATATTTATTGATTTTATTTATATTTCTTTATCTACATATCTGGATGTGTTCACATGACATTTTCAGTTCAATTTCTACAGAACCCTGCATTTCGTGTAGCACACTCACATTTCTGGGGAACAAATTAACGAGCTATTCGTGTGCCAGATTTACTTATGCATGCCAGTCAGTAACTAACTGTTGAGGACTGTATATATGCTTCACAGCTAATAGCACTTCCATCAACCACTTTAGATGGGACTGCCCAACTGTGGGTTGCCAGCATTTATTAAAACAGTACTATTTGTATAATGCAAGGGTACAACAACATTTCAAAGTAAGTGACACAGACACACTCCAGGTTGTATACATTTATTAATTACATTACACACTTTTCCACAGGCTCTCTCTCCTTTATTTGATATTACAGTGCATATGGAAGACATATTCAAGACATATTATACCTTTATTAATAGGTTAGAACACTCTTTTTCAGGCTCGCTCACTTATTTTATATGACAGTACCTGCAGAGATATTATTCCGGACATATTTTACCTTTCTTAATGGGTTACTACACTCTTTTTCTGGCTCTCTGACTTATTTTATATAACAGTACATGCAGAGGACTTATTCAGGGCATTTTATGGCTGTATTATTGGGCTACAAAACTTTCTTTCAGGCTCTCTCACCTATTTTATATAACAATGCATGCAGAATAATCACTAACTTGCCTGGTGGCACAGCCTTAGCAGCCTATCTGCATAGGCTTGCTGATTCACAGCACGGACACCTGCAGCTGTGAAGTAAATGAACGGATATTGAGACATACCTATCCATTATACAGAATCAATTATCATTTCTTACATACTGCATTCCATGGCTACCTACTCAGTTTTGGGGCATCTTGCATCCCATGGGCCTCCTGTATCCATTGGTTCAGTAGGTCCTGCTTCCGTCTCTTCAGGTCTGCATGGTGGTGACAGACCTGCTCACCAGTCCAAGGAACGCCTGTGACACTGGTGAGGTCATGAGCTAACCGGTTCCAAGCCTCTGCCTTGTACTCCAGCCTTTGGAACTGGCCCTGTAGGAGTCTTGATTCATGACTGTGGACAAGGAGTCAAACCATGTATTTCGACTCCTCGATGCCCCAACGTTGCGCTCGGAAGCGTGTACCCTCTCCAGCACCAGCCATTCTAACTGCAGATGGGAGCTACAATCAGTATGGCAAGTATTCCAGCCTATGGGGCTTAAATATGCCGCATTTCCCGCACTTTTTTGTGATTGGCCGTTTTTGAAAATTCTCGTCTAACTGCAGACCTGCTTAGTAATGATAAATCTACCATTTATAAGTATATGTATGTTAACAGTGGCGGTTTATCATAAGCTGTCATGGCTTAGTGGTTCAATACTTTGATTATGGTGCACAGGGTCTTGGGTTCGAACCTTGTTATTGCACTTTATTTTACTACTGTCCAGACAGGCTAGGGGGGTGTGGCTGTGTTTAGGCAACTTTGCTCTACGTTGCTCCACGTTGCCCTACGTTGCACTAGTTGGCGCGATGTGCACCTCCGCGCAAATTTATTGCACTGGGTAAAGAGCTATTTAGCTATGGGCAACTACATTGCGTTGGGTAAAATGCTTCTTAACTACGGGCACCTATATTGCACTGGGTAAAGCGCTGCTTAACTGCGGGAAATTATATGTCAGGATCCTTTATAAATTTATATTTTGTTCACTGATACATAGGCCATTTCAATGCTTTTTTAGTAAAATTTTAATCATATAGATCAGGAATTATTTCATATACTAATTTAGAACATAAATAGGAAGGGGAGTGGTGGGACTCGAACCGTGAATGCCTCCTCTTTGTGTGAAAGCTCTACCATTATGCTATTGCTATTTGACGTAATTTGCATAAACATTCCTTCTTATGCTCTTCCATGTCGGGATTTCTAACTGCAGCTAAACAATGGGCACACTCGTGCACACACACGCAAATATGGGCAGCTATATCGGGAATTAGAAAAAAAAATTAAATGTTTTACTTTTTATAACTGTGCTGGGGGTTTACAGTGTCAGGGAGTGTGGTGTTGGGTACATGAGCATTTGAGCGGACTCGCTCTTGTGTGTTGACATTTGGCATTTCGGAAACTTGCAGGGGTGTGGTCCTTTAGACTGCTCGGCAGTTGGACACGCCCCCTGCTTTCCTGCATGGTCCGTGTCAGACTTGCAGTTGAGTCAGCATGCCCTCATGAATATTCATGGCACGCTGACATCATACCATTCAACTGCAGCCTCCGAGTAAGACTTATTTAGTCTTACATGGAGGAGTCGTGAGTCGGGGGGATTGTTTCAAATGTTTTCATAATTATTTCAAAATTGTATCAATATGTCACAGTTTTGAACATTTTGTTTAATAAGAAATTCATTTTGAGCATTCTGAGTGCTTTATTTTATATTTATAGCAAAATAAATAATTTAAGCAAGTTTTAGTACATGGAATTTGTTTCTGACCTGTTTTGCAAGTCGTTTGAGCAGTAGGGATGATCCACTCCTGAATATTCCTCCAACTTTAACTGGTTGCCTCATGGCTGTAACTCTGGATCCCATTCTGACACCATGTCATTCTTCCTATGTGCATTAAGATGTTGAAGATTGGGTGTTCATTTAAGTAGTTTATTGTATACAAATACATCAGAATAGATGGCAGGAACATTGAACTTAAACAAACTATCAAACTAACTGACTGACTACATACTTGCATGCTCACACTCTGACTGCTCACTCAAAATGGCACTCCTGCTTGCACTTGCTCAGTACTTATATGCATGTGCTGACTCACTGGAAGGCTTCTTAAAGGTATATCACACACACACACTGATCTACAGGAGGCTGTAGGACTGAGATGAGTCCTTGCCTATGTGTATGGATGGCATGGTTTCACTTCTATATCAACAAGTAATTCTGTACCCTAAAGTAGTGGGTCTTTCCCAAGCTTTGGGAGGAAGTGCAGTTATGTAAGTAAACTTACCATAACAGTAGATGTTTGATCACTGTTGCAGTAGCCTTAACTATATAGTTATAGCCTGCTAGGGATATAACAGCCAGAGAGATTCCAAACCATTAGTCACCCTGAGCTGATGAAAAAGAATGGTGTGGATGCCAAATGTAGAAGATGCCCTGAAGCTTTGGGAGCTGGTTGGTTGTTATATCCTTAACAGGTTATAACCCATCTAGTTAAGGCTACTGCAGCAGTGTTCCATATGATGAACATCAATTATGATCAACATCAATGTGGAAATATTAACAGCATCCTCTTTTGGAATTCGTAGAAGGAACAATGGGGTCATTAAAACATCATGCAGGACTGCATAAAGCTAAGCATTGAAGCCATCTGCTCCAGGGACTTTTGTATTGCATATGATGATTAGCAACTTTTCCTGCGTGATGGGTAGACTCACTGCTTCTGCCTGATTTGGAGGGGGGAGTGACAGGAGGTTGATGGTGCTCAAAATATAAAATCCTGGCTCCCAGTTTAAGTTCCCACTTCCTGCATCTGTATAAAGGTTTTGGCAAAACCTAAGGAATTATGCCTTTATTTATTTGGTGTCTGTTAGGGTCTTAGACATAGGATCTTCATATACGGCTACAATGTGCCTTTGCTGCTTTCTTTGTCTTGCTGTAAATGCAATGATCTTTCCTGGTTTGTTCCCTAAGGTCCATGACCTAGTAGTTATCCTATCCAAGTGTAGATGTATGTTGAAGCTTTTCAGGATATTTACTTGGGTGTGAAGTACATTATACTAAGCATAGCTGTAGCCTTAAACTTGGACCAGTTATGTGTGCTCATTTGCACAGACTCTGCATTTCTCATCTAGAAGATTCTGACCATACTTTAGCAGGCATACTGTTTATGGGTTTTGCTACTATGAGAGATCCCACCCCTCCCATAATGATTCCTAATAGCTGCTTATCTTTGAGAATTAGGAGGTCAACACTCCATGGTGGGTTGTGGATTACTTTGCCTATGCAGATAAGAGACAGATAACTGTGTTGTGATCCATTAATGGAGCTGCCAGGATTTCACACTCCACCATCCAATCAACTGCTTCCATGGGCACTAGCCAAAAGTCTCATCTGATAGAACTAAACATATTAAGGGTGACAAATAAATTCACTATCCCCTTGGTGTACATTCACCGGACATCCTGAAGACAGAATTCCTTCAGCAACTTTTGAAGGGTCCTCTGTTAGCTGATATGCCTTTCTGAGGCTGCTAAGGTTCTATCTTAATCTGAGTTCAGGACCATGTTAAAGCTCACTGCTGTAAGTTGGATGGAATTTGTATTTGTTCTGGCTTATAAAGGAATAAAAAAGTTAATGAACATCTGAGCTGAGTCCCACTTCAGGCCATACTCATTGTCAATAGTAAACAGGACCTGAGGAGAATTAGTTAATCCAAAAAACCTCCTGTTCCCTATTTTCTTTTGCTCTAACTCCCTCCACCCCAATTAAAATATGACTGAAATACCTACTGTCACTTTTGGAGATTGCAATACATTATGAAAGGTCCAGCTGTGGACGAATCTCCTTATCATATGCTCCTATTTTCTTATGTATCTTACACTCCTGTATGCACATGGCATCAATATTAAACTGTTTGAACCAACATTGAATTTTGGTCCTTTTGGTTGAGGAATTAAATCCCTGAACAATCAGAGAGACACAAGTGAATATAACCAAACTGCAGCTTGCTTAATGTTTCATGTATTTTGAAGGAATGAGTGCTGCTAAGCAGTGCACCATCCTGCAAAATTAAAAAGTCAATATAGTAAGAACAGAGATTGTTGGCTCTGTATAATAATTGCTAAATTGGCAATACGTTTCACTGTTATAGGCTCTGCCATTTTCAATAATACAGTTCCCATGTCCTTATTTTATCCCCCTTTTTACCTCTGTATGTGTACTGTACTCTGACTTAGTGTGTTCTATAAATTTACAAATGCAAAATGCCGTCAACCTCTAAGGGAGACCAAAGTGCCTGCAGATAAATTCATCAGGTATGAAAAAAAAACAGCAGTGAAAGCCAGATACTTTATTCAGGATCTGCAGGCATTTTGTTTTCCTCGGAGGTTGGCTGCATTTTGCATTTGGTTATTGGTGTTTTACTTCATCCACTGTCTTTTTGAAGGTGTGTTCTATAAATTTCTCTATGTCTTTAGCAGTGTGATGGTGCAAGAAAGTGTTGATTATGTTATCTTCTGGCAATCAGGATGCTGGTTTCCCTGTACATGTCTTCATTTCTCCTTCAGAGTCAGTCTGCTACAAGAGATTGATGCAGTTGTTCATCTGGCTGGCACTCCAGAAAAGCTTCTTAGTAGATGTTCCTGTCTCTTTCTTCAATGCAGGCTAGCTGTTTCTTGTTCATACCTTCAGTAGGTGAAGAAATGACATGAGTTAGATTTAATGCTTTGCATAAGTATTCTTCAAGAAGATGCACAGCTTTCCATTCTCTTTTGAGTTTGGGATCCCATCCAGTTATGTTATTTCTATGTTAGTGGTTTTCAAGTTCCTCATTTCTGGAGCTCTGATTTGGAAAGGCTTGGCTTAATGGCACAGTCCTGCAAGAGTGAGACTTGGGTACCCACAGCCCATTCAAGGGCAGCTGCGCATACTGTGCAGTTTTCTTGCATTTGTTATGGCAGATTCAATTTATTCTTAATTGTTGTGGTAATAGCCAGCATGCTGGCTACTAAAGAGTCTAAATTATCCAGCTTCATATAAATATCTGCCTAATCTGGCAGACCAGCTAGGTTTCCTCCCAACACTTGCTTCTGCCATGCTGTCCCAAGTAGCTTGTTTGGTTTCAGAAGCTAAACCTATGCTCAAAGAGGCTGACAGCAATAAGTGTATTGTTAGACATAAGTGGAGCAATGTGCAGGTTACTCTTGTTTGTTTTATACCTTTTGAAGGTCATAGTTCAGCTTTTTATATATGGTTTGGCAGAACTCCATGAGCATGGTCTTTACTCCATGATATTTGCTCCATCCCCCAGCATGTGTTTTACTAAGTTTTCATAGGGCAGATCACTATTACGGGCACAGCTGTGGAGGTTGGAGCAGAACAACTAGCTAAAGTTGGTAGCCATGGAGGGGCTGACAATAATAAGAGGCTGACAATAATACTAATACACAGATCCTTAAATCACAGCCAGATGACACAATGGCTCTGTCTGTTTCCATCCAGAGTGGTCATCTACCAACAGTGAGGCTGTACAGTCTGAGTGCTTATTGTCCCCACTGGGGATGGGATCTTCTGTGGCTGCAAGCATCAGTGATGCTCTCCATGTAGCTATTAGAAGTGGAGCTAACTTTTCTGGTCCTCAGGGCCAATCACCAGTCTGGCACCCCCCACCCCCGGCTTTATAAAGTTCTATATTATCAGATTGAAACTTTAGTTACTCAAATACCTAAAGATCGATCTGGTAATATCAAAATCCAAAAACCGCGAACAGCTGAGTTCATGCAGGGAATGAATTCCCTTGACCATATGAAAAAAAAAATATTTTAACCCAAATCAAGTGTGGGGCTTCGACCCCCACACTCCCCCAACTAAATATACCAACTCTGAGATCACTCTACATTGGACAAAAGGGCATAATCCGCATCATGGCCAATGGAATTCTTTCCCTGCGTGAAATCGGCCATTCACAGTTTTTGGATTTCGATAGTACCAGATTGATCTTTAGGTATTTGTGTAACTAAAGTTTCAATCTGGTAATATAGACCTGCTTTCTAAGCATAACAAACAGCTTGCTACTGCTAACAGTAAGTGGCAAGCCCTTCAGACCTGAACAAAAATGCATTATTTACATTCATTTCTGAAAGTCAATAATGAACTAAGTCACACATGGAGAGCAAAAGCACTTTGTAAACGAATCACCAGCATTTAGGAACTGGATGACAGTAATGAAGATCACACCCCCTGACATCTTGTACCCCATGAGACTGTATCTTTTGTCCCAATCTAGTTAGGCTCTGATGGCTGTGGTGGAAGATGATAACATTGTATCAGATGTGGGCATACCCACCAATAAGCAACTTCACAAGGAGTTGAGCACCATCATATATTACAGTTGGAGACCAACATGCAAGTAGCATTTGAGATTGATCAGCAGATATGCCAGATTATCATGTTTACAACTCTGCTGCAAACCAGTCCTTTATGGAGCTGATTGCAGTGTTGCTTAACATTTGTGAGTATGTCACTTAGCTCAGCGCAGCCAGCATTTCTGTGGGAACATGTAGTATAGTAACACTGTACCGAATGATCTTATGAGGCCTACAGTGAAACACACAGTGCTTACACCTCCTGAGAACTGCCAATGTCACTCTCAGTGCTCACACTGATAGTGTTAACTGAGGTTGGGATAGGATGTATAACCTGAGATGCCTGGGACCAAAGCAAGGTACATAGTGCTCACATGCATCTGGAAGTGTACAATCCTATACCACCCATTATTATTGGTGATGGTTACATTCTAGCTCCCTTGCCAGGTTGTCTTGCCAGCAGACTCCACCAACATATTGGTTCTCCAATCACACATCATCTCTGCTAGGCAAGAACCCAAGTTTTAGTGTATTATGCTATTAGTAAGGCCTCAGGTAATGGTCACTTTGTGTGACATCTGTCTGTTATTGCAGGAAGAAATTCTTATTGACACATTGCACAGGTCACCTCAAGACCAGTCCTGTCTACACCTCCTGTGATATGTTCCCTGCAGCCAGTCAGCGTGTGCTGATAGCCATGTGTCTGTATGCCCTTAGCCACCTGTGCACATGATGAGGATAACTGTGACCCACTCTACCCTCCTTCTATGATGTATGTGAGAATACCTGATCCATGGTAAGGTTCATAGGTTCATACTAGGCTATCTGCCCTAGGGCATTTACAAGCCTAGCCAGAGTGTGTTTGGCTATTGCCACCCATTGAATTGAGTTTACTGTGCCCTTTTTTACGTTAGTTTACTGTGCCTCTGTCTAGTAGTGACACAGAAGTAATCCCCAGGGTAAACCTACGATCTCCCATCCACTCGTCAAGATTCCTTTTGAAGAGAGACAGTGAGGGACTCTGCCTAACATGGACTGGGATTCTATTCCAGAGTGAAGGGAGCCTCTGGGTTATGAATCTGTCCCTCCAGCATGTCCTATTTATTTCTGTGCTGAGGTTCAAGTCCATCGAGCGCGTAGCTCTAAGGGATTTGGATTTTCTGAGGTGGAGCATGTCCATTAAGTCCTGGTTTGACATGGCTTTATACGTCAGGCATAGATCGCCTCTAAGTAGGCGGTATGCTACTGTGTAGATCTGGAATTTCTTTAACCGAGCAGCATATGGCATCTGTTTGAGTCCCTTTATTCTCTTTGTGAGGTACTTTTGGGGTCTCTCCAGTTGCTGCAGGTGTCGGGTAAGGTACATCCCAAATGGGGCATTGTATTCTGTTATGGGCCTTATAAGGGATGAATAAAGGGGAACTATGACCTCCCTTGATCTAGATGTGAATCCTTTCATGATAAGGTGGGCTATATAGAAGGTTTTTCTAACCACTTTGGCAATGTGGTTGTCAAAGGAGAGATTACTATCAACTTGGGTCCCCAGGTCCCTAATTACTTCTTCCGTACTTAATGGATTACCACCTATGTGGTAATTTGTGGGTACTTTGTATTTCCCAAAGGGTATAACTATACACTTTTTGGCATTTAGTTTTAGGCCATGGCTCTGGTACCAGTTATCCATCTCTGTGAGACCCTTTTGGAGGATGCTTGTGTCAGCTGGAGAGTCAATTATGGCACCCAATTTGCAGTCGTCTGCGAACTTGGTCAGCCACAGTCCTCCCGTGTTAGCCTGTACCTCAGAAAAATATATACAGAACAAGAGAGGTCCCAGGACTGAGCCTTGTGTGATGCCACTTGTAACTGGTTTTGAGTCTGACATGGCTCCAGCAATTCTGACCATGTGGGTTCTGTCCTTGAGCCAGTTTGCAACCCATATTATGACATAGGGGTTTATATTTAAGCTGGAGAGCTTATCTATGATGCCCAAGTGGGGTATTGTGTCGAAGGCTTTTGCAAGGTCCAGGTAGGCTGTGTGGACTACCTTCCCTTCATCGATGGCCTTGGTGACTGTTTCAAAGAAGTCGACCAGGTTCAAGAGGCAGGATCTGCCCTTAACAAAGCTGAATTGGGTAGGATCCAGTGTCCGTAGGTCCCCAATGTCTTTGTTTATGAGTTCCATGATGATCCTTTCCATAGCTTTGCAGACCAGGCTAGTCAGGCTTATGGGGCGATAGTTTCCAGGGTCCGTAGAGGCACCACCTTTGTGGAGTGGGACCACTGTCGCTGTATGCCATTCTTTGGGTACATAACCTGTCGTAAGGCTGAGATTGAACAGCAGCTTTACGTGAGGGTTTAACTCTTCTTGGAGTTCATGTAAGACGCAACCCGGGACACCATCAGGTCCCATTGATGCTGTGTTTTTTGCTTTGGAGAGGGCAGCTTTCACCTGAGCATCTGAGATGTTAGGGAGGCTGCACTCTGCTGGGATAGTTATTTGCTCTTTTTTGGGGGGGGGGTTTGCACTGAATCTGTCTGCCAGGATGTTGGCAATGTCTGTGGGTTCAGTGTATTTTTTGTCATTTTGGATCAACTCTGAGCATATCTGGGAGTTTCCACCCAGGTTCCTAACATAACTAAAGAAAGCCTTCTGATTTTCTTTAGAGTCCTGTGCAATTTTTTTCTCGAAGCTGGCCTTAGTGGATTTTATGAAGGATCGTAGTTTTTTGCTAGTACTGATCTGAGATGCCTTTCCTTTTAGGGATTTTGCTCTATCATATAGTAGCTTCCTCCTTCTGTTGTACAGCTTATTTATGGCTGGGGTCCACCAGGCTGGACGCCTGCCTTTGGACAATTGGGTCTTGGTTTTGTTTGGGATAGCATGATCCATGCATTCCTGGAGGTGTCCATAGAATGCATTTACAAAGGATTGTACAGTTTGGGCCGTAGTTTCCACTGGTCCGGGGGCCTTGAAGGATTCCACATCTGTTTTGAGAAGTGTGAAGTTCGCTTTTGTGAAGTTTTTCACTGTGGTTTTCTGGGTTGGGGGTGGGGTCGGGATGTGGACATCCAGTGAGATTAATTTATGGTCAGATCTTACCAATGAGGGGTATACCTCTGGTATGGAGCATAGAGTCCCCATGTTGGTGATGACCAGGTCCAGTATGTTTTCCCCTCTTGTGGGAGTGGTGACTAGTTGTTCCATAGCATTTGAGTTTATAAATTCTAGGAACCTTTGGGCTAGGGTGTTGGGGCTTGAGTAGTGCTCCCAGTCTATGTTTGGGTAGTTGAAGTCACCCAATATAATGGTGTTTGGAGAGATCTTCATATTCTCCAGTAATCTGAGGAAAGCCGAGTGGGATTCCTGTTTTTGAGGGGGTGGTCTGTAACATGCTACAAACTGAAAAGCAGTTTTGCCCACTGTCAGTTGCACATGGATGGTCTCTTATTCCTCGTGCAATGCCACTAACCTGGAGGTGTGGGTATCTTTGATGAATATGGATACTCCCCCTCCTTTTATGGTTCTGTCTGAGTTTTGGGGCCGAAAAGCATGATATGAGGTATAACCTGGTAGTGCTGGGGTGCTCTCTGGAGCCTTGAACCAGGTTTCTGTCACTGCATAGATATTGATGCTCTCCATACTGAGGAGGGCTTCGAGTGAGTGCATCTTGAGGTTTAGACTTCTGACCTTGTAATGACCAGAATAGCCTGATATTAACAATGCATGCATCATGTTTGTTCTCATGTTACTCATATGAAAATTAACTATGCAGGAAGCAGCTGTATAACTGAAATGTATGCCATATTTGTGAGTCATGCAATCTACCTGGGTACTGTGCAGACATGCAGGTTATAATCTCATGATGTGCATCACATATACTGGGCTGTTTACAGCACTTCTTGTTCATAAACATTTGTGGCTGTGTGCCAGATGAGGCATTTATTTCTACATGTGTACAATCTAAGGTATTCTGTATCTCAAGGAGGTGTGCAACACTGAAGAAGGCACCTATAGTGTTAGTTGGTTATGTGGAAAGACTGAAAGCCCTGTCACTGTATTCTGTCTCCTACAGGTTGCTAGGGGGTCACCTGTACCTGGCTTACAGGGTAGTCCCTGACCTGTCTTTGATGGAAATGGTACACATTCATAAATCAAACTGTAGGAGGGTCACGCACTCCAGGGATCTTAATCTAGCCTCTGACATGAACAGGTCATGCTGGTGAGACAGATACATCTGCCAGAGACTGCCACTTCTCTGGAACAAGCTGATTATTTACAAAGGTAATACAGATAAATGGATGGGTGACCACAAATTCACTCCTGGGGTGGTGCCATGTCCCTCTGGGACAGAGGAAGTCAGTATTAACTACCATAGACCCTTACCTCTGTGAAGTTTACTCACCTAACCACCGACTACTGGGGCAACTCTGAATAAATTTGTCTAGGCTTGTAAGGGCTCTGGGGCAGTTAGCCTAGTAACCTCCTATGAACCTATATATATATTGCTCCATAAATAGAAGCATTAAGTCAAGGAACTTGTTTAGTATTTTAGAGAAGAAAGCCTGCAAAGTATCATATATGTCCCCTGTGGGTCTCTGAAGGGTCCTTTTACCTAGAATACAAAGAGCTATAATTACATTGGTTTGCACAGATATGGGATGGCCATACATTCTTATAGCTGGTATGTGTGGGCAGCACATGTCAACCGGGACCCATACAATATCCCAGTTTACTTTGAAGTGATCAATTACCTACTGATTGGTGAAATTGTGATATGTCAACTGCTGACACTACCATTTCCTTTGGCACTGGGTGCCATCTCTAACTTACTGGCAGGAAGTGGTAGTGCTAATCATTAACATA
This sequence comes from Protopterus annectens, assembly GCF_019279795.1. Lineage (NCBI taxonomy): Eukaryota > Metazoa > Chordata > Ceratodontiformes > Protopteridae > Protopterus > Protopterus annectens. The sequence goes on along the minus strand of NC_056730.1, from coordinate 554,824,019 downwards.
TGCTGCTGCATGATGCTACTATCCCTAGCATTTACCTTCTGCAGCAGTTATCCTTTATAGTGTGGTACACGGTGGTGTGCATTTACCCACACATACGACTTTAGATTGTGACTATGTTCACTTTCGTTTTGCATTCATTCGTATATCATAAGGCCCTCATCTCTCTACTTGTTTTCATTTCTATGTCATTATGCTATCATTAATATATATCTGCCGCACTGTGTTTGAATTTCCCAGAGAAAAAGAATAAACTTAAACGAATCCCATTTAACAGAGGATGAAGCAATTTTGTAATGCAACATGGGACAATGAATAACTACAAGGCTTTGTTAAACTGTACATGGCTAATTCTGTGCAACTGTGCACTGCATACTGTGCAGCTTGCCAATAAATCCCAGCTAAGGTGTGTGCCATATATTAAGCACTGTCAGAAATTTGAAAATGCTTATGTAGCAGCACAAGAAACAGTAACTAGACACTTCCAGATGCATACTTTGTGAAGTATTTAACTTTAGAAAGGCTATACGAGAAACAATATAATAGGCTTATTTATTTGACAAGAAACTAATTGTGCAGATATTGATTCAGATGTCAAAGAACAGATTAACTGATGCTTTTACTCAGGAAAGGTCAGATGAAGGGGATGTCTTTACACAGACATATTAAAAGATGTAAGAAAGATCATTGTAATTTTCAGAAGAGCTATTCTACAGTTTACTGACTGACTGTACTAGCCAAGAAAAGTCTTCAAGATACGCAAAAGGCTATTATGTTTCTATATAACAGCTTTTTGCTAAACTATGTCAAACAGATTTCCTAAACTGCAGCTATGCTAACTCCTTGCTATAACTCCTAATACATAAGAGTGACAGAGACGATCATGTCCACTGACAGCTTGCATCTGGGGATGAAGTCCCCTTCACATTGGCCTTGCAATGACCTTAAATACAAGAAACAGCTCCAAAGGTAACAGGCTTGACAGGTTACTTACAGAATGCCTCTCTATACATCCATCTTAGGGTGTAGAAATGTAGGAAATATGCGATGATTTAGTATAACAATATGCAAATATGATTGCAAAATATGGAGTTCATATGCCATCAACATTGACAAAGACAAATAATAAAGCTAAAAAGAATTCAGTCTTGCAGAGGATGAAACAACGTTGTGTGAATGATACCTGGGAAATAAAAGGTAAGACTGATTCGGCTGTCTTTTAACCTAAAAGACATGAATGCCAGTGTGGTAGCAGCACCATTCTAACATCTAGGAACTGTATTGTTAAGGAGACAAACCTGATGATCATTATTGAAGGGAATGGCAGAGGCAGAATATAAGACTCATTTAGATGTTGTACAAATGAAAGTAGTTGTAAGGGAAAAATACTGCATTCCTTAATAAAGACAGTACAGAAAATACACTGAACAACTCTTTAGTACCTCAGGCAAACACAGTCAGAAACATCTCTGCATCAGTTAGAAGTGCCAGAAACTATTTGGACAAATAATAGCACTGATTTCTAAAGGCCAGTCTACAGCACTATATTCTTGTTTTAACCAATGAATAGTCTAGGTTTCCTGTGGAAGAACCAATAACTTCCACCTGAGACAAAACTGTTATATAGATAATATGCAAGTTTTATCAATGTTTGGCATTCCTAAGTCCATCTAATCAGACAATGGACTATCTTTTAATAATATTCATTCCAAGCAGGCCTTCAATAAGTTTGCAATAACTCCACAGTGGCCACAGGCTGATGGCATTGTAGACCGATTCTTGACAAATATAAGGAAGGTTGTCAGAAATGCAACTACTGAAAGCATTTCTTGAAGCAACTAGTTTACAGCATGCTGTTTGGATATAGATGCACAATCCACTTCACAGCTAGAGTTTTCAGGTAAGCCATTTGTTTAAGTACATTTAAAATAATGAGCTTTCTTCTGTATTCCAATCCAGACTCAAAACAGATGAGTTAGTGCCTCAAGCTGAAATTTACTATTAATTTGAGAAAAGCCAAATAAAAAAGCTATGACTACATATTGAAAAAGTGAGCAGCAAATTATTTCTCTTTAAAAACAATTTGTAAAATATGTTTTACATGAAAACTACTATGAAGAAGACAGCCCCCCGGATTCACTAATCCTCCGTGTAAGACTTAATAAGTCTTACTCAGAGGCTGCAGTTGACTGGTATGAAATCAGCGTGCCATGAATATGCAGGAGGGCACGCTGACTCAACCGTAAGTCTTACAGGGACCGTGTAATAAAGCAGGGGGCATGTCCGACTGCCGAGCAGTCTAAATGTCCACACCCCTGAAAGTGTTTTAAAACTAAACAAAGCACACACGCAAGAGCAAGTCCGCTCAAATGTCCCTGCACCCAACGCCACACTGCCTGATATTGTGAACCCCTATCACAGTTTTAAAACGCAAAACATTAAATATATTTTTTTAAATCCCCAAAATAGCTGCCCGTATTTGCGCGTGTGCGCGCATGTGTGCCCATTGCTTAGCTAGAGTTAGCAATTCTGACATGGAAGAGCATAAGAAAGAATGTTTATACAAATTGCACCAAATAGCAATAGCATAATGGTAGAGCGTTTGCACAAAGAAGAGGCATTCACAGTTTGAGTCCCACCACTCCCCTTTGTATTTATTTTTTAAATCAGTATATGAAACAATACCTGACAAATATGTTTAAACATTACTAAAAAGCAGTGAAATGGCCAATGTATCAGTGAACAAAATAAATATTTTAAAGGATCCTGATATAAAATTGCCTGCAGTTAAGCAGTGCTTCACCCAGCGCAATAGAGTTGCCCATAGTTTAATAGCGCTTTACCTAGCGTAATAGAGTTGCCCATTGTTTCAAAGCGCTTTACCCAGCGCAATAGAGTTGCTCATAGTTCAATGGTGCTTTACCCAGCGTAATGTGTTTGCACAGACGCGCACGCCGTGCTAACCAGGGCACCGAGGAGCAATATAGAGCAAAGTTGCTTAAATGCAGCCACACCCCCTAGCCTGTCTGGACAGTATGAAAATAAAATGAATGACAAGGTTTGAACCCAGGACTCTGTGCCTCAGAAGCAAAGTATAGAACCACTAAGCCATGACAACATAGGGGAAACAGCCACTATTAACATTCATATACTTACGAATGGGAGTTTAACCATTACTAAGCAGGTCTGCAGTCAGCTGAGAATTTTACAAGACTGCCAATCACAAAAAAAGTGTGGGAAATGCGGCATATTTAAGCCCCACAGGCGGGAATACACACCATAACTGATTGTAGCTCACATATTCAGTTAGAATGTCTGGTGTCGCAGAGGGAACACGCTTCCGAGCGCAACGTTGGGGCATCGAGGAGTCCAAATACATGGTTTGGCTCCTTGTCCACCGTCACGAGTCAAGACTCCTGCAGGGCCAGTTCCAAGGGACAGAGTACAAGGCAGAGGCTTGGAACCAGTTAGCTAGTGACCTCACCAGTGCCACAGGCATTCCTCGGACTGGTGAGCAGGTCCGTCACCACCATGCAGACCTAAAGAGATGAAAGCAGGACCGCCTGAACCAATGGATAAAGAAGGCCCATGGGATGTGGGATGCCCCACAACTGAGTCTGTAGCCATGGAATGCAGTATGTAAGAATTGATAATGGAGTATGTATAACGAATAGGTATGTCTCAATATCCCTTCATTTGCTTTACAGCTGCAGGTGACCGTGCTATGAATCAGCAAGCCTATGCTGATAGGCTGCTAAGGCTGCACCACCAGGCAGGTTAGTGATTATTCTGCATGTATTGTTATATAAAATATGGGAGAGAGCATGAAAGAAAGTGTTGTAGTCCTATAATACAGCCATAAAATTGCCTGAATAAGCCCTCTGCATGTACTGTCAGATAAAAACGTCAGAGAGGCAGAAAAAGAGTATAGAAACCCATTAAGAAAGGTAACATATGTCTGGAATAATATCTCTGCAGCCACTGTCATATAAAATAAGTGAGTGAGCCTGAAAAAAGATTGTTCTAACCTATTAATAAAGGTATAATATGTCTTGAACATGTCTGCCATATACACCGTTAAAACAAATAAAGGAATGAGCCTGTGGAAAAGTGTGTAATGTCATTAATAAAGGTCTAAAACCCAGAGTGTGTCTGTGTCACAGAGTCTGAAATGTTGTTGTACCCTTGCAGTATACAAACAGTACTGTTTGAAAAGGTGCTGGCAACCCAGAGTTGTGCAGTCCCATACAAAGTGGGTGATGGAAGTACTAGTAGCTGTGAAACATATATACAGTCCACAACAGGCAGTTACTGGTTGGCATGAATAGGTAAACCTGGCGCACGTGTAGCATGTTATTTTTTCCCCAGAAATGTGAGTGTGTGTCAAGAAATGCAGGGTTCTGTACAAATCGAAGTGAAAATGTCATGTGAAAACATCCCAGATATGTAGATAAAGAAATATAAATGCAATCAAGAAATATGTAGCAGTAACATCTGCATCCTGGACAGTTAGTATGTCAGATATAGGTCAGGCATATATTGAACTAGCCAAACCCATTACACAACCTAATGTATGGTGGCAAGTGTAATAATACAGGTAGGGGATATACACTTGCGGTCACTAGGAATGTAGTCTAGACTAAAAGGTCATTATAAAATGTTAACTGAGGTTTTTTATACACCCTACTGTATGTGCATAAACCATGCAATTCCACACCTCAATGGGTATGTGTAATCATAAATATTTGTTGGGACATATGTCCTATTGTTCTATAAATATTTGCATTCACGTTGATGCATGTGCCCTGTTTAAATACCACAATCATGGTGGCCTGTTGCTACCAAACATCCCTGCATGCTGTTGGAATAAACACTGTGGTTCAGTATATGCATGTGTTATGCTTGCTGTTCAACTGTTGTACCCTTGGTGTGTTGGGTTAATGGGAATATTATTGCATGCTGTTACAACTAATCTGGAATGCTGTTTTGCTTATGTTGTAATTAAACACACCTAATCACAGAACGTATGGGAAGGCCGGTCCCAGCGGACCCACCTGTCCCTCCTCAGCCAGTGAGTGCACCTGGCACCAGCAGGTCCAGTGCCCAGCCTGGGCTCCCCTCCTCCATTGGTCCTGTGCCACCTTCAAGTGGAAGTGCTGCAGGGGATGGGGCTCGTCCCCCCCCGTGCAAGCGTGGGCGGAGAAGGGCCACCTGTCACCCTTCAAAGGGTCCGGGCTGTGGTGCGTAGGGAGATCCAGAGTTCAGTCGCTTATCCCCTACGCCAGCTTGAGGCGAGAGTGGCGCATCTCACGGGTGAGCCTGCCCATCCTACGCAGCCCCCAGCACAGCCACCCTCGGGGCTGTGAAGGTTCAGTGGTGACTGCCCATGGGTGGGGATCTCAGTTCCACTTTTACCATCTGTGGGCTCATGGGCTTGCGATTTCCAAACATCCGACCCCGTCAATTGTATTCACCCACCCCATGTGTCATACACCGCCCCTGTATGCGTCTTGTTTGTCTTGTCTGTTTACCTTCCCAACCTACCTCCCTAGACATACCTACTTCCTCTACCTCACTTCCCACTCTCACCTGAAAAAAAAAAAAAAAGGGCAATCTGTACCCACAAAAAATTACGCCCCATACATAGCTGCCCATTTTGCACACATGTCCATCAGACAAACATGTAAGCTGATAATTAGAATTGGCAGTACAACATACTTTGTTGTCCTCACCCCTCTCGCAGGGGTGGAAGGTTTCAAATTTCACTCCAAATTCATTGCATATGCACAGCTGTTGTTGTTAAAGAAATGGGCAGCTATGGACCTTCCCTACACCTGTCCTGCACATCCCAAGCTTGTTTACCTACTGTGTGTCCTTCTTTGTGCCCCCTTTTTCACCACTTTCCTATCTCCCCATTTTCTTTTCTTTAAAAGAAATTAGCACGGGAGTTAGCAGGAGTAAGCACTTTTAAGCAGTAGTAAGCGGGTTTAAGCGAGTGTGCGCATGTGTACGCTTAGCTAAGCATCACTAAGCGCCATGCAAACCCCGCGCAAACCCGCTTACAACTGCTTAAAAGTGCCTTAGTCACTCTATGGCAGGGCCCTTGTTCTGCTCAGCAGCAAAAGAAAATACCTTTGCCAGTCTCGAACCCCAGACCATTGACACAATAGACTGCATGCATTACCACTAAGCCACAGCAGATATACAAATAACTTGGTTCTGAAATAAATATATCATGCATTACAATGAGGGAATGTAAATGAAAATTAGGAATGGTATAACACTAATCCTTTTCTGTGGGTCTTTACCAGCAGTGGTTGTGGAATTGCATGACATGACTGTGAAAAGAGAACCAGCCATGCTAGTAGGGAATAATGTTATAGTAGCACCTTACAAACCCCACACAGTATCAGAGCAGGATAAACAATGGCATATTTGAATAGGTCAGAGGCCAGACCTCCCAACTGTGACTGATTTACAGGGATGTCCCTGATTTGCAAACAAATGTTAGCTGTGCCCCTCTGTCTCCCTGTGAAATGTACTAACAGTAGGCAGAAAGGTGGGGAATCTCACTTAATGAAAAATGTCAATAAGTGAGTGTAGACACTGCTTGCACATCAGAAAAGGTGTAGTAATACATATACTCTGAATCCCCCAAAGTCTCAACAGCAAAATATCTGAAATATATCACAGGTGTATCCCACTTATATGTACCTTTCCCTGAGGCTGTTCAAATATTTACCTGAGAGTATCTGAGGCCTGTAAGTGTCAGCAACACACAGGCATATCAGCTTGTCTTCTGTTACACACTCAGAAAATAGCTGTAGAATGAATTCCAAAAGCATTCCCGTATGTAGGAGTACACCACAGAAATATCAAAGGATGTAGCCATGTACTGCTAGCAGCCATCTGTGACAATGCCATTGTTCAGCTGCTGAAAAGACTGGTGTGGTGCACAGTCAAAGGATACTAGGCTAACCTCTGTCTACCATCTGGATATGTCCACAGGTGGGAGCTACTGAGACAGACTACTAGCCTTTATAGACTAACAGGTACACAGCAACTCTGCATGTTCAGCAAGATAAACAGCACACAATAATAAATAATGCTCTCCACAGTTCTGCACCCCTACCCAAAAGTACCATATACCTGTGTAGTCAGACACACCCACGGGTGTAGGTAGGCATACACAGTACTGAAATATGTCCAGTTGTCCTGAGCAGGCTGTGCTAATGTCAACACAAACAAACCACAAACTGTTCAGAAGTGAGTAACATACTAATGACAGTATAGCAGTTCACAAACAGTGCATGTGCCTGATATTCATAATTGGTAGTACAACATACTTAGTTGTCCTCACCCCTCTCTCAGGGGTGGAAGGTTTCAAATTTCACTCCTAATGTATTGCATATGCACAGTTGTTGCTGTTAAAGAAATGGGCAGCTATGGACCTTCCCCACACCCATCCTGTACATCCTGAGCTGGTTTCCCTACTGTCTTCCCCTCTTTGTGCACCTTTTATCACCACATTCCTATCTCCCCATTTACTTTTCTGTCAAAGAAATGTGCGCGGGGTTAGCTAGAGTAAGCACTTGTAAACAGTAGTAAGCGGGTTTGCACCAGTGTGCGCATGTGTGCGCTTAGCTAAGCATCGCGCAAACCCACGCAAACCCACTTACAACTGCTTAAAAGTGCCTTAGTCACTGTGTATGACAGGGCCCTTGTACTTCTCAGCAGCAAAATAAAATACCCTTGTCAGTCTCGAACCCCACACCTTGGACTCACCAGTCTGCATGAAGTACCACTAAACCACAGAAGATATACAATAACTTGATGCTGTAAGAAATATATCATGCATTACAATGAGTGAATGTAAAGGGAAAATAGGAAAGCTATAGGAACACATTGCAATAACTACTGTTGTATGCCAGTTAATTCTCTAATTCAAAAAGAAAGTACATACTCCCATGTATCCAGTGTTAGCATTAGGAGGTGTGAGTAAACTTATACACTGAGAAGAGTGCACTGGAAGTAGCAACAGTCAGGTTTCTGTACAACATGCATATCACTGGCTACAAACCTAGCTTCAGATATGAGACATATACCAACCTTCTGACTGAGACAACAGTGTCCACAGCAAACAAGCATGGGCCCCACCTTGCATAACTGAAAGGGCTACGCCTACCTAACCTAGCATTTTATAGCAGTGTCCTGCAATCAATAATGAGTACTGCAATTACCACACAGCAGGCTGCATGCAATTACTAAATGGTGGGCACCAATTGGTGCAGAGGCCATCACATGCACATGTGCAGATACCTAGAAAAGCAGCTTGTACTTGCTGTCCACACATGCAATAATATCATTGCAACAACTGAGAGAGAGAGAGAGACAGACAGACAGACAGACAGATGGAGACAAACAGGCTGTAAGAGACAGACACTGAAAAGAAAGACCAACACACAGAGGAAACCAAAACCAAAAAAAAAAAAAAAAACAAATCAACAGCTACAACAGACAGAGGTGAGGAATACAAAGGTAAGGTATTAACAGATATGTATTTGCTGGCATCAGAATGATGTGTCTGAAGGGTACTCTACATACTGTGAATCATCCATATGTGGCAGCAGTCTGTATCTATATGTATATACACATGTGCATAGGGCAAGGGACATACTGCCACTGTTAGTGAAGGCTGGACATATCTATGTTGTTGAAGGTTGCTATGTGCACATATGTATGTAGGTTGTAGTGAGTGGCATTGCAGACAGCAAGCAGTGCCGATATATGTCATGTGGTGGTTAAACACTGTGGGACTGAGCTACAGGCAGTGAGGCCTGCTACAGCTATATGGCCTGAGGACAGCAAAATGCATTCTGCACAACATTGTGCAATATTATTACATAACCATATGTCTCACAACTTTTGCATAATTGACATCCCCACCATGAAAGGTGGGCGGTATATGTGCCTATATGTGCATCTGGGTACATATCACAAGATCGACAACTTAAAATGTCGAAATTCACTTCACCGACAATTCAAATAACCGACATAAGCAAATTACCAGGTAAGGGATGTAAATTCGCTACTCATGCCTACCATGGTTTAGTAAGTGTGGCAGTGTCATGCAACCATGGTAGGCATGAGTAGCAAATTTACATCCCTTACCTGGTAAACGTCCGTGATTTGCGATGTTGGTTATTTGAATTGTCGGTGAAGTAACTGTCGACATTTTAAGTTGTCGATCTTGTGATATGTACCTGTGCATCTATATGTACAGCAATGGATGTATACATGTATGTGTGTATATATATATATATATATATATATATATATATATATATGTATGTATATATATATGTGTGTATATATATATATATATATATATATATATATATATATATATATATATATAGATATATTGATATAGATATATTGATATATAGATATAGATATATATACATATATAGATATATATACATATATAGAGATATATATACATATATAGACATATATATATATATATATATATATATATATATATATGGATATATATGGATATGTATAGATATGTATAGATATGTACATGTATGTGTAGATATGTACATGTATGTATATATATATATATATATATATATATATATATATATATATATATATATATATATATATATATAGAGAGGGAGAGGGAGACACGGGGTCATACGTACTGCAACAGGTGCCTGTTGACCAATGCATGGACTGAACACCAGTGTTGGTACTGCAGTGCCATACCCCATTCCAAAACACTTTACCCAGTAACTACCACATAGGTGGTAGCATGTCTAACACTGAAGATGTCAGAAGGGAACATGGGACACAGGTGGACAGTAGCCTCCCCTTTGATAATCACAGTACCACACTAGTCTTGTAATCTGTCTACGTGGTACGTGTCATCACAAAAGGTGTGTCATCTAGGGAAATATAGGTCAGTGTTCCCCTCTACTCATCACAATGCCCCATGTGGTATGTACCTCACATGACAACTACAGCAAGTGGAAAGGCCACAGACATACCTCACAAAGAGTAATACTGCCCTCAAACACATGCCCTATGCAGACTGACTCACAAAACCACAGCTAGAGTGCGTTGCATACTGGACATACAGAGGTATGTCATACCCATAGCAGTTGGCCAACCACCATGTCAACACCTCACAATCCCTCTGGGCTACATGACCTAGGGCCCTAATCCTCGCCACCTCACTAAACAGCACATGCTGGAGGTACAGGTTCCTATCCACAAATAAACCATACTCTGGACTAAACCACCCAGCATTAACAAACAAGGCTTCTCATTAGCAGATGTCATACATACCCCTGATGATTGTTTGGGAGATAGGTAATATGCCCTGGAAGTCACCTCTGTGTATCCGGTTGACAGGAGCAAGTGAAATCACATTACATGTGTGTCAAAGGTCAGGTTAGCATATGGCTAGGATGCTCTAGGCCCTAGGGCCAATAACGTATTACCTACCTATGACACAATGCACACACACACAGGTACTCAATGCAATACCTGCTATTTGAGGTGGAATGAGCGTGACAGTGAATGTGTGCAAGGTCTGTAAAGGTGTGATAGCTTAGTGTGAGGTTGTTCCTGTCATGGTAGTTTGTGTCCTAGGTGTGAGGCCAGAGAAAGATGTGTCAGTTATTGGGATGCAGACATAGTAGGATGGCATATGTTGTGACATAGTTCCTTGTGTATGACTGTGGTGTCCCATTGTAGGCTGAAGCAATACATGTATGCTCAGTAAGTGGTACTGCTGGTGAATCCAGCTCACATATGAACTGTTGTACTACCTGAAGCTGTAGGCCTAAACAGCACAGTATGGTGTATGTTCACATTCCCTGGTAACACTGTCTTGTGTGTTTCCTGCAGTCTGCACAGATTACATACCTCAGGCATAGGTATCTGTAAGTAGGGGCACACAGTACTGTAAGGTACACAGGTAATGCTCATCTGTGTCGGCATACATTTGTGTGTTGTATGTATGTCTGATTTGTGTGTAATGATGCCTGTACTATGCCCTCAATCACATGTGTGTTACAGGGTATGTGTGTGGACCTAGTAACATGTATACTGTGTTACAGCAGTATGCCAGCTATATTAACAACCGTGCACATATGTTAGGTAGGGGTATGGCATCAACGACTAGGGTGGTTTACTGGTAATACTGTAAATGTACTTTACATTCATTGCATTGGATGACATATTTCTTCATGCATTAGCTTGATATATACCCCCGTGGCGAGGTTGTGCATTGTATCCCAAACAGTGTGCCGAGTACTGGTGTATGCTGGTTTGTTATACGGAGTGTGGCAGGCACTGTCAGCCAGTTGTGGGCTGAGCACTGATATGTGGTATTGAACGTGTGTATCCTCTGACAGACAAACAGATGCTATATATGGCAGTTAAGTGATATCTGTACTTAATAATGTTAAGTGTGCCACATGACTTGCTCACACATATCGTTTAATTGTCTTCCAGGGTTATGGCTCATCAATGCAATCCATCATATACAGCTGCAGAGGAACAGGAAATACATAACAGCCTGGTGCAGCACTATACACTGCTGTTTTCCAGGGCCAGCCAGCACCAGCATGAGCATACTGCACTGTGGCAAGATCTTGTTCGTCGGGTAAATGACATAGGCATGCATAACTGGACATATGAGCAGGTGCACCATCACTGCAGGGATTTAATTAGACATGTCCAGTGGCATGCCTCTGATATCCATAGACAACAGCTTGCCACAGGTGGTGGGGCGGCCATACATCCCCCCTCACCAGAGTGTAGGAGCTGCTCCTAAGTGTGATGGCTCCTGGCCTACAGCAGCAGCAGCATCACACATGTGTCATCATGGAGGCTGGAGCCACCCAGCATGATGACATGGAGCGTGCAGGTAATATGCCCTAGCTGTAGATTACTGTTGCCTGTATTGATAGAATATGCATATGTGAGATGTGTATTGTGTGTTCAGCATTTGTGCTGCCTATTGTGTGCAATACTGATATTTGGAATAGTATTTGTACACCTGTGACTGTTGACTGTTGTTCTACTGTAGTTTAGCACACTCACAGTAGCAATGCCACAGTTGTGGCCACTGACAAACTGTGTCATATTCTTGTAGGTCCCTCTGGTGTGACAGCAGGGCAGACGATACATGCTTGTGAGTGTGTTAACACTTTAATATTGGTAATGACATGTGCATAGGTGAGGTGTAGGCCATGTACACGTAACACACCTACGCATGATGCATGCTGTGCATGTTTGCTGTGAGAGATTAAACATCTCAGTAAGGTCAGTAGCTGCCTCAATCACATGCAATGCACAGAGCAGCTGACACATTTGTGGCAACACTGTACTGCACATTGGATATGCATAGTTGCTACAACTGTACACAACAGAACATGTTTATCATACGCAGTACACAAAAACATGCTACATTTGGCATTACCACACACCCGCTGTAAGGTCACACTTCAGTATCCCACATGTCATGAACACACACATGATGTACCTCAGGGGTAGAGGCCTATCATGGGGCTGTGCAACACTCTGCAACACATAACACAGTCATGTTAGGCAATGTTCCCTATTGGGCACCTCACACACCCATGTAGAAAGTGGATGTGTAATTGTGGACGTAGCCACGGCACTGCAGTTCAGGTACAGCATGCTAGGTGGTGGTCTTGCACACATTAGTAGCTGTGAGTGACCACAAGATGCATGATGATGATGGCACATGGAACTACACCCCATCCAGTTACAGTGACCACAGTACTACTCATAGCAGTCATTGTTGTGCACCTTAATGTTGTCTGTGTGCAAACATATGCACCTATACACAATATGCATAACATGTTGTGTGTGTGCTTACATATGCCAGTATACACAATATGCACAGCAGTTGCCATCCGAACAAAGTGTCACATATATGTCCTGGAATGCTAGTGGGTGTATAGGTCACATGGCACACATTGGGTATGTGTGGTGTTTAATGTTGCAGTCGTGTAGCATGCCATGCCATGGCTGGCACCGACATATCTGCAATATGTCCCACACTCACCATAACCACTGTACACCGGCCATGTCAAGCATTGGGATTCCTTCACATCAACATGCACCACACATCCCGTGTGTGTACATAGCATGCATGTGCTACACCTGTGCCCACTATTATCTGCTATGGACACAGACACTGTACTCAGACATGAAAATCTATGTGTCACACAGATAACACATGCAGCCATGGCATGTATACCTGTGAGTGATGGTGCACAGGGCATTGCAGAGCTGATAATACTTGCACAGCAATGTTGTGTCCAGGTACACATTGTGTTCCAGGGTGTAGCCAATCACTGAACAACTACACAGTTGCATCAAAGCCATGTACACTGCCATGAAATAGGGGCATCCACACTTGCACTGCATGGTCTTGTGCAACACATATTCTGCATGCTGACACATGTGTGGTGACTCTTTGCCTTGTGATACTGACACCCACCTTCACCCACTATAGAGTATGTGTTGTATTGCTGGTGTGTGTTTGTATGTGCTGTAGTGAGGAGTGTATATGTGTGCATGTGTGCATGTGTTCATGTGTGTATGTGTGCATGCATCATGTGCAGACTGTAAAATGTGTTTCCTGTCTTCCTCTCACAGGTGCTGAGTTAGGGGTGGCCAAAAGCAGCAGGGAACCTGAAGCCACTGTCACGAATAGTGGTGATGATGAGACATGTATTCTAGCACAGGAAGGCTTGACAGGGTCTGTCATTGGATGTGTTCATGTGTGCATGTGTGCATGTATTCATGTGTGCATGTGTTCATGTGTTCATGTGTGCATGTGTGCATGTGTTCATGTGTGCATGTGTGATAATATCATGTACAGATTGTAAAGTGTGTTTCCTGTCATCCTCTCACAGGTGCTGAGGTTGGGTTGGCTGAATGCAGCAGGGAACCTGAAGTCACTACCACAGATAGTGGAGATGATGATACATGTATTGTGGCACAGACAGGTTTGACAGGGTCTGTCATTGGTCCGCCAATCGACAGTACACAGCATTCAACCCCATCTATGCGCACACTCATACTGTCAATACATCCATCACCAATGGCCATAGGTGAGGGACAGCATACAGTTGGCATTGACCAGGAGAGTGTGGTACCCATGGCACTTGCATCCCCTCACAGCAGCCATAGCCGGATTCCTGGAATGGTACCACATAGGCGGAGGTCCAGGGGTTCTCGGGGGAGCACCGCTGGTTGTATTGCCCCTGGCAGAAGTGCCCTCACAGGTCTTACAATGTCCAGTATGTTCCGGGCTGTAATGGAGGCTCAGGCACGTATGGAATGGTACACCAGACAGGGACCTAGGGCACAGAGGGCCCATTACACTGCTATCAATGACAGCATCCGTGACCTTGCCAGTGCCATCCGGAATTACACCAAGGTCATTGATAGACATTGGGGGAAGACAGTAGATGCCCTCCACAATATGTCTTCCATGATCCAGGACCATGCGGGATGGTTGCGACGTCGATGTGGATGCATGCCAGCAACAGCTGGCAGTGGTCGCGGATGGCCCACAGTTCACAGCCGCTCCCGTAGTGGCAGTACCAGCCCCAGCCATGCTGGGGCTGGCCTGTCCATTGACCATCCCAGTAGACCACATGCACATGGCTCTGGCCAGTCCCAGCAGGGACATGGGTCCAGTCATCATACCTCTGCCTCTGATGACAGTACCCAGTCGGGGTTGGTACCCAATACTGTCCGTAGCACCCCTGCCAGGCACAGGTACTGTGTCCGTGGCCAGAGACAGTGATCTGTACAGCCTAGCAGGCACAGTCTGTGGCTGTCCCACAAACTACCATATATGGCAGCCACATGGTGGAGCTGTGTGCATGCAGACACACACACATTAACCAAACAACTAGGGCTCACACATACACACACACATTACATCAACGTTGGCCCATGCTGTACTTTTGTCCCTCACACACACACACACACACACACACACACACACACACACACACACACACACACACACACACACACACAGACATGTCGATTGGATGGGTCAATGTCAGGTTCTGGCAAACAACAACACACCCTGTGCATATGATGATACCTGTGTCACCTCCTATCATCTGTAACATTGATTCAGGAACAGGCTAACATGGTGCTGATGCACAGGGTGACATTATAGCAGTGTAGCAATATTAGCAAGTTGTCAACAGGAAAGTGTAATGACATCCTTGTAGGTATGTCTGAGCAGGCATTATGCATCAAAGCTCTGATTGTCAATGTAGCATTGTTTACACCCCTGTTAGGTTTGAGTATGTATTGTCCACCCATGTGCCACTTGGCTGAAGTGTAATGTGTTGCCAGCATGTGTTAGTGAGTGGACAGTATGTGTGTGATGTGTGCAGTACAGATTAGCAAGTGTATGTGTGTGAACATGGTGGGTGCGCACTGTCTGCATGTACGTGCATGGTGGACACATGGGAAGTGTGGCATACCATGTTGTACACATTGTTAACATCTCATAGTATCTTTCAATGGCCAGTATGCATTCTACTACAGTTATGTACTAACATGGGTCCACATGTGTGTATGACATGGGTTGACACTATGCTGTGGGTAATACTGTTAATATCTGTCAATGATTTGTGGTCTGGTAGTATACACAACCTCAACAGCATGACTATAAGCAATCATTGGATGATGTCCTGACAAATGACACACAGTTGTAGGGAACTCAGTAACAGTTGGATCCTTCCGTACTATACTCTAACACTAACCAGTGGTATTGACCACCACCCATTCCTGGGACCACACCTGTTTGGCTTATAGCCCCCTTAGGTACATGCAAACACACTAGGGATGTGTCCATCCACATCTGGAAATGCATGCATTGGCCTACAATGCATTCCCTGGATGGGACGCATATCCTACACAAGGGTATCATACAGACAGATACCTGTTGTCTGATACATGCTGTATAGCAGTAAGCCAGCTATGGCATAGTCATCCACATTTACTATACATACTATCCCATCAGTACCACATCGATGGTAGACCTCAACATGTATGCTGGGTACCAATGTGTACATACAGCCTCATGTTATGTCATGTGTCCCTTGGTATCCACATATCCATAGGTATTGTGGAGTCCCTCGGTGTATCACATAAGACATTAGAGGCCTGAATGCATATCCACAAGGCAGTTGTACACCTATACAGACTGTCCATTATTGCCAGTCGTTGTTTATGAACATGTCTGACATATACCCCAGGCATATACCCTCACTCACACTACTCTTTAGTAACTGTCATGGGTGTGTGTGGCACAGATGACCTTGGCCACAGATCACAACAGTGGACGGCCTTGTCACATACATACATATGTGACCTACGATCTGAGAAGCAGCTGCACAACCTGTCAATGGAAACAGATGCATTCATGTAGTATGCAGGCTTCATACCTATGTACTGATTGAGGGGACATGTACACATATATATTTGCCCCGCAGATACCTGATGTGTGCAATGCACTTACTGTTTTAATCATAATATGTCCTACCATAGTAAAACTAAAACCCACACCGCATTGACACACACACACTGTCAGTGTTTGCAGGATTCAAACCCTTATCTAACTATGTTATGATATTAGTGAGAGACGCATTAACACGGTGCACAATTTGCTTTACTGGCTGGTGTTCCTTCTCCGTCTGTATTTGTAGGATGGAGACATCAGACATTCCAAAGAGGACTGTACCTCTTTTAGTGAGTTTTCCCAGTCTCCAAAAAGGGCACTCTCAAAGGAAACTGCACACATACACAGTCAGCGTTTGCAGGATTCAAAACCGTACCTAACTATGTTATGACATTAGAGAAAGACACATTAATACAGCACGCTATTTGCTTTACTTGCTGGGTTTTCTTCTCCTGCTGTATTTGTAGGATGGTGACATCATCAGACTTTCCAAAGAGGAATGTACCTCTTTTAGTGAGTTTTCCCAGTCTCCAAAAAGGGCACTCCTCTCAAAACAAACTGCACACATACACCCCCCCCTCAAAACAAACTGCACACATACACAGACAGTGTTTGCAAGATTCAAACCCCTATCTAACTATGCTATGATACTAGAGAGAGATGCATTAACACAGCATGCTATTGGCTTTACTGGCTGGTTTCCCTTCTCCTGCTGTATTTGTAAAATGGTGACATCATCAGACTTTCCAAAGAGGAATGTACCTCTTTTAGTGAGTTTTCCCAGACTCCAAAAAGGGCACTCTCAAAGGAAACTGCACACATACACAGTCAGCATTTGCAGAATTCAAACCCCTACTTAACTATGTTATGAAATTAGAGGGAAACACATTAACACAACATGCTATTTGCTTTGCTGGCTGGTTTCTCTTCTCCTGCTGTATTTGTAGAAAGGTGACATCATCAGACTTTCCAAAGAGGAATGTACCTCTTTTAGTGAGTTTTCCCAGTCTCCAAACAGGGCACTCTTCTCAAAGGAAACTGCACACGTAGACAGTCAGTGTTTGCAAGATTCAAACCCCTACCTAACTATGTTATGATACTAGAGATAGGTGCATTAACACAGTGCGCTATTTGCTTTATTGGCTGGTTTCTCTTCTCCTGCTGTATTTGTAAGATGGTGACATCATCAGACTTTCCAAAGAGGAATGTACCTCTTTTAATGAGTTTTCCCAGCCTCCAAAAAGGGCACTCCTCTCAAAACAAACTGCACACATACACCCCCCACACACAGTCAGTGTTTGCAAGATTCAAACCCCTATCTAACTAGGTTATGATACTAGAGAGAGAGAGAGACGCATTAACACGGCATGCTATTGGCTTTACTGGCTGGTTTCCCTTCTCCTGCTGTATTTGTAAAATGGTGACATCATCAGACTTTCCAAAGAGGAATGTACCTCTTTTAGTGAGTTTTCCCAGTCTCCAAAAAGGGCACTCCTCATAATCCTTACCTTGTGTGATCTATCTGTGGACACATTGACATTCCTTCATATGTCAACACATATTTATGCACAGCTTGTTGGTTTTGTGGATACTACATGTGTCTGGGATGTTGATAAAGGGCTATTCAAAGTCTATGTGAGACATGTGTAGCTGTGTTCAGTGATGTATGTCCCAGGTGGCTGCCTTGCAAACAGTCTAGCATGTTTGGGAACCATGATCCGCACATGAACATACTACAGTTGGTAGGGTTGTGTGTATGTCAGCTTCCAATACCTCTGTTTATGACTTCAACCATGATGGACTCCATGACCTTGCAGATCAGACTTCATAGGCGTACTGGACTGTACTTCCCATGGTGTGTTGTGCACCAACACTTGTGGGGAGTGCCATATGTTGCTGTAACACATTCAACAGTTCCACATCCTGTGTAGGGGGTGAGGCTCAGCTGATTGTTCAGGTGCAGGATCTGTTTGTTCTGTAGTTTATGCATGACACATATTGGGAATCAATGTATTCCACTTGCTGCCATGCTTTTGGCATTGGAGGTAGCTGCTCATCCATTCTACATGTGATATTTCCTGGTATGATGATATGGACTATCGTCAGTGGGAGGTGGGTATGTATATATGGGCCTGTTTGTCAGGATGTCGGCATTGTCAGTCAGGTACAGTTGGTCCTGACTCAGGACATATATGGGTGTACATTGCTATTTATGACATAGCTGAAGGAGGTGTCATAATTCAGTCTGGACTCCTTCTCAGCTACTCTTTACAAAACACCAACGAACCTGAGCACTAATCCTTGTTATACTCTTTTACATACTTAACACCCTACTGATCCTTTGTGATCAGGCTACAGAGTATGTCATCATAATATCCTGGCATGTCCATGGGTCAGTTTCGTGTGTACTCTCCAGTCCAGCTGGTGAATATTGTGATGTTGACACAATGTCACATCTGCCTAATGTACACAGACAACCCTCTCCTCCTCCTGACAAACTCAGATATATGTGTGAGATGCACCTATATAGACATACAGGGTGCTGAACTCTCTCGACCCATGACTGGCACAGTCTATCAGGTGATGAAGGTAACCACACACATCACATATCAGTCTCACATATCCTCTAGCGACAGCACTCAAACCACATTATCACACATAGACATACTTGGATGCTGTAAATGAACTCTGCCTAAGCAGCAGAGACCTCCAAAGCAGATACACACACAACTGCTACCCCACTACAATACCCACATATCACATAGTTCACAATGTCAGTGTGCCACACAGTCACTGCCCTTTGGGCTAAACAACACACCTAATACACTTGTAATAGGCGACACTTATTGTCAGACACACTGATGTACCACTCACTAGCCCAAACAAGGGAATAGTCACTTTGGGCTGTCTGTCGGGTGCCAGGATCTGCCACATAACACATGCAGTCAGGTCACTCCAAAGCAAGTACAGGACTGGCACCATCATTGTCCATGGTGGTGCATAAAACCTCAGACGTTACTCCCTGGACCACATGACATGATACATGGAGGAACACTCTGATCATGTAGCCCAGGCCACTATGACCCTGACCTTGTCAAGAATCTTACACCCACCAGTTATGATGTCACAGTATACAGACAAACATATCACGTTTAAAAGTTGGCTAACAAATTGGTGTCATTCATAGGGGATACAGTGTCTGTCAGCCTGTGGTGACATGCTCGACATGCCACGCAGCTTCACTATGAACAGCTTGCACCTGTCACCCTTGGACTTTCGAATGTTGGCTAAGGCTCTTGCTACCACCATAGTGCCTTTTTAAGCAGGGCTCAGAAGACAAACCCACCTCCATAGACATTACAGGACCACTACGGGCAAATGATGAAGAAAACATATATTTTTTATCTTGCCATGATTTACTACACCTCCCAAAGCTGCCTTCAGCAAAATAAGTACTCATTCCTAATTTTATTTTGTTTTTACTCTTGTCTGCCCTCATGGGGGCAGACATGGTGATTCCTTTGGAAAGCTAAATCTGTCCTATAATGCAGACTCTGAGGACAAATAGCCCTACCATTTGTTGTCAGACTAGACTACCAATCACTTAGAATGGAACTCCTGAAAAAAACTGCCAAATTTGAGAGTCTGCAACTCATGTGTCATTGACTGGTATGCGCTGAGTTTTACAAATGTTGTTCCTACTGATGTACTGCACATTCACTGAAAGAAACTTGCAAAAGTGTCAACAAATTACTGAGATAAAAAAGACTTTTCACAAGGAGCAGTTTTGCAAGTTTGCCAGGTTACTCCTCCCATCCCCCCTCCTTCAGTGGGCTACAGTCTCACATTTCCAGCTTTGCTAGATTCAACTATTTAGTCAGCTTTGCATGACAATGAACATAAAAAATAGCCTAGTGTGCCACTAAAACTGTTCCCTTGTATGTCTCTTCACTTCTGAATAGCAATTCCCAAGAATAAAAAAAAAGCAAACTCATCAGTCCAGAGTTTAGGTTAGTCTATCCATTTTTTAAAATGTGCACAGTAAAATATTCAACTTGTAATGCATTTTGGCTGCTGACATGGTTATCTTTACATAGTTATTCTCATAGTATAACCTGAACTTATGGTATTTAATGATACATTTTACAACAGTTCTCAGTTTCTTAACAATGACCTCCCAAGCCACTGATGTGACCTAGTACTTTCTTACTATTGATTTATGTAGTTTGTCTTAGTTGTATATTTGTAGTGTGTTTCTCATCCTCTCAGCAACAGACTCCCGGAGAAGCATATACTTGTATAGAAAGAGTACCAGCAGCTGTAGCAGTGATACCACACTCCAAAACAATGCACTCAAACATAGTACTGACAAACACAAGGGAATGTATATGTCTGAATCAAGCAGTGATGAAATTGCTAGGGACTTCACTGAGCAAAATTGTACTCTTAATTTTTCCATTTCATAATGCATAACATTCGCACCACACTTACAAAGGCACACCTCCACCTTCCACAAACACAGCAACCCACACCCACACAACTGCTACGGTTTCTCCCTTCAGTTATTGCAAGCCAAGGATAACACTTTTTAATAAGGATACCTACCAGACAAGTCTGCATAGTGTACTTGGTCTACCTGCATCATCGCAGCTCGGGTCCCACCCCCTCAGCAACTGCAACATTGCCAGATAAAGCCACTGCTATGGTCCGGTTTCTCCCTACAGTTATTGCAAGCCAAGAATTTATAAAGGATAAGGATAGTTATGTTTTAAACATTGTGACTGGTTATTTACATTTCCTTTACAGCACATTTGTTACTTTTACTAGTTATTTTTTTAAAACATTGTTTTGGCGGCATGCACACCTGCCCCCCAGGCAACTATATAGCTTTTATTGTCTGCTGGTTAACAATACTTGGTGTATTTTGTCCCAGATATATTACCTTCCTTTTTGTACTTGCACACCAAGGGCAACTAACTGCTTACACTCCTAATTTCCTGCTTTTGACTCTTTTCCTTCCTTGAGGGGCTGGATGATGCAGGGTTATTCTTGACTTGCAATAATGGTAGGGAGAAACGGGACCATAGCGTGGTTTTTCTGCTGTTGCAGTTTCTGGGCGGCAAGCTGCGATGATGCGTTATTAAAAGTGTTATTCTTGGCTTTGCAATAACTGTAAGAATCCGGACCGCAGTTGCTGGGGTGGGGACAAGCTCGCGATGATGCAGGTAGACCAGTGTACCTATGCAGACTGTGGTAGGTAGTATCATTAAAGTAAAGTCTTGGCTTGCAATAATGGTAGGGGGAAACCGGACCATAGCAGTAGTTTTATCTGGCAATGTTGCAGTTGCTGGGGGGGGGGCCCGAGCTGCGATGATGCAGGTAGACCAAGTGTGCTATGCAGACTTGTCTGGTAGGTATCTTTATTAAAAAGTGTTATTCTTGGCTTGCAATAACTGTAGGGAGAAACCGGACCATAGCAGTGGTTTTATCTGTCAATGTTGCAGTTGCTGGGGGGGACCCGAGCTGCAATGATGCAGGTAGACCAAGTGCGCTATGCAGACTTGTCTGGTAGGTATCCTTATTAAATAGTGTTGTTCTTGGCTTGCAATAACTGAAGGGAGAAACTGTAGCAGTTGTGTGGGTGTGGGTTGCTGTGTTTGTGGAAGGTGGAGATGTGCCTTTGTAAGTGTGGTGCGAATGTTATGCATTATGAAATGGAGAAATTAAGAGTAAAATTTTGCTCAGTGAAGTCCCTAGCAATTTCATCACTGCTTGATTCAGACATATACATTCCCTTGTGTTTGTCAGTACTATGTTTGAGTGCATTGTTTTGGAGTGTGGTATCACTGCTACAGCTGCTGGTACTCTTTCTATACAAGTATATGCTTCTCCAGGAGTCTGTTGCTGAGAGGATGAGAAACACACTACAAATATACAACTAAGACAAACTACATAAGGCAATAGTAAGAAAGCATTAGGTCACATCAGAGGCTTGGGAGGTCATTGTTAAGAAACTGAGAACTGTTGTAAAATTTATCATTAAATACCATAAGTTCAGGTTATACTATAAGAGAATAACTATGTAAAGATAACCATGTCAGCATCCAAAATGCTTTACAGGTTGAATATTTTACTGTGCACATTTTAAAAAATGGATAGACTAGCCTAAACTCTGGACTGATGAGTTTGCTTTTTTTTTTTTTTATTCTTGGGAATTGCTATTCAGAAGTGAAGAGACATACAAGGGAACAGTTTTAGTGGCACACCAGGCTGTTTTTTTTTTATTTCTATTGTCATGCAAAGCTGACTAAATAGTAGCCCACTGAAAGAGGGGAGATGGGAGGAGTAACTTGGCCAGAAACTGAAACTTGCAAAACTGCTCCTTGTGAAAAGTCTTTTTTATCTCAGTAATTTGTTGACACTTTTCCAAGTTTCTTTCAGTGAATGTGTAGTACATCAGTAGGAACAACATTTGTAAAACTCAGCACATACCAGTCAATGACACATGAGCTGTAGACTCTCAAACTTGGCAGTTTTTTTCAGGAGTTCCATTGTAAGTGAATGGAAGTCTAGTATGACAACAAATGGTAGGGCTATTTGTCATCACAGTCTGCATTATATGACAGATTTAGATTTCCAAAGGAATCACCATGTCTGCCCCCATGAGGGCAGACAAAAATAAAAACAAAATAAAATTAGGAATGAGTACTTATTTTGCTGAAGGCAGCTTTGGGAGGTGTAGTAAATCATGGCAAGATAAAAAAATATATGTTTTCTTCATTATTTGCCTGTAGTGGTCCTAAACTAAGGATAATGCTGCTCAACACCAGATGTGTTACTCTCATATTGCGGCCACTCAGGACTCTCCTCAGTATGGAGGTTAGCGATATCTGTGCACTAACAGATGCCTGGTTCAGGCTCACTTATGCACACCAGCACTACCAGGTTATGTTTCATACCATGCTTTCTGACCACAAGACTTGGAACAGACAACACAACTAGGGGGAGTATCCATATACATCACAGATACACACACCTCTGGGTTACTAGCACTGCACAAAGCATCACAGACCATACATATACACCTACCATTGTGCAAAGCTGCCTTTCAGTTTGTTGCCTGCTACAGACCACCCTCCCAAACTCAGGAACCACACTCAGCTTTCATGGGAACTATGGAGAATATGAAGGTCTCCACAAACACCATTATACTGGGTAACTTCAAATACACAAATATTGACTGGGAATACTACTCAAGCCCCAACACCCTTGCCCAACAGTCGCTACAATTTGTAGACTCATATGATATGGCACAACCAGTCAGCACAGCCACAAGGGGGAATACATATTGGACCTGATCATCACCAACATGGGGACTCTATGTTCCACACCAGTGATATACCCCTCATTGGTAAGGTCAGAACATACATGTATCTCACTGGACATACATATACCCTCCACACACCCATCCTGGGTAATCTTGGTGAACTTCTCATGAGCCAATGTCTCACTTCACCAAAGCAAGGTGGTATCCTTCAGAGACCCTGAGACAGTGGCAAATATGGCTCAGACTGCTGAATCCTTTACATACACATTCTATGGACACCTAATGGCCTGCATGGATTGTGCTATCCCAAATAACAACAGGACTCACTCCTCCAATGGCAGGGGACCTGTCTGGTAGACCCCAGCCATTAATAAGCTGTACAACGTCAGGAGGAAGCTACTACATGACAGAGCACATTCCCAGACGGGGAAGGCATCTGTGATCTGTACTAGCAGACAACTAAGATCACTCATGAACTTTTCTAAGGGCCGCTTCTACCGGACAATTGCACCAGACACGTAGGACTATCACACGGCCTTCCTTCAGTTATGTCTGGAACCTGGGTGGACACTCACTGATATGCTGTGAGTTACTGCATACTGCCTAAACTTACCCTGAACCCACTGGCATTGCCAACATCCTGGCAAACAGGTTCAGTGCAGATGTCTCCTCCCCATCCCCCCTAAGGAGCAACTATCCATCCCAACAGAGTGTAACCTCCCTGACATCACACAGTAACAGGTGAGTGCTGCCCTCCCCAAAGCATACATCACAGCATCAATGGGACAAGACAGTGTCCCGGCCTGCATCTTACACAAGCTTCATGACAGATGTAACCCTCACATTACATCACTGTTCAATATCGGAGTTACTACAGGATATGTACCCAAGGAATGGCGTACAGTGACAGTGGTCCCACTCCACAGAGTTGGTGCCACAACGGACCACAGACAATATTGCCCTATAAGCCTAACTAGCCTGTTCTGCAAAGCTATGGAATGTATTGTCATGGGACTCATACACATAGACATCGGGAACCTACAGACACTGTGTCCTACACATTTCAGCATTGTTGTGGGCAGATCTTGCCTCTTGAACCTGTTTGTATTCTTTAAACAGTTAACAGGTCCATCGACATAGGGACGGTTGTCCACACAGCCTACCTGAACCTTGCAAAACCCTTCAACACAATAACCCACTGGGCCATTATGCATAGGCTCACCAGCGTCGATATGGACTGCTACCTGGATCAGGGATAGCACCCACATGGTCAGAATTGCAGGTGCCATGTCTGACTATGCACCAGTTACACGTGGCATCCCACACGGCTCAGTCCTGGGACCTCTCTTGTTCAGTATATATTTGTCTGAAGTACAGGCTACCACAGGGGGAATATGGCTGACCATGTTCACACTTGACTGCAAACTGGGTGCCATAATCAACTCTCCAGCTGCCACATGCATACTCAAACAGGGTCTCACAGAGATGGATGACTGGTGCCTGAGCCATGGCCTTCAGCTAAATGCCATTAGTTGCATAGTCATCCCCTTTGGGAATAACAACATGCCCACACATTACCACATAGGTAGTACTCCATTACATACAGTAGGAGTTGTTAGGGGTTTGGGGACATGACTTGTTCGTACTGTCACCTTTGACAATCACGTTGCCAAGGTGGTTGGACAGACCTTCTATATAGGCCACCTCATCCCATATGGTTTCACATCTAGATCGAGTGAGATCATTGTGCCCCTATACTCATCACAACCATGCTTGGTTACAATGCCACATTTGGGGTGTACTTTACCCGACACCTGCAGCAACTGTACTGGCCACAGAAGTTCCTCACCAAGCAAATCTAGGGACTCACACGGATGCCCTGCACAGTTCGGATGCAGTAACTCCAGCTCTACTCAGTCGCTTACCACCTACTCGGATATGATGTGTGCGTGTTGTTTACAGATATACCCAACCCAGAATTACTGGACATGCTCCACCTCAGGATATCCGACTCCCTTGGAGCTACACACTCCAGGGACATATACCTCAGCACAGATGTTAATAGGACATGCTGGAGGGACAGATTCTTATCCCAGAGGCTCCACTCACTCCGGATTGTAATCCCAGTTTCACAGAGGCAAAGTCACCCACTGACCACCTACAGGAGACATCTTGATGACTGTATGGGTGATCGTATGTTTACCCCTGGGATATCTTCTGTGTCCCTGCTAGACAGAGGCACACTAGCCTAAACATACATGGGCTATCTTGTGTGAACTACTATTCACACGCATAGTGTAGTAATCTGACAGGGTTGCAAATGCCAAACACACTCTGGCTAGGCTTGTACATGCCCTAGGGCAGATAGCCCAGTATCGACCTCTGAACCTATGCTAATGTTCGGGATGCACAATGTTTATTGCTGATACTGTTTGCAGGTCTTTATCGTCTTTGTTTTACCAGTTTCTATGAACAACTTAGGTATCTGCAGAACATATTTGATTATGACAGGGTTCCACTATATTATATATGTGTCTGTTGTCATAAAACTGTATGCACAGGGCAGATTGCTGGATAGTAAGAGGCTCCTGGGTTAACACATGCAACTGCCAGATATGTGTGGCCCACTGCTGTACTCAGACATGGCCTAAGTGTGTGAGCATGCCCAGTTCAGGCTTTCCGTGTTTTGTTGCCTGACATCTGTCTCATTTATTCAAGTGTGTGAGCATGCCCAGTGTGACCTTTCAGTATGTTGCTATCTGAGGTCCACTACACTTGTTGATGTGTGTGAACATGACCAATATTAACATTTATACTGTGTGTGTTGGAAGTCAGGTTCTGTTCTTACTGCAGGTCTCACCTTTGTGCCATAACTCGACAGGGATTATGCTGTGCCTGCAGGGTTTCCATGAGATACTTTGCATAGACTTATCAACATTCCTTCATACAGGCTGACCACTGCAATACTGTCATGGTTTAGTGGTTCAGTACTTTAACTATAGTGCACAGTATCCTAGGTTCGAGGCCCATCACTGCTTTATATTTTCATACTGAGCAGACCAGACTGCTTAAGGGCCAGTTAAACAAATATGAGCATGTTGGCTTTTGTTCAGCTATGCCCTACTTAGACCAGGCTTGTCTGACATTACTCAATATTCACCAACATTGCTGGACGTTGCCCAATATTACTCAACATTGACCACAGTTGTGCTAGTTGGTGTGTGCGATTTTGTTTGCATATACTACATGGTGGTAAATGCTGTTTAGCACTGCTTTATATTGCTTAACACAAGGCAATCATGCCTCAGGTGGTGCTGCAGGGCTGCCTATGTCGGATGCACATACTACACTCCCTGTAAATGTTTGAAAGCAGGTAGTGTCAACTTAGGTATCTCTTTTACTATATGTGCGAGCCAGAGAAAGGTATCATTTCCAGAGTTTCTACTGAGCCAGTGTATGTGCTATGCATTGCCTCTTTGCCAAGGCCAAAGCATACTGGGCACGTCTCCTTCTGCCTACTGGGGCAGGCTCAGGTTGTTCCTCCTCTGAGTCATGCTCTGCCTGTGATGGCCTTGGCAATGGTGGGGGGGGGCTGTTTGGCCCAGGCCTATGCTGGTCCTGCTGCAGCTGTTTTCACAGGATCATATTATGTAGCATAGCACATACCATGACAATTTGGGTACATATAGTTGGTGAGTACTGCAAGGCTCCACCAGATGTGTCCAGGCACCGGAACCATGACTTGAGCAGCCCAAACACACGCTTGATTACATTACGTGTTTGTGCGTGTGCCTCATTATGGCATTCCTGTTCAGGTGTGTGTGCATTTCTGATGGGTGTCATCAGCCACGGCTCCAGTGCATAGCCAGCATCCCCCACTAGGTGACCATGTGGGATGTCCCCACTGGCAAATGTCTGGTACAGCTGCATCAGATGCCAGATATGGGAATCATGGTAGCTTCCAGGGCAGCCAGCACACACATTCAGTATTATGCCCTGGGCATCACACACAATCTGGCAGTTGATGCAGGGGAAGCCTTTGCGGTTGAAGTAGACCCTACCCCACTCGCCGGCTGGTGCTTTGATGTGTATGTGCGTGCAGCCTATTGCACCCACTACCTCAGGGTATTCCGTTATTTGCTGGAAGAGAAGCATATTGCTGGCCAATACCTCACGGGAATTGGGGAAATATACATGATCACCGACAGGTGCTGACATGGCATCCAGGAACTGGTGCAGTACCCTGGATGCTGATGCCTGTGATATCCCCATCATATCACCGGTTGGTCTCTGGAAGGTACCTGTTGCTAATATTCTTAGGCCAACACATACCTTGGTTTCCACTGGGATGGGTTCCCCTCTGTTGGTTCTGTGTGTGAGGCGTGGCCTGCACAGCTCAACAATTTGCTGCAGGAGGTCTCTGTCCACTTTATAGCGATCCACTATCTCCAGCTCATGTAACCCCTGGTAGGTTACCCTGGGCCTGTACACTCTTCTCCGTCTCCTCACTGTGGGTTGTCCAGCAGCATTTCCATTGTCACCACCCTCAGCATGTTTCATATGTCGCCTTATAACAGCAATGGCAGCCCCTAACATTTCTTTGTCTCAGTAAAGCTTTTTCAGTTTTCACTTCTATTAGCTTACTGCAGTGTCTGTTGTGAGAAACGTAATGGACTGTTGTTTGCAGAGTTTTAAGTGCTAGGCTGGGCTAGTGTACTGCCTGTGTAATTGCCTGATTCTGATTGTTTTCACCTGCTAGCTCTGCTAGTACTCCCTGGTAGCTTCCTACTATTTGTTGTGCTTCCTCTTTCCTTTCTGTTTCCTCAGGGGGGGCAGCGCCGCGCACACAAGCGCAAACACGCTCACAGCAGCTCACATGCGCGCACACATGCTTACACGGACTAAAACTTTCTTATTCAGGTTGAAATGCACACACAACCCACTGCAAACGTGCTTACAACTCTTTAAACAGCCTTATACACGCTTACTCTGGCTTAAACGTGTGCACTCACGCTTATACACATGCACTCTGTCTTACTCGGGTTTACAGGCGCGCACACACATGCATACCCGCTCAGCAAGAAACTTTGGTGTTATCCACGGCATACACCTTCCATTTCTTGCCTTTACCTAGCCTACCTGTTGACACACCTCTTTCCATGATGTGTAAATGACAGCTGACACATGCCACTCTGCTCCAATGAGCTTCACTTCTTTCATACATACCCCACTTGTGATGTCACCTATCTTCTACTCTGTTACTCCCCTTATCCTACTCCTACACTCCACTGACTGTGCTCATTTGCTATGTAAACTTGCGATTCACTATCCTAACCCTCCTTTGCATAGGATTGCCTACTAATGCTAGGTTACATCTCTTAGACTGAGCTTCCCCCCTTAGCAACCTCTACTCGGTGGCCATGTTGTCTTCAGCCTGCCATTCCCTTGCATTGTACATTAACAATTTAAATAAGATTCACATTTGTGGGTTTTAATTTTTAGTTTTCTGGTTTTTAGAGTGCAGCCCATTTGCGTGGCGCTGCGCTACGCTTAAACATCGGAAATCGGAGAAAAAAAATTTATTTTTTTTCATATTGCATCGGGAAACATTGCCAATGGCCGTATATTTGGCCATTGGCATGCTTCCTGCAATGGATGCGACCTTTATTTGGAGCTGTCACGGCTCCGTTTTGCTATTTGCAGAACGGTACTCAGTTGTCAACTAAGTACATTTCTGCAAATAACACTGCTCTTACTCGGACAGGTTCGGTTTTCCTGAATCACAAATCTACCTCATTTGCATGCCTTTCACCTGCAATTGAGGTAATTTGCATATCCCAGCCTTGTCTGTGTAAGAGCCGTTTTAGGAGCTCTCTTGCACGCCCCTGCAGGCTGTTCCTGGATCGCTCGTTGGACATGATGGCTGCATGAAGTCTTACTCTACTCTTAGACTCCGTGCAAGCCATCGTAAATCTGGCCCAGCATGTAACATAAATCACCATAGCTGTCCTCTAGCATATTACATAAATTGTTGTAGTTCTCCTTCGCTGACATTAAACCAAGGATTACAATGAACTGTAATTAAGCATGGCTAATATTTAAGACTGTAATACATAAATGACATTTGTCTGTACTGCATCAATTACAGCTGTATCATCGGCACTGTCCAGTCTGCCAGTTAATGCATGCAGTGCAGTTAGCATAGTACTTAAATCACCTGACTTCTATTCAAAGGTCTTAATGCTATCTGCTAGGTATACATTATCTCTTACTGCCCATTCAACTTAAGTGGATGCCTTGTTACTCATTGGAGCACAGAAACGGTAACCCAAAGAGGAAAGCATAGCATTTACTTATGTAGGCTGAGATCCAGTGCTAATTGCTGATGCTAAGGCTTTATACTTCTTAAAACAATAGGATGAGTACTGCTAAATTCTGGGAAAGCCAATTGATACCAGTAGATGCTAGTTTACTAGGTAATGTGTGAACAGCTTCACCAAATATCAGAAAACTAAAAAGAATTTGTCTCATGTTTTGCTAAACTAGCTCAACAGCAGCTGTTTGTCTCAAAATGATAATTTCCTGTTAACAGCATTATATGTATGTTTATTTTTTTATTTTCCATTTTAGCCCAATAAGTGAACTGGCCCCAAAGAGCTATGCAGTTCACAAAGTAAGTGGACCAAAGTTTTTAAGACTACTTTTTAAAGTGAGGTAAAAGGAGAAAAGTGATTCAGTAACTGCTAAGATGTTATTTATTTATTTAGTTACTACGTATTTGACGTTTGTTAACCAAGACAGTCCGACTGGGCACAGGCCCATTTTCAGCAGAGGCCCGGGGGAAAAGCCCCAATATGTACAAGAGCAAGTAACAGAGAAATAATTTTAAAGCTTATACAGTAGTAGCATAACAAAGCTACAAACTATTGTAAACAAGCAAATGAGAGCAAAAGGAACACAAACTGAACATAAACGATAATGATCAATAATACATTGTTGTGGTAAACAATACATCATAGGATCATAGGAAGTTACTACGCTGTTGGCCCTGAGGCCCTTACAAGCCTAGCCAAGAATTTAGCCCATGTTCCAACAAGTCAGCACCCCATGCCACTGTTCACCAGGGACATAGGTGGAATCCCAGGGGTGTATTTTCTGTTCCCCATCCAGTTATCCAGGTTGCGCTTAAAAAGGTTTAATGAAGTAGTCTGCTTTACATGGACAGGGAGTCTATTCCACAAAACAGGGAGTCTCTGGGACACAAATCTGTTCTGCCAACAAGTCCTATTTATGTCACAGACCAGGTTGAGGTCTCACGTGCGGGTTACTCGAGAGGAGCTTGAGTTGTGGATATGCAGCAGCCCCATCAGGGCAGTGTCTGAGATTGCTTTGTATGCCAGACAGAGGTCACCTCTGAGGAGTTTGTAGGACTGAGTATAGGGACAGGGCTTTTAGCCTATCTGTGTAGGGTAGATGTTTGAGGCCCTGGATTCCCTAGGTGAGGAATCTCTGTGGTGTCTCCAGCTGCTGCATGTGCTTTGTGAGGTACTTGCTGAAAGGGACATTGTATTCAATAATCAGTCCTATAAGGGAAGAATACAGGGATGTTATGATCACCTTGTCCCTCGATGAGATACCCTTACTAATGAGGTGGGCCATGTAGAAAGCTTTCCATACAATGGAGGCAATATGATGGTCAGATGTCAGTTTGCTATCAACCTGGGTTCCTAAATCCCTCATGACAGATTGCGTGCTTAGTGCCTTAATATCAATGTGATAATTTGTGGGGACATCATTCTCCCCAAAAGGGATGATGATGATGCATTTTTGGCATTCAGTTTGAGGCCATGTTTCTGGCACCAGTCATTTCTTAGGATGAGACCCTCTTGGAGGATGTCCACATCACTAGGGGAATTGATGACAGCACCCAGCTTGCAGTCATCTGCAAACTTGGTCAGCCATAGCCCACTAGATTTGGTCTGTATCTCTGAGAAGTATATCCCAAACAGCAAAGGCCCCAAGACCAATCCCTGCGGTTCATTGCTTGTTACGGGTCACTACTTGAGATGACTCCTCCTATTTTGACTAGATGGGTTCTATCAGTGAGCCAGTTTGCTACCCATCTGGTAACATATGGATTGATGCCTAGTTGAGAGAGTTTATCTATTATACCTGAGTGGGGAATAGTATCAAAGGCCTTGGCCAGGTCAAGATAGGCAGTGTGCACCGTCTTCCCCTCATCTATTGCCTTGCTGACTGTCTCAAAGAAATCGACCAAATTTATTTTATTTTTTATTTATTTTTTATTTTATTTTATTTTACATTTGTTGACCGGGATAGTCCGACTGGATGCATGTCCATTTTCAGCGGAGGCCCAGGGAGAAAAGCTCCAAGGGTAAGCAGATACAGCATTACATAATACCAGCATTACATATTACAAACAGACTATTTACAGAGATTACATAAGTAAGCAAGTTAAACAAGTTCCACAGGTTACAGTTAATCCTGAGCACAAGTCAGGATTAAATTAAATTACACAGTAAACTGGTTAACAGATTTTTACACATTCTAGAGAGAGTTAGCCAGGCTTGATACATTGACATAGCCAGTTAAGTGACAAATGTTGTTTGAGTCTAGTTTTAAATTGACCTAAGGTGGAAAGTAAGGTAATATCAGCTGGAAGAGAGTTCCAGGATCTACTTACAGAGTTTGCAAAGAGAGAATCACCGTCTGTGTTATTAATTTTGCTAGTCTGAATTAGTAGTTTGTTAGAGGATTGTTATAGGGGGTGATAATATTTTTAAGTGCAGGAGTATTGTCCAGATTATAGAGGATTTTATAGGCCATAATCAGTTGGTTATACTGGATTAGGCTGGGTAGTTCAAGCCACCCAAGCAGATTTAGATTGATGCAATGATGTGTCCTAAAAGGCAGCCCAGTGGCAAACCTGGCAATGTGGTTGTAGCAAATTGAGAGTTTGTTAAGGACAGTCTTGTTTAAATTTGAGAGTAGAGGGGATGCATACAAAAAGAAGGGTTGAAAGAAGGTGAGAGCGAGCTATGGCAATTTTAGCTGGAGGGGTTAGGAAGGCTTTTATTCTGTAAAGTGACCCCAGTTTTTTATTGTTGGTTTTGATAGTTTGGTTAACATGTAGGTCAAATTTTAGATTATTGTCTATGATGACACCTAATAGTTTTGTAGATGGGTCAGGGGAGATTATTGTGCCGTCATTTGATTTTATGGTAAAGGTGAAAGTGGTAGACCTACGTGTTGGTGAAAATAACAGCATTTTAGTTTTTTTGGGATTTAGGATCAGACGATGTTCAGAAAGCCAGTTTTCTATGCTATTAAAGGTGGTCTGGGTAGCTGACCATAAGTCTACTGGAGATGTGGCTGAGCAAATCAGAGTGGAATCATCAGCATATTGGATACAGCTGACTTTTGGGATGACAGTATAATGGTTGTTAATGAAGATGGAGAACAGAAAGGGCCCTAGTATAGAGCCTTGTGGTACTCCAAGGGTGTTAGGTAGAAGGTTAGAGAGTTTGTTCTGTCAGAGGACAGCCTGCTGTTGACCATTCAGGTAGGATTGAAACCACTGGATGGCTCCAGTATCTAGACAGAATGTTTGCACAGTATGGATTAAAAGTTGGTGATCAACCATATTGAATGCCTTGGAAAGATCCAAAAAGAGGGCTGAGGATATATAATTATTATTGTGATTATGGTTTATGGTGTTAGTAAAGGCTAGGAGGGCTGAAGTAGTGCTGTGATGAGGATGGAAGCCATGCTGAGTGTCTGCCATAAGGCGATTTTGGATTAGGTGGTGCATGAGTTGTCTATGAATACATTTTTCCATAATCTTTGCAAGTGGAGAGAGTATAGCTATTGGCCTATAATTGGAGAATTCAGTATCAGTAAATTTAACAGGCATAATCTTTCCTTGACAAAACCAAGCTGTGTAGGATCAAGTGTGTGGAAGTTGTCAATGTCCTTGTTCATGAGGTCCATGATAATCCGCTCCATGGCCTTGCAGATCAGGCTAATTAGGCTGATGAGTCTATAATTTCCTGGATTGGAGGACACTCCTCCTTTGTGCAAAGGGATGACAGTAGCTGTCCTCCACTTAGCTGGGATAAAACTGGTACTCAACCTTTGGTTGAATAGGGTGCCTAATGGTACTGCAAGTTCCTGCCTGAGTTCATGTAGGATGCAGCCTTGGATGTTATCAGGTCCCATGGAGGCTGTAATTTATGCCTTTGAGAGGACAGTGATGACTTGCTCCCTAGAGATAAGGGGAGGAGGCAGGTACTGGGGATGTCCTGTTTTACTGATGGGAGGGACAGAGGAGTGAAGTGTTCACTGAACCTGTCTGCCAGCAGGTTGGCTATATTTACAGGGTTAGTGTATGTGGTGTCCTTGACCCCCAGTTCTGAGCAGATATGGGTGATTCCCTTGAGAGTGCTGACATATGTAAAGAAAGCCTTATGATTGTCTTTAGTAAATGTGGCCAGTTTGGATTCGAACTTTGCATTGCAGGATTTCACTATTGCTCTTATTTGCTTGTTCAGACTAAGGAGAGATTGCTTCCAGTTAAACACCTGCTCCTTCTTGGTCCTGGACAGCATTTTTTTCCCTTTTATTATAGAGTTTATTTATTGTAAATGTCCACCAGACAGGTTTACTCTTCCTTGAGGAGGATGATTTTGTCCTGTCTGGTATTCCTGATTCCATGCAACTATATAAATGCTCATATAGTACTTTGGTGTAAGTTTGGGCATATGTGCCAGTTTCTGTGGAGGGGGATGAGTTTGTGAAGCTGTTTATACCTTCCCTCAGGAGGTTGTAATCAGCTTTGGAGAAGTTTTTTTGTTTGATCCTAGTTGGGGGGGGGGGGGTCGAGGGAGATTGTGACTTCGAATGTGACTACTTTATGGTCGAAACCTACCAGGGATGATGACACTATAGGGATGTTGCAGTGGTTACTCATGTTGGTTAATAGCAAGTCCAAGATATTTTCACCTCATGTGGGGATGTCAACCAACTGGTCCAAGGCATTTGCATTGACGAAATCAAGAAATCTCTGCTCATTTATGTTTTGGCATGAGTAAAGTTGCCCAGGATCAGGGTAAAGGGTTGAATCTTGATAGATTCAAAGAGGTCCAGATAGGTGGAGTGGGCATCTTGAGTCAGAGTTGGAGGCCTGTAGCTAGCTATGATTTGAATAGGGGTCTTGTCAGTTGTTAACTGCATCTGGAGTATTTCCTGTGCATCAAACTGTTTGACCAGTCTAGAGGTGTGTATGTCTTTTATATATAGTGCAATTCCACCTCCTTTTGTTTTGCTGCCCACTGCTTGGGGTCTGAATGAATGATACGATGAGTAACCTGATATGGCTGGGGTGCTTTTCCCAGCTTTGACCCAGGTTGCTGTGATTGCACAAATGTCAGCTTCTTCCAGGGTTAAGAATGCTTGCAATGAGTGCAGTTTCATGTTTAGACTTCTAGCATTTAGCAGCATGACCTTTAATTTACATTTAGATGAAATTTTCATGCTGGTAGTTTTGACCTCATGGCATTGCCTAAAAAAAGGCACTATGGTGAGGCAAGAGCCTTTCCGAGGAGCCTGGAGCCCAAGGGAGACAGATGCAGGCCATCTCTGGCAAAGCATTGTGGCTTATCAATCATGTCATCCCAGGCTGTCAGGTACTGGATTGCCTTTGAATGACACTAGAAACTAAGCCAGTTGTTAATCATTTTCTGTTTGTATTGGGGCATCATTTTGGGTGAAGGTAGAATGCTGCTTAAGGCTAGGGACATATTTGCCTGGGATACATACTCAGCCAGCTTGATCATGTCTCTCTTTATATAGTCCAGGGAGGTACGTCTCACATCATTCACTTCAACATGGAGTAGAATATAAAAAAAATCACACTTCCTGGTTTAACAGACACTGAGTAAGGTGTAGAAAAGGAAAATAGGGTGAAAGTAACAGGGACGTAAAGAGCATCTAGGAGAGAGTAAAGATGTGAAATGAGAGACGTGTAGTGAAGATGAATTAGACTTGTATACAGAATTTGCAAAGAACTCTACAGAGGAATACATAGAGAATCAGCCTGAAGTTAGACAAGAGCAAAGCCAAGAGTTAAATAGGTAAGATTTTAGGAGTATTTTAAACTGTGAGGGATTGGCAGAGATTAGGATGTGCTAGGGGATTAAGTTCCAAATCCTGGAGATTCGATTAGAGTAAAGAGGATCTCCAAAGTAGTTGTTAGCTTTTGAGACATGTAACAGGAATTTGTCAGAAGACCATAGATGTGTTTTGTTAGTTATATGTTAGATGTTAGTTACATTCAGGGTGAAACAGTAATAAAAAAGTGCATTGGTAGACATAATGAATCAACAAATGCTATGTAGAACTTTCTGTTGTGAGTGTGAGTTTGTAGAGATACCTGCAATGATTAAAAGTAAAGCGTATACAAGTTCTGGTATTAAATTTTTTTTTGGCTATGGATGATCTGAAGCTTGTAATTGGGTTAACTTGTGTGCTTATTTAAGATGACCCAGTACCTTAGTAACGAAGGTGGTGACATGATTACAGAAATTAAGATTAGCATTAAAATGAATACAAAGATATCTATAAGTATCTTCTATATGGCACACCTCATTACTAAGGGTTTTGCATCCAGGAGGAAAGAGGTCATCATCTCTTTCTACTCTTCCCTCATTAGACCAATCATCGAATATAATGCCCCTTTTGACATGTACCTCACTAAACACCTGCAACAGCTGGAAGGGCCACAAAAGTACCTCACAAAGAGGATCTTAGGCCTTAAACACATGCCCTACATGGACAGACTCAAAAAACTCCAGCTTTTCTCTGTCTCATATCATCTATTAAGAGGCGATCTTTGCTTGACTTAAAAAGCCATGTCTGACCCAGCCCTGTTCGAAATGTTACACCTAAAGAAATCCCAATCCCCCCACACTACACGCTCCATGGACCTCAACCTCATTACCACAATCAACAGAACATGCTGGATGGACAGGTTCATAACCCAGAGACTGCCCATGCTCTGGAATAGACTTCCCATACATGTCAAACAGAACACCTCACTGGCCCTTTTCAAGAGAAATCTTGATGAGTAGATGGGAAATAGAAAGTCCACCCTGGGGATCAGTCAAGTGGCTCTACTTGATAGAGGCACTGGGAACTAATGGCAGCATGAAGCCAGGGCACTTCTATGGGCTAGGCTTGTAAAGGCTCCAGGGCCGTTGGCCTAGTGCACACCTATGAACCTATGAAGCTGTAGAAGAGCATGTAGGTTATAGGGTTTCCCCAGGGGACAGAAAAAAACTAAGGGTGTGACATAATTAGTCTGTCAATCATCATTAAACAAATTATCTCAACAGGCCACAATGAAGCATATTGCAATGTAGGAGCTGAATAATATTGAACCCATGTTTGGTTGACATCTGTTTAGTTGACAAAATTTGGTCAGCTGCACAGATGGTTGACTAGTGTATAAGACTGCATAATTATTGGGGTTGGGAAATATGCCCTTTCACCGCTATTGTGCAATCTTAAATTGGTATTTAATATATATGTATATATATATATCCATGGTAATGTGTTGACATTTATGTCGTTGACATTTATTTTGTGGTCAATGTTTTGACAGTTGACATTTGGGTGCTTCAGTGTTAATCAGCATGCCCACTGTGATAAATGCTAATTAAAGCAAACATAAGATATTTTGCATGATCAAATATAAGGAGGTTTATAACACAGACAGTAAAACTTTTGAGGTAGTGTCAGTTTTTCCATAATTTTGGTATCTTATTGGACAATAAACTTAGTTTTAAACATCATTTTAGTGATTTATGTTTAACAATGGACAGTATCTGAAGATGCATCAAATTACAAAATAGCAAGATAATGATAGATTTTTTTTCAAGTCTCATTTGGTTTAAACTTGAATATACTACTTCATATTCCAGACAACAACCAAAGAAATTAAAACAGATTCAAAGAAAATTCACTGAACAGGAGTTAAGGTTTGAAAGGTTTAAGGTGTGAGCAAAGGCTTCCAAATGTAAGTCTTTTTATGCACAAATTAAGTGGTGATCTACTATTGGTTCATAGGACACTTCATAGGGAATTCCTGTATGAATGTTTTGATTTGTGAGACACACAATTAAAAGAACATTATAGAATTGTGGTCATTGCCAATCAGCTTTCACAGAGAAAATTAACTCAGTGGAATCTGTTGCTTTATAATCTTCAGCTGTTATCTGGCATTAGTGATTTCAAATCATCTCCAAATTATTTTACAGGGAAAAAGATAAGTTTCTTTTGTTTTAGTAGGCATCTTGGACGTCATTCTTCTCCTGTGCAGTGATATATTATGATGCATGATATGTTAGTGGATCCATTGATCAGAATTTGACCTTTCAGTATTTACTTGAAATTCAGAATAATAAAATCAGGTAAAGTTCTTTTCATATCTTTTGGGAGGCATGATCACATACTATGTGTTTATTAACATTCACAAGGAAGTAGGATGTCTTCTACATAAAGTGGTGGTTTGGAGTAGAGTGATAATAAAGGAAGGTCATTTATATTAAGGAGGAAGGGTATAGATTCAAGGATGGATCCTTGAGAACACCTCTGACTGGGGTTCCTTGTAGGTATCTGAAGGAAGTTGTATGGATGCATTACATATATAGGGACTAAATCAAGAAATAGTTACTTTTGTATTTTGATAAGAATTATACGCTTTGAAGTTTTTGTAATAAAGCAGTACAATTGACTGACCAAATGCCCTTTAAATAAATAATAGTGCACTGTTAAGGACTCTTGTATTCAAATTAAGGAAGATAAGTCTGGTGACATGGTGTGGTATATAGTATGGTATAAAACAGTATGGTGTGGTACATTATGTTATGGTATGGCATGGTATAGTATAGTTTGGTATGGTATTGGACAGTCACAACATTGAAGACTTGTCTTAATCCAGATTAGGAGTCACTTAAGATTCCATAGTCATTAATATAGGAGAATACTTTTCCATGTAGTGTTTTCTAAGATTTTAGCAAGGGGGTGCAGATTTACTATTGGCCTGAAGTATTCAGGAGGTATGGGTTTAGGTTGTTTAGATAATTATGATTGGTTTTCAAGAATAAAAGAGAACAGCAGTTGTTAATATAATGCAAATGCATGCATGTTGATGGGGATATATTGGACAGCTTATTTTTTAGGAACATGGAAAACAGCATTTGAGCATTGTGGTTTGTCAATGGGTTTGAGCAGTAATTTATAAATGCTATAAGTTTCTTTTGTTGAGACATGTAAGAGGGATGAGAAGTAGAATTTAGAACTTTAAAGAAAAAAATGGTTTTGAGAGTATCTGAAGTAATGAAATGTCAACATTTTTGTACAGTACAAATAGAATGATGTTGTCGAAGGAGTTTTTCTATTTCAGTCTAGTATGGTTTTTG
Organism: Protopterus annectens; assembly: GCF_019279795.1. Lineage (NCBI taxonomy): Eukaryota > Metazoa > Chordata > Ceratodontiformes > Protopteridae > Protopterus > Protopterus annectens. The sequence continues at coordinate 554,784,646 of NC_056730.1, read as the reverse complement.
GGTTAGATAAAAAAAGGCTCTGTTGAGTAATGCAAAAGTTGTATTTTGCCTTTTTAGTTTTCCTTCTAGCAGTATTTCATTGAGAGCTATGATGTTACCTTGAATTAAGGCAGATAGAGAATTTCCATGATTATCTATCCATCTGTCTCTCTATCTATCTACCTTTATATGGGGATCCAGACTTAATCCTATAAAAAGAAGAGTTTTATATTGCAAACCTGAAGATGGAGCTCTACAATTAAAGCATCATGCATATTTATATTACATTTAGTTTGGATATTGCAAAAATGCAAATTGTCTAAAGATTTTTTAGGCAAACATAGTTTGGCACACATATGATAAAGTCTGGATGATAAGACATAAAAAAAATGTCACTGTGGTGTACTGAAACATTATTATGATAGATTAAAAAGATGGAATATTGATTGGCAAAATGTAGGCAATGGAAGAAAATTATGGTACAAACAAGTAATACATTTTACAGAAAAGTCTGGATAAACAAAAACAGTAATATAGATAGTGCTACAATAAATTAAATATATATATATATATATATATATATATATATATATATATATATATATATATATATGACAAATATTTCAAACTACTGATGAGGTACATGTTTTTTATGGAGATTAAATTTAGAGAAATTGTTTGTTAAAGGTCTAATGAAATGCAAACAGATTATGGAAAGATTGTGTAATATATGTAGAGTTGATGAATCAGTGGAACATACCTCACTAAGCTGTTTGAGGATTTAGAGTGTGAGGCCAATTCAGAAAGGTTACCATGAGGTGTACACCTCACGGTAACCCTTTTGCATTAGTAGATAACCCTACCATGATGATGTAGCATGAAGGAATGCAGCATCATGATGGGCTGTCTTTGCATCTATGCTAAATGCTAATGAGGCATTTCAAGAGAAATGCATATGCTAATTAGCACTGTACTCCCCCCAGAGCTGCTTGCTGTAAGTCATTTATGCAGTCAAGTGATTCAGAGATTCAACTGGCTGCATAAATTAACATAGCTGCTCAAAACCACTTGCGTTAAAGAACAGGGCCAAAAGTTCATGTTCAACCATCACTGTAGAGGTAAGTGCCAGGGAGTTTAGTGGACAGGTAGTATTGGGGTGTGTTTGTGTAGGTGTGTATGTGTGAGGCTGCATGTGTGTCTGCCTGTGAGGTTACAGTATGGTGTTAGTTAGTTTTGAAAGGTTAGATGTGTGTGTGTGTGTTTGTGTGTATGTGTGTATGTGTGTGTGTGTGCGTGTGTGTGTGTGTGTGTGTGTGTGTGTGTGTGTGTGTGTGTGTGTGTGTGTGTGTGTCTGTATGAGTGAATGGGTGAGTGTGTCTGTTAGTGTGATTGGGTGCTGTGTGTGTGTGTGTGTGTGTGTGTGTGTGTGTGTGTGTGTGTTTGTGAATGCATGACTACATAAATATGGGTCTATATTGAAAACCCGAAAGGCCTTAACATCGAATACATGTACATCGACACATAAAGGTCAATGTACATAAACATCGAAACATGTAGTCGGTGAAAATCACAATGCCGAACATGGTTGTTTAGCCAGCAGCGTGATTGTGGGGATAAAGAAATATATCCTTTTCCCCACTGTAGTGTGGTCTCAGAGTTGGTATATTTAAGTAGGGTGGTGCAGGGGAGCTTGCCCCCCTGCAAAAGTGTGTTAATTTCCATTTTTATGTTAGTTTGAATGTATCTGTGAGGCACTCTTGTTTGATGTAACACATTCGCCGTTGTGATTTTCGCCAATTATGTGTTTCGATGTTTATGTACATCGACCTTTATGTGTCGATGTACATACATTCGATGTTAAGGCCTTTCGGGATGTTAATATAGACCCCATAAATATATATGTGGGGGCTGCCATAACTACACACTTGCCTACACTAATAAGCAAATCCAGAAACATTGGGGATGGGGGATCACTAGACACCAGGGATAAGATTAAACATTGTGCCCTATCAGCATTTAGGATCAGGGGAAGACTAGACACCAGGGACACTCTGTAGCTTATGCTTTAATGGCACTTACAATCAGAATACTTGGCACCAGGGATAACTAAACATAATGCCTTAACAGCGCTTACAAAAGACATGGATCATCAGAATACGCGACATTAGGGATAACTTTGAACATAATGCCTTAACAGCACTTACAAAAGACATGGATCATTGGAATACGCAACACTAAGGATAACTTTGAACATAATGCCTTAACAGCACTTACAAAAGACATGGATCATCGGAATACTCAGTATTAGAGATAACTCTAAACATAATGCCTTAACAGCACTTACAAAAGACAAGGATCATCAGAATACTCAACACTAGGGATAACTCTAAACATAATGCCTTAACAGCACTTACAAAAGGCATGGATCATCAGAATACCCAACACTAGGGATAACTCTAAACATAATGTCTGATGGTACTTACAAAAGATATGGATCATCGGAAAACTCAACACTAGGGATAACTCTAAACATAATGCCATAACGGCACTTACAAAAAACATGGATCATCAGAATACTCAACATTAGGGATAACTCTAAACATAATGCCTGATGGCACTTACAAAAGATATGGATCATTGGAATACTCAACACTAGGGATAACTGTAAACATAATGCCATAATGGCACTTACAAAAGACATGGATCTGTGGAATATTTGTCACTAGGGATAACTCTAAGCAGAATGCTTTAATGGCACGTGCTAAAGATACTAGACACCAGGGATACTCTGCAGATTTTGCATTAACTGCACTTAATAAAACAAAAAGAAGAAAGATGATGTGGGCTGGGGAAGTACTAGACACCAAAGATACTGTACATAAAGGCACTAAAACAAATTCAAGCCCTGCACACTTCCACTTCACACAGGGATATTAGTGCCTGGCACTACTGCTAGATAGGAGTTAAAAATATTTCCAAAGTGCTAAAAAATATGTAAAGTAAAAGTATTTTAACCCTGCACTCTTTATACAGAAGGCAGCATTAATCCCCTATGCTAACTACTCAGTTAGTGTAGCCAGTTATTTTACATAGCAAATATGACACTTTAATATCTGACATGATTCAACGGTTGCAACATTTCTGTGAGTTACAGAAAGGGTGTAAGAGGCAAAAGAAGGACTTTGCACACGTGGGGAAAGGTTGCATTACAAAGGTGGGAGGAACACTAGATGACATCAAGGAGAATTTTTACAGCAATATTGGAACTTATTTCAAAAGTTGATAGGGCAACAACTCTAGCATTACAATGGATATTGCAAACAATAAGAAGACTATAACCCTTAGCATCTGGAATTACTGATTGTAAGAGTCTGTGCTATATCAGAGCAGAGCCAGAAAACAGAGATCAAGATGTTCTGACAACTCAGAGACAAGTAAGAGGTATATGGTGGTGGTGTGTGCATAGGTATGTGTGTGTGTGTGTGTGTGTGTGTGTGTGTGTGTGTGTGTGTGTGTGTGTGTGTGTGTGTAGAGAGGTGGCTATGCCAATGTGTTACATAGGCTGCTAGTGTTAGCTACTGTAGGGAAGTGCTGATTTGTACTCACTGTAGCTAAAGACATGCAAATAAGTCAATAATAAGGTTTTTCTTCATTGCAGCTAATATAATTCTGAATTATAAAATACCATATTGCTTAAACAGACCCTTTTTACCACAGCTCTTACCCTGGGTGGTGAAGTTCTTTCTGAATCCCCAGGAGTATATCAGAAATGTGCTTTTAACATTTTGTTAATGTGAACATGATACTTTATGGGTATTATACCATTGCAAACATTTAAATAAAACCATTACTCTTTTATCTCCTGTGTGTACATGTGGGGGGGTTGCAGCACAGAGGAGAGAGCAGCAGTTAAGAGCACTCCTGTTCTGCTGATAACATTTCCTAAAATAACATGTTAAACAAGTTTTCTGAAATGATTGCTGTTGTGAAAGAGCAAAAGTTTGAATAACCACTTTATGGAAAAGGTATCTCAGTGGTGATAAATTGCTAAATATGCTGGAGGTACAGGAGCCCAATTCCCAGTCTGAGCATTGTTGGAAAGACACTGGGAATACACTGTACATTGTTGGGAAGTCACTGAACTTTGGAAGATACTGAGCATTGCTGGAAAGACACTGAACATTTTTGGGAAGACACCAAACATTGTTGGGAAGATACTGTACATAGTTGGGAAGACACTGAACATTGTCTGGAGGACATTGAACATTGTAGGGAAGACACTGTACATTGTTGGGAAAACACTGAACTTTAGAAGAGATTGAACATTGTTGGAAAGACATTCAACATCATTTGGAAGACACAAAACATTGTAGGGAAGACACAGTACATTGTTGCAAAGGCACTGAACTTTATTTGGAAGACATTGAACCTTGTTGGGAAGACACTGAGGATTGTTGTGAAAACACTGAACATTGTCTGGAAGACATTTAAACATTGTAGGGGAGACACCATACATTGCTAGGAAGACACTGAACTTTGTTTGGAAGACATTGTACCTTGTAGGAAAGACAAGATGGAGACTCAATCAGCAATTGTGGAACAATGAAAGTTGCAAGATCAACATACTAAAGTGGAATTAAGCCTGTATAGCAGATGATGCTGCCGAATAGGGTACTTTCTCATACGATGCCTGAATGGTGACTGCAGCAAGACACTCTTATTACTGAAGGATATGAATATGTTCCAGGAATAAATACAGAAGTGGTATCAACAAGGAACTATACAGAAACTGCTACTTCGTATTTTGATGCAAAGATGAGAGACATTTTCTCAACTTAGGGGACTAACTGTCTAAATACATTATATAGAGGATTATGATTGGGTCACTGATCTTAACCCACTTTTTATGTATCAAGATATGGACGCCAAGTAATTCACCTCAAGTACGAAGCTTCATGTAAGACAATAGTGCCATGCAACAAACATGTAGGGAAGTATCCTTTTTTGACATGATATTTGAGAGTTTTGACCTACCTGAAAATGCGTAGTTTGCTTTAATCAGCAAAGAAAGCTATATCATGGAACTTGTGTGGTTTGCAACAATGAAGCTGAAGATTCGATTCAGAGCAGTCTTAATTAAATAAACTGAATTGAAAAGGCATTTGATTGAACTTTATGAATCTCTGATTTGATTATCAAAAATGATGGATGCTAGGAGAATTCAGACTGGGAATTGATAAACATGGCTCCATTTGGAAGCTAAGAATAAAGTATCAGCACATTTATCAAATGCTACTTTTGGTCAGAATTCAAAAGGTATGTCACATTATATCACACAGCCTGCACAATGTTATTTTTGTAGAGATGCAAGTCACTTGTAAATAACTGTAACATTTGATTGCATTATTCAACAGTGAATGAGGGGAACAAGAAGACAGAAAATCAATTAAGTAGTGTAGAAATAATTTGTCTCAAAGTACTTTATTAATAAAAAAATGGTACTAGAGGAAAGTGCAATTGAAAATGATGTGGAAAAGCAATACAATGCTGATAAGTCAAAACGTCTGAATTATTAAGGATTTGGGAAAAGATGAATATATGGATTTATAACATGACTATGAAATATTAAATTTCGAAGACAAAGACGATGAAAGAAGTGTACAAATGTCTCTGTGGAAGAAAATATAGAAACAATGGCTGAACAAGTGTGTCATGGGATACAGAGAAGAGGAGAGCAGTGAAAATTAGAACACTGTCACCTGATGATGCAGAGGTCAGTCACCCAACAATGCGACTGGCACCCCAAGTACAGGAGTGGATTTGAACTGCTGGGTGGTGGCTGAGGGGATAGGATGCAGCCCCTAATGGCTCACTCTGTTTCCTAGAGAAGGTGTGGGGACAACAACATGCCTATGTGACCTCTGGTGGAGACCAAGAGCCTGGCGGGTCAGCTCAGATTAATACACAGGTATCTGTGATATCATGACATCATTGCACTATCTCTCCCATAGTAGGACAAATGGCTGACTGCCACAAGAAAAATGGCTTCCAGGCTCCATTGTTGCTGCTCACAAATAAATCACTTGCTCAGAGTTATCACTAAGGGCAACACCCTGAGGCATCATGGGCCCACTTAGGGAAAGGTCACAGCCAGGGTGCTTGATAGATTACACGGGAATGGAGGGACTGAATTCAGTCAATAATGGAAATTATTAACCTATATTAGTAGAAACTACTTATTTGTATTTAGTGTGACCATTAATACTATAAAATTGAATCAAGGGAACAAATGCAAACAAGGTATTTTATGTTTACAAGGTATTAAATTTCTTGCAAAGTTAAGCAAGGACAGTAAGAAGTTACATTATTAGGGAAGGTAATATCGTCTTTTGGTAAAGGCAAATGATGTGGGGTGGCAATTCTTGTGAGGAAAGGTGTGGATGTTATTAAAAAGAATGTTTTTGTAAGAGAAAGTGATAGAACAATTATGGTGGACTTTATAAAAAGAAGAATACATTCTAAGTGGATAGGTATGTATGTGCCTATAACTGTGAATGCAAGAAAGTAACGTTTTGAGGTTTTATTCATTTATGTTAATGGTATCTAATTTAATTTGGGTGGAGGACTTTAACTGTAATTTATTAAAGATAATATGCAAAGCAGGAGGGGATGTAAAGACATTTTTGGAAATCTATAAATTGGATACATTTATAGTTGGTAAAAAGGGCTGATACATATATGAAGAGAACTTTAAAACAGAAAAATGTTTGTTTTGTGCACTTAGAAGGCTTGAATGAAAAAGAGTGATTTTTCTTTAAAACTTTTTTCTAATCATGGTTATGTAAGCACATGAAGAGGCTATAAAAGAGTAAATGAGCCCTTTTTGAAAAAAAAATTACAAAATTGGAAACAGCTAATTTATAAAAAGAATGTCATTATGTGAATGAGTGGTATAAGAACTGGAATCACTAGTTGTTACACTTTGAGGAAAAGTTTAGGGAATTATGTTTTAGCATATAAAGTTTGAGAACAGAATGCAACAAAAGCAATGTAAGAGTTTAATAGAACAGCATAACTGAAAGGTAAAAAGGGACATGGAAATTGTATATGAAATATTGAAATTATTCCCCCGGATTTACTAATCTTCCATGTAAGACTAGATTAGTCTTACACAGAAGTGCCAGTGTAAGATTATGATGGCAGCACACCATGCATATTAATGAGGGTGCGCTGCCTCAACTCCAAAGCCTACACGGATTGTGGACGAGTTTAGGGGCGTGTTGGACTGCCGAGCACTCCAAATATCCACACCCCTGCAATGACGAAATGCCGCAACTTCACATTTAAATGAGCAAGTTCGCTCATATGTGTACAATGTAACACTACACTTCCCCATATGTTCAACAACTAACAGAATAAAAAAATAAAAAGAAATTATATCCGATATAGCTGCTCGTAGTTGTGCGGGATTGCCCGGGTTTGCCCATTGCTTAGTTACAGTTACAGCAGCTTAGACACCAGAAGAGGATAACAAGAAAAGTACATGCAAATTAAGCAAGCTAGTGTAGTGGTTAGAGCTTTTGCACAAAAAGGTGACATTCCCAGTTCGAGTCCCACTACTGCACGTTCCATTTTCTGTGGGAAATCCGTATGCAAAAACATTTCCTGACATTTTTTTATGTATAAGTTTTGCTTGTAAGAAGGGAAGTCATCTTAGATTTATTCTCCCCATGTTTCAATACTTTCACTATGTCTGGGTCTTGTGAGGTCAGCATATATGTATGCAGTCCCACGACTGCAGGTCTATACATGTAATCAATTTCAAGGAGGCCCATACCTCCTTCAGAACAGGGAATATATAATCTTGCTATGCACTGATTTTTATAAATCATTTGATGAGTGTGAAGCATCCTTCTTGTTTTCCTGTTTAATCTATCCAATACCTTTTGGAGCCAATCAATCACTCCAAAACTGTAAGTTAGGACAGGAAGACCAAACTGGTTTATAGCTTGAATTTTGTTTCTAGATGTCAACACTGTTTTTAGGATTAATTTGTCTTCTAAAATATTCCTTACTAAGTTTTATTCACATTTGTTCATGTTTTACTGTTGATCCTTCATCAGTTCCCAAATATTTATACAATCTCTCTTGCTCAAGTTCTTTCATACTGCATTCTTGTCCCAAACTGATGTTTTCTTAGTGCTGCAGCTTTCTTGCTTTAAAGGTTGCTTTTGCACATTTATCAAGACCAAATTACATTTTATATCATCTGAAAAAGTTCTGACTACTTGCAGTTATGCTTTCAGTTCCTCATCTAATGAGCTATACCGTTTTAAATCATCAATAAAGAGAAGATGAGAAGCCTTTACACATAAGTACATATGGGAAGTGAAGGTAGTCATCCACTGGAATTTTACCAGGATGCAATGGGCAGCTGTCTATGATATTCCCACAGCATGCCCTGTGTGTCTCTGGAATGTCTCAGATGTGAGTATACCCAGGCTGAGGCATACTTTGGTTTCAAGTGGATGGGGCTTCCTTGAAGGGTCTACACAGACATGTGGGGAACAGAAGTTACAGACAGCCTGCACACCATTTGTCTGTCTAGATGGTTTCTGTTGATTATCTGCTGATCTGAAAACTGGTTTAGTTGCAGCCATGCTCTGACTTTAGCTGGGCGCCTTCTAGGATGCCTCATTTATGGAATGTATCACTGTTGTTTGTTGCAGTATATTAACATTAGGTTGCATTATTATATTCAGTTTTGCTACAGATTTTGATGTAATCCATAGTATTCACCTGACATCATTGGGGTCCGTAATGTATGTGCCGAGAATTTTGGAAGTAGAGTCAGTGTAGCCATTTTGTCAGATATGAGTTCTGTTGTGTGCATACGATGTGTTTTGGAATTACACTGGCACGCCTAGAATCCCTAATTATCCTATGCTGAATACTTAAGTACTTGGTCTGCCTTTAAAGTCTCTGCTGGAATGGTATTTGCTGCAGGTGCGCTGGAGTTTTTCTTCAGTGTACTGTGCTGATAGAAATACCTTCCTCAAAGTTTATGTAATTCGACCTGAAGTAATTCAAGCAGCCAGAAGTGACCGCTGGATAAAAGAAATGGTGACTTATAGGGGAAGAAGTACTAAATAAGGTAGGGTTAGTACTGAATAAGGATACTAACAAAGGATATGGAGACAGAAACTGAGGGTAGAGGGAGAGAGAAAGAAAGAAAGAGAGAGAGAGTGAGAGAGAGAGACTCAGGGGAGTGTATTTTAATGAAGAATTTAAGGTTCTAGGAGTTTACTTTGGGAAGGAAAATGTGATTACACAGCAGTGCAAATTATTATTTGAGAGCATGTACAAAACTGAAAAACTGGAAGATGTTTATGATGAGTTCCCAGAAACAAAAGGCAGAAATATTTATTTAATTCAGTGGTGTTAGGCATTTAAGTTACATGGAAGGTATGAATTAATTTCCAGAGAATTATGACACAAATGCTGGGAATTATTTTTTTCTTGTATAATGGTGAACCTTTTTCAATGCAGTAAAATGAGAGAAATTTTGTCATGAAATGGGAAAAAGGATATTTAGGTCTCATGAAGCTGGTATTATTTTTTTCGTACATCATTGCATTTTTAGTTTACAATGTATAGAAGGCAAACTTTATTATTTAAGATTTCGAGGGAAATATGAAATTGAGCAGTAGGTATTTTTTGAGAAAAATATAAAGAAAACAAGTAAAGGTAGTATGATGATTAAATATGGTAGAAATATAAAGATGTGAAAATTAGACCGATAGGCCAGTATTCATAGTCATTAAGCGAACATGTCAGGGCCATCCACACTGTCTGCAAATGAGCGTAACTAAGCCACGATTCATAGAGGCTGCATACCTTAATGCACATTGGTCATGAATAAGCATAAATAAATAAACTTAAAATGAGATGAAAATGGGAAATGGTGGAAAACGGTACATGCTAATAAGGCTTTTTCTCACCTACTTGTGATTCATAAGTAAATTCTTGCTCCAACCACACTATCATTGTAAAAAGCATTTCTACGCCTATTACATATATTTTGCAATCCATGAACTTGCTGTTTCCATTGCTAACCCTGTAAATTGATTGAAGTTGTCCTTTCTCTGCCTTGATTCCTTGCTCTGTATCATCACACACATAAAATGCCACAGTTATACAAAATCTTTTCATATAATCATTAGTCAAACAACACCTGCCATCCTCAAAAACAGAAAAGTTATCTGACATGAACTCCACAACTGTATATGCATGCAGAGTCCAGCCAAGTAAAGCAGTGCAGAAGTAATATTTGCACTATCGTGAATACATTCACAATAGTACAAAATGCAGTTTGTTAACAGATTCATCCTTCCCATAGCCCCTTCCACTTTCTTATATTCACAAACCTGTCATTTTTCATTCAGCAGTGACACTCAGAAGTCTCCCAGTAATAACACATGTATGTTGAGTCAACAAAACATTCTTGCCACTTCAGTACTTCAGAATTAAATTACTGCATTTTTACCATGTGTACACACAGTCACTAAAGTACATTTTCTTGGTGATCACTAATCATTTCCACTGCTGCTGTAATGATTTCCAATTTACAAATGATAGCTTATTCAACAAAGACATTGTAATATACCCATCATATGAATAAAACAATAATTTCTTGAAGTGAACTCAGTAATTTTACCTCATTTTGAAGTGTTTCATAATAATATCAAATATTTCTATTATTATTTTCTTACTTTACAAATTCCGAGGAACTTCAGTAATCCTAAGGGAATAGTGTGCTGTTAAACTTGTTAACATAAGTTCAAGGCCCTTCACACATTTGATAAGCAGATTGAGTACTTTTACATTTATCTCTACGAATCATAGTAATATGCCAATGTTTATGGCACCTTAGCCATGTAATAGGTGTAATGCTACGTTAATGTACTTTAAGCTTTTTTCCTTAAGGAGGCATGTTTATCTAAATGCCTGCACATTTCTGTAGTCAGCATGAATAACCTTTGCTCACTCTATTTGCATAAAATAGCAGCTCTCTTTGTGAATTACGGCTATGTATATCTGAAACCCGGGACTGCAAATACCCCCCTAAGAGTATTGGAAATGAGAGGAGGAAATGATATGAGCCATTAAATGATGAACATTATACTATACAACCATGGTATAGAATATAAAATGAGAAATTCAAACTTGAAAAAAAGAAAATGTAAGATTTTGAAAATAAAATAAGATTTATTATGGACATTATCTTTAGGAAATCTTCCAGTAAAATCATAAATAAAATATAAAATATAAACAGTTAAGAAAAAGACTTTGTGGCAGAAAAAGTTGTAGAGTAGAAAACTATAAAGAACATCCCCTGGACTCTGCAAGACTTGCACAGCATGCAGGATTAGTGCAGGAGCTCTAGCAGGCAATATGTCTGCTGTGCGATCCAGGAATAGCCTGCAGGGGCATGCACGAGCACTCCTGCACTAGTCCTGCACTGACTAAGCCCCTGTATGCAAATTACCCCATTTGCAGGAGAAATCCATGCAAATGAGGTGAATTTGTGATCCAGAAAGCAGGAAACTGGCTGTGCAGGACTAGTGTAATCTGCTGAAATGTACTCAGTTATTAAGTACATTTCTGCAAATTCCAAAACGGAGCCATGACAGCTCCAAATAAAGGCTGCATATCAGTCAGAAAGCATGCCAATGGCCAAGTATAAGGCCATTGGCATTGAAAACATTTTTTTTTTTAGCCTCTCTCGGCTGTTTAAGTGAAGGGCAGCGGCGCCAAAACAGGATCGGGGGGGGGGGGGTAAGAAAATAAAACTAAAATAAGCATTCTAACTAAAATCACTATTCTGCCATTAAAGTCAATGGCAGGCAGAAGTCAACATGGCCAGTGAGTAGTGGTTGCTAAGGAGGAAGGCTCAGTGTGAGACATGTAACTATGCATTAGCAGGCAATCCTATGCAAATGAGGGGAATGATAGTGAATCCAAGTTTTCCCCAGCATGCTAGTCAGGTCCCAACAGTGTAAGAGCAGGAGCAGCTTGGTGCAAGCCTAGGAGTTAGCTAACATCATGGGGGTGTGCACCAGGCATACTGTAAGAGGATTGGAGACCTTTGGCTCAGGATTGCTCCTAGCTAAGCACAGCTAGGCAAGGGGGTGTGTCTGAGTCTGCCTAGCACTCTTTACACTGCCTAAGCGGGTGTGCGTGCCTAGCACCAGGTTTTAAAGAAAAAAAAAAGGTAAACCAGGAAATAGCAGCTCTGTGCACATTTGAGAACTGTGTTTACACGGCGCTCCCCTGGGCTTAAACAGGAAGGCATTGGGAAGGAAAACAGTAGAAAGGTAATCAAGGAGAACTAGCATAGCTGGCAGGTGAAATGTATCAGAATCAGCCAATTACACAGACAGCAAAATAGCCCAGCCCAGAACACTACTATAAACTATGCAAACACCTTCCCCTCTGGTTTGCTGCCAATCAACCCACAGTGAGGAGACGGAGAAGAGTGTACAGACCCAGGATAACCTACCAGGGGTTACATGAGCTGGAGATAGTGGAGCGTTATAGGGTGGACATGGACCTCCTACAGCAAATTGTTGAGCTGTGCCAGCCACACCTGACACACAGAACTGACTGGGAACCCATCCCAGTGGATACCAAGGTATGTGTAGGCCTAGGAATACTAGCCATAGGTACCTCCCAAAGTTCAACTGGGGATATCATGGGGATCTCACAGGCATCAGCATCCAGAGTATTCCACCAGTTCCTGGATGCCATGTCAGCACATGCCAGTGAGTACGTATATTTCCTCAACACCCTTGAGGTGTTGGCTAGCAATATGCATCTATTCCACCAAATAGCAGAATACCCCGAGGTAGTGGATGCGATAAACTGCATGCACATATGCATCAAAGCACCACCCAGTGATCAGGGTAGGGCCTACTTCAACCACAGGGGCCTCCCCTCTATCAACTGCCAGGTCATGTGCGATGCCCAGGGCATTATAATGAATGTGTGTGCTGGCTGCCCTAGAAGCTATCACAATTCTCACATTTGGCATCTGATGCAGCTGTACCAGAGATTTGCCAATGGGGACATTCCCTATGGTCACCTAGTGGGAGATGCTGGTTACACACTAGAGCTGTGGCTGATGACACCCATCAGAAATGCACACACACCTGAACAAGAATACCATAATGAGGCATACACACAGACCAGACTTATAATAGAGCATGTGTTTGGGATGCTCCGGTCATGGTTCTGGTGTCTGGACACATCCAGTGGAGCCTTGCAGTCCTCACCAGCTACATGTACTCAAATGGTTATGGTATGTGCCATGCTACACAATATGATCCTGCGGAAACAGCTGCAGCAGGAACAGCATGGGCAGGGCCACACAGCCCCCCCACCAGTGCCAAGGCCTGCACAGGCACAGAGTGACTCGGAGGAGGAACAACCTGAGCCTGCCTGAGTAGGCAGATGGTTGAGTGCCCGGTATGCCCTGGCCTTGGCAAAGAGGCAACACATAGCACATACACTGACACAGTAGGGACCCAGGGAATGTCACCTCTCTCTGATTCACACATACAGTAAAAGAGATGCCAAACATGACACTACCTGTGCTCAACCATGTATAGGGAGTGTACTATGTGCATCCAACATAGGCAGCCCTCCAGCACCATCCTCAGTACTGGCACACCCACAAGGTAAGTCAATCAACCTACCAATTTCCAAATGGAGTAGAATGTGTCATTACCTGTATCTATGGTATGGATGTGAGCATGCAAGGAAATTGGGTGGCTGAATGTTATGGTAGCAGATAGTAGACACCCATAGTGGCACCATGACATCTATAACACATACTGGAGTCACCATAGTAGCCAGTACTACACAGGGTGACACAACCCACTGCAGGAAATGTGCTGGGCAACATGTGTGTTCATATGACTCACACATGCCAGTCAGGGAGGTTCACATACCCAACAACAGTCTCAGCCAGCAGGACAGGTGTAGACAAACCCAAGCAGAGCCTGTGCTATGGCCTCTGAATGATGCCTATGGGTAACCTCCCCCCCAAAGCTTACACAGACAGACTACAGCAGGTCAGGCAGTGGGATGTTAGTTCTGAATGGTAGGGAGTCAGACACTAATATGTAGGGCAACCAAAGCTAAGACCTGTAGTACACTGATATGCTTCTAGTCAATATGATAGATTAGAATACAGAATGAAATGGAGTACCTGACATACCAGTACAGTCATAGGAAATGTGTGCAAGTGCCAGGTGTGCCCCCCATCCTATGTAGACATGTAGAAACAGTAAGGTGTGCCCTCCCCAATCATGTGTAGAAATGTAGAAACAGTCAGTTGTCCACCCCCAATCCTGTGTAGAAATGTAGTAACAGTCAGGTGTGCCCCCCCCAATCCTGTGTAGAAATGTAAAAACGGTCAGATGTGCCTCCCCACAACCCTATGTAGAAATGTAGTAACAGTCAGATGCACCTTCCCGACTCCGATGTAGACATGTAGAAACAGTCAGGTATGGCCCTACCCCCAGTCCAGCGTAGAAATGTAGTAACAGTCAGGTGTGACCCCCCCCTCACCTATGTAGACATGTGGAAACAGACAGGTCTGTCCCTTCCCCCAATTCAGTGTAGAAATGTAATAACACTCAAGTGTGCCCCCCCAATCCTGTGTAGAAATGCAGTAACATGTATGAGTAGGTATAATACGAGTGGAGCACAGATGCCCAGAGGTGGCCAAGGTAGCAGGATAGGTTGTAGCATTTCCACAATATGCAGGTCTGTGTGTGTTAGGATGATGTGTGTTTCATAATGTGTGAGAGTGGTCAGTATGTATGCATGTTGAGGTAAGATCTGGTGGTCCTTGCCCACTACTGCTGATGACAGGGACAAGCCCTCATGACTGCAGTCCCAAAGACAATTCCCACTAGTATAACACAAGCTAGCAGTAAGCCATTGTAAATGTATGGTGGTAATATGTGTCACCATCTGAAAGACTGACATGGCATGGCTGTTGGGCTAGATATACACGCAGTACACAGGGGAAAGTACCCCAGACATGCAGTATATATTGTGTCACTGTGAAATGGAGACACCCTTGGATGTGTACATATAGGTATGCATTACAGTAACTGGACCTGTAGTAGGGGATACTGGTGATGTCTGCCTGAACACCTACAGATCACAAAGGAGGTAGAACTGATGTACTGGGAATCAGCTGATGTACCTGCACATGGCAGCATAACTGTAATGCCCCATGCATATCTGTGTGTCAGATGCAAGTAGTGTCCATAGCACACATGCACCCAGCCATGCAAACACCACCCACAGGCACCTCTCTGGCAAACTCCCTGCTGTGGGGAATGGGTACAGTAAGACCCCACCTGTATAAAGCAATAGTGGAAGACTGCAGCATGCAGTGCAGGTGTCCAATGCAGGTGTGTCCCTAGCTGTAGGTAGCACCCTCCTAGCATCTACACCACCTGATCAAGACTTGGCATGAACACCTATCACACCTAACCTGTCACCCCAGGGGAATATACTGTATGGTGGTCTGGGACTGTAGGACTGACAGAATTCAATGGCCTGCGACATCTGGCCTGCAGCAACACCTAATGCCCCACAGGGGTCTACCAATGTAACATAACATAAGCCATATGCAAGGCCATATGGACAAACCACAGTAACATGTCCACCATGTCCCACTGCATGAACTGTAGACCAACAGTAACACACACCTGTGATGGAGTTATACCCTTAGGGAAAGTATCAGAGAATGTATGCATAATGTATGGAAGAGGTTAGAATAACAGAGGGGAGTATGGGAGCATGAGCAGCATGGAATGTGCAGGGTCTGACACCAAGCTATGTGCACACACTATCCCTGGCTACAAACACATAAATGGGTGGCTACACACCTGCCCATACATCACAATAGGGTAAATGTCCTGACCCATGGCCCCTGCCTCTGGTTAACCTGTGCAAATCTGTACAGCTGTGAGGGATTGCCACAGCAAGATAAGGCCATACTGTCATGTTGATGGGTGGACAAGTATGGGATCCTCTACCAGCACTGTACCAAGGTGCTGAACTGGATACACAAACCCAGCACCAAGTGTCTGCAGCTCCCCTTCCAGAATTGCATAACTTGCCATGAATATGTAGGTGTCTGCCCACAATACCGGACACAGCTGCAGTCACCCTTGTCCCCCAAGTCATCACTGTGAGCAAGAATGTCCACCTGGCAGTACATGAGGACAGAAAACATCATTGTGTATAACAGTACACATGTCTGAATATCTCTGCAGCTGAAGCAGAACAGACAGTCACCTACAGTACACACTATCCCCTGCACAGTTTGTCCCCAGATTGCCAAATGATCAACATATACCCTGCAGAAACAGTATGCTACCTGTAGGTGTACAACACAAAGGTCTGCACTGCAGTACAAACTACCTGGAATCAATCCACACATTCAATACAGAAGGGCATACTGGGCATGCTCTCACACACAGAGAAATGAAGGAATTGTCAGTCAACAACATACCAAAAGGTCATACTGGGCATGCTCACACACTTTAACAAATTAAGGTCATGTCTGCAAGCAGCAGTGGACCAGACATATCTGGCAGTTGCAGTTGTTAGTGCAGACACTCCTCAGTATGCAGCACTCATGCTTTGCACACACACTGGATAAGAATACAGGCATATATCCAAGGACAACACACTATAATAAGCCAAAAGTAGATGTACACAGATCTATGGAAGAGAGTGACTGTCACAAGGGTCCATCCATTATGAGGCCTGTCCCACCCAGCACACAGCCAAATGGCTAGAACCACATGAGGTTAGGATATCACTCACTGTAGACCTTAGCCACTGGTATCTGTCAGCATTACGGGCTATGTTGTGCAAGTGCTAGCTGTGCAACATGACTGTACAAGGAAGTAGTCATCTAGCAGCTGTGTACACGTACCTGTGGAATATAACCCTGCGTTTGCCTGCATGTGGTGTGTCAACCTCTAAATGAATGGGTTATGGCCCATGCACACACACTGCCCTCCCCATAGCCCTACTATGATAAGCCACTTTGAAATACACCCTTGTGAAAGGTGTAGGCCAGTAATCTCCATGACACTTCCCATAACTGAGTTCTGCTGTAGTGTGACAAACTAGTTAGGTAGGAGTTCTAATCCCAGATATGACAACTGGGTTTGTTTGTGTGTGTCTCTGTCTGTGTAGAGAGCAATGCATTTTAGGCTAGTCACACTCACTACAATTCAAATGCCCTACTTTGGCAAGGCTGCTGATGTCATACACTGTGAAATACACCTTTCAGACAGCTATAGCCCAGTAATCTCTGTGGCATGTCCTATAATTGCATACTGCTACAGTGTAATAAACTAGTTTGGTAAGAGTGCTAATCCCAGACATGGCAACTGTGTGTTTGTGTGTGTGTGTCTGTGTAGAGACCAATGCTTTTTAGGCTAGTCACACTCATTACAATTCAAATGCCCTACTTTGACAAGGCTGCTGATGTCATACATTGTGAAATACACCTTTCGGAAAGTTGTAGCCCAATAATCTCCATGGCATGTCCTATAAGTGCATACTGCTGTAGTGTGATAAACTAGTTAGGTAGGAGTTCTAATGCCAGACATGGCAACTGTGTGTGTGTCTCTGTGTAGAGAGCAATGCTTTTTAGGCTAGTCACACTCATTACAATTCAAATGCCCTACTTTGGCAAGGCTGCTGATGTCATACACTGTGAAATACACCTTTCAGAAAGATATAACCAAGTAATCTCCAAGGCACGTCCTATAACTGCATACTGCTGTAGTGTGATAAACTAGTTAGGTAGGAGTTCTAAACCCAGACATGGCAAGTGTGTGTGTGTGTCACTGTCTGTGTAGGGAGCAATGCATTTTAGCCTAGCCACACTCACTACAATTTGAATGCCCTACTTTGGCAATCCTGCTGATGTCATTCATTGTGGAATACACCTTTGGGGAAGGAGTATTCCAGCAATTGCTGTGGTGCGTCCTATAACCGCTTCATGCTGTAGTTTGATATAGAACTCTGGTAGGGGTTCTATTCCCACACCGGGCAGTTGTGGGTGTTTTGTGTGTGTTTCTATGTCTGTGTAGGGAGCAATGCATTTTAGGCTAGCCACATTCACTACAATTCAAATGCCCTACTTTGGCAATCCTGCTGATGTCATTCATTGTGAAATACACCTCTGGGGAAAGAGTACTTCAGTAATACCCATGGTGCATCCTATAACAGCTTCATGCTGTAGTGTGTTATAGAACTCTGGTATTGGTTCTATTCCCACACATGGCAGTTGTGGATGTTTTGTGTGTGTTTCTATGTCTGGGTATAAAGGAATGCATTTTAGGCTAGCCACACTCACTACAATTCAAATGCCCTACTTTGGCAATCCTGCTGATATCATTCATTATGAAATACACCTTTTGGAAAGGAGTACTCCAGTAATCTCTGTGATGCATCCTATAACAGCTTCATGCTGTGTGATGTAGAACCCTGGTAGGGGTTCTATTCCCACAGATGGCAGTTTTGGATGTTTTGTGTGAGTTTCTATGTCTGGGTATGGAGGAATGCATTTTAGGCTAGCCACATTCACTACAATTCAAATGCCCTACTTTGGCAATCCTGCTGATGTCATTCATTATGAAATACACCTTTGGGAAAGGAGTACTCCAGTAATCTCTGTGGTGCGTCCTATAACAGCTTCATACTGTAGTGTGATATAGAACTCTAGTAGGGGTTCTTTTCCCACACATGGCAGTTGTGGATGTTTTGCGTGTGTTTCTATGTGGATGTGATTGTGTATCAACTGGACTCAATATGGGGTGGGTTTTGCATATTTCTTATATGGTGGTCCTAGTATGCATCACAATGTCCACCGTACAGGGATAACAGATGTGAAATAGCTGAAAGGCTGGGGTGCAAATCCATACCCCTACATGTGACATCAAGGCCAGGCAAACAAAGTTAGCAACCGTAGTATCACCCAGAGAACAGTCTCAACCCATGGTCATACACACACACATTTGCCTAGGCAATGGCCGCTGTGGTGGTAGTACCCTGCATATTGCCCACTGATAGTAACCATGGTGTGACTGCAGTGGGCCACAGAGGGCATGGCATCCTGACCTTCTTTCCAATAGGCACATACATGCTGACAGTGCACCTCCCCCATGTTCCCCACTGGACACCTGCAACACCTGTGGTGCCATCAAATGTGACCCACAAAGGACATACCATGCCTGAAAAACATGCCCTGTATGGACAGATGCCACTGACACCAGGGAATGCCGGTATCATGCTATCAATGTAGGTGCAGGGTAAACCTGCTGTCCAGTAACAGTTCCTGCCACATGAGGCCAGGACTGGCACATCTGCTTATAAAAATTAGTGTACACAACATGAGCCAGACACCCCAGGTACACTTCCACATGTCACTGTACATGCATGTGGAAGGTGTGCACATCCCAGACACTGTCCAAGTCATGGACTAAGGAACACATACATGGCAAGCAATGCACAGCATTGGCCACACGCAATAGTCACCCAGGTGACTGGATGGTGACTACAATACTACCCACCTGTGTGGGCAAATCCAGATACTACACCCCTGAGCCACAGTGCAGACCATTGTCATGTGGACTGATGCCAAGGTATACCCATCACCTAGCCTGTCACAGTCGACCACTACACACCCATGAAGCAATGCACCCATGCATGTCAGTACTGGCAGTGTGTGTGTGTGTGTGTGTGTGTGTGTGTGTGTGTGTGTGTGTGTGTGTGTGTGTGTGTGTGTGTGTGTGTGTTGTATGATGCGTATGATCACATTCACATTCACTACAACCACCACTGGCATACCGAAGCATGCTGTCCAATGTCAGACACCTCCACATATGCTTTACCCATATAACCGCTGTATGACCCCTGTGGTGCATGTGATACCTGCACAGTAATGTGTTGTGACAATCACACTAGTGATGAGTTGTATTCCTGGCCCTGCTAAGTGTGTCAATGTGTGTGCATCCCTGTGAGAGTGTGGCTGTGTTGATACTGGTACCTGTTCATGCGGATAGGCACGTGTACTACACCTACTGTATAGCTACCATATCCCTGTTGCAGATGTCACTCACCATCACATATACATTTTGAGGGCTCCTCAACATGTAACCTATGTGGCGCATCCAATAACTGCATAGAAATGTGATAGGACTACATAGATGTCAGGGGTCTGATACCCTGTGCTGGTAGGTGTGTGACACAAACATGCTTAAGTTTTGCTCTACCACCCCTCCCTGACTTTACTTTGCCTCTGTCTGCCTCCCTCACTCCCTCTCTGGTGGATGTGGAGACCTACACCTGCTTTGCTTAGGCAGCAGCGTGTGTATTTTAAGTGATGCTCATGATCAGCTGATGGCCTATGCATGAATTGCAGCCCTCCTCTAGCTGATTGCATGTGGAACAGCTGTGGTAATATTACCATTGCCAATTGCATGGAAACACACTACAGTATCTAGGAACATCATGTTGGTGTTGGGCCTTTTTATTCACTGTGAGCAGGAACTTGTTCTGTTGTTTGTCATACAGCATCTCAGATGGATTGGGATTTACCTATTACAACATACACTGTGGAAACAGGGCAACACACAGGAAAGGGGTGTGCCTGACCTGACTACAAACTGTAAGTGCTGCTATACTGCATTTGGAGTAATGTTGGTTTAACAGGGTGTGTGTGGATATGGCTGTCCTACATGTTTTAATAACTGACATGTCAGTGCTATGTTTATGAGAAAATCCCATCTGTGGGGTCATCTACAGACTGGGCATTGTGTGGTGCCTTTTGTTTCATGTGTTACCCACAGAGCACCTATCTGTGAACTGCAGAAGGTAGTGTGAGGATTGCAGTCTGTAGATGGTGACAGCCATGAGAGTTACTGATTTCATATACCTCGTAGGACATATGTTGCAACAAACACTGTTACAACAGTAAATGTATAAGGTTATCACAGAAACATGTCAATATTGGCCCTGTGTATATGCCGCCAACCAAAACTCTGTCAACATTTGTTCATATGTCATGCAGTAAGGGGTGCATATCTGCTGTACACCATAATTAGTGACATCATATTTGATAACAAGCCAGTGAGCTATCAGACTGCTACACATGTTATGTCTAGTAGGAGTTATTAAATGTTGACATAACCTGGACATTCTGTGGTTGTGTGTACAGTACTGAGGTCTGTGTACATAAGGTGAATGTCAACAGTGTGTGTATTGTTAATATGTACTGTGGCCTGTGTACAGACTATGGTAGATGTCATTGTTCCTGGTCCCGTTCTATCTGATGTTACATGCTGCTCCACTGTATGTTACCCTATTGGCTTACATGTTTGTAGGGCCATACACACATGTCTCGTACCACAGACAGGCATCGAACCACACTGTGTAGCAGCCCAGTATATGTAGGGTTAGTGTGTGAGTGGCACATATGTGGATGGTGTCGAACAGATAGTCCATATATGGAAATATTATGCTAGCTTACATTACATGGCTGTGGCTGTGTTCACATTGGCTGTGGTGATGCACTTTCACACTGATGTATCATACTCTGTGCTGTGACATGCCTGTAGAGCCTGCTATATATGCAGGTACATGTGCATTCCCCCATAGGAAACGTAGGCCAGTGTTGAGCCAGTCTGCTTGTAGCCTGCACAGTGCTTTGTTACATGCCTAGCAGCGTAGTGTACTTACCCAGTGGGATGTTATATCCAGATACTTGCCAGATGTACTGCTGCCGGGCCTCCCTTAACAGTCATGTATGTCATACAGAGCAGGGGGATGCTGTACAGATGTATGCTAATATCTAGTGGGCAGTATGTGGCCATGGCACCTCTGTACCAGCAGTTATTATGTATCAGGACAGACAGTGGTGTGTGAATGCATAACCTATGGGGACAAATGTATACCAGTAGTTACATTTTATACCCATCTACATGGCTGTTAACATCCACATTGTCAGTCTTGGTCCACATCTTGTATGAAGGGGTTCTGTGTATACCTCTGGACTTTAAAGAGTGTGTCAGTATGTCCACATATATTGGCTAACATCTCTGCCATAGTCCACAGGAGCATTACGTGCTAGCAGCAGTACTGTACTATGATGTTCTTAGGATGTCTGTCAGTAGCCAATGGCGCACATGTTAAAAGCAGATGTGACCTCCCACACACACCATGTCTGTGAAGACAATCCCTATTACAGTAGCAATACGCTACAAATATACCTGCTATACATACCTGACATCTCCTTGTGCTATGAAGTTGGGACTATAGGGGCTGAGGTAGGGCTACACTCCATATTCAGGACATATGGTGAAAATATATGTATATATAATTATCCAGATATCTATATAGATATATATACACATATACATATCGACATATATAGATGGATATGTATATGTGCATAAATATATATATATATATATATATATATATATATATATATACATATCAACACCCAGATATATACATATACAAAGCAATATATGTCTACACATATACAGATAGGGATATATATGCACATATAGACAGTAGTAGATATATCAGAATAGATATGTATGCACATATAGTTACAGATATCTACATATATACCAACATAACTAGGCATATCTGTAGACATAGGATGTGCATACCTATATAGCTATATAGACATATATATCTATATATACATATATCGATATATACATACATGTGTGTATATATATATATATATATATATATATATATATATATATATATATATATATATATATGTGTACATACGAAGAGATGTACACATGGCCATATATATGTAGCACTATACAGATATATATATACAGACATGTGTATGTAAATATAGCCATATTATATGTATACAACCATATTCCTGTCATGAGTAAACTCACAGTTGTGTATACCCTCCTAGATGTATCTCATGTTATGTATCTGCTATGTGCACATTATGATACAACAACTTATGTGATGCAACAGTCATATTAATAACAAGGACTACACAATTCAGGAGCTAAAGGCAGTTGTTCAATACTACTCAATATGTGTATTGACAGCTATATTGGTAAAACAACAGCTGTCTTCATAGTGGTCATGGCATATTGGTTAAGTGTTGTGACTTCAGTGTACAGGGTCCTTGGTTCAAGGGTTGTTCATTTTGTTGCTGGGCAGAACAAGGGCTAACGAATACAGAGTGGTTAATGTGCTTTTGAGCAGCTTTAAGCACATTTGCATGGGTTTGCACGAAGCTAAGCAGTGCTAAGCTATGGGTAAATGTATGGGCACTTACATAGTGTAGGCTTCACTTACTAGTGTGCAAATCAGCTTAGCTGTTATATTGCAGCAGTGTTGATACCTGCTAAGCATGGCTTAGCCCTGGTAAAAAGGACACACCAACCAGTCTGATAGTCTGTAATAAGGGTATGTAATGCCATGTACAATACATGCGCCTATGTGCTGTCATTACTGTAGCAAGGGCCGTAAGTGTCATGTGTGGGATACAGACATATATGAGACCTGTACAGCACTGTTATCCATGTGAATGTGTTACATACAGGTGTAGTAGCCCAGGATACGTGCTGTCACACTGGCATGTGGTGTATCATGTCAGTACTACTGTTGACAGTGCTAACCCAGGCAAGAGCAGAGTGCTAAATGTAGTACTGACAACAGGCGCACCTGTGGGCATAGCTGAACACCAAGGCCTCCCTGTTGTATCCCTGGTGTGTGAGCTGTGTCACACTATATACCCCTTACTGGATAATGATCCGTCATGTGGAATGTAACTGTAGACTACTGTCTGTACAGCACAGGTTAGTGATGGCTTCTGATATGCAGTTATAGCATACATATTGTTGTCAGATGTCTGTCAACACACTCATGCTACTGCATAGCTACTTGGCAAGCTGATGACTGTCAGTCTCTGTACAGATGTGCATATGCAGGTATCCAGCTGGGATATGTACAGGCAACCTAAGCTTGATTGACACAGACATGTCTGCCCAAGCTGTGTAAGAACTGGCACATATAGGAGATGTCGCCCTGTACACACCACATGCCACGGATACCTCCACTACACTACCACAGTCAACAGAACATGCTTGGGTACAGGTCTCCATCACACACACTAACCATGTGTTGTAATGCATGTTATATACATGTCATCCTGATCACCTCAGTGGCCATGTGCAGGAGGCACCTGGAGGACTGGCTGATGCATGTCATTCTCATCCTGAGGGTCACCACAGTAGTGTCTGTTGATAGATTGCCTACTGGCAGGTGGCAGGATACCGATGTCCACACAACCCATACACAACCAACCTTCACTTGGACAATAGCTAGGTACAAAGCTATGTCCACCTGCAGCGATGAACCCCTGTACTGACACATGTGCACATGTGCATAACTGAGTATAGAAGTGTCTGTGTGTTAGCACACCTGTAATTGATAATTCCATGAGGGCCTTACCAACCAACGCAACACCCATTGCCATAGTCAGTTGTGGCTGCTGCTGTATGGGACATTATATGTACCCTGTTAAGCTCCCCCCCATACTGGCTACGTGAGCCTTGCAGTACCAGCACAACAGTGTTTTTCAAATGGGTTGATAGGCATGGGATCCTCTTTGTGTTCTGGCATGTGTGTGTAGTTGTGCATGTCCGTATATCTGTAGGATACAGCATTCTGAGGCCACATACTCCTATTACAATGCTCATTGCCACACAGTAGTACAGATAGTGTTGTTGCTGCCCATATGTGGTGAGGCATGACATTGCAACACCCTACTATGCATGTGACATGTGCAGTAGATGCATATCCCTGTGGTACCACTGTTGGGCTATACAATGGGTTGTATCACAGTTATGGCCAATGTGTGATGGTGGCTATGGCAGATTGTCATCATGGGTTTCAGGGAGTACAATATCCACTGGGGGATGTGGGTGCGGTGTACACTGTCTTTACACCAAGGTGCACCTGGTTAATGTCCCATGTACCACATTATGGTTACCACTGTCACCATCACCCATACAGGTAACTGATACCACAATCCAAGCCAGTTATGAATGTGCTGTGTGCAGCCTATCTCTAACAAACTGGACACACGGTCAAATTAGTTAGCAGCAATAGGCCCTGGTGTCTTGGATGTGTGTCTGGCTGTTATGTGTCTGTTAATGTGTATATGATGGCATGTCACATTACGTATTGTCCATATACACCCATTACATTCCCCCATTAGCATGCTGCACATGTCTGGGGATGTCCTGCATGTAACATGTAACCTGGGACACACCTCACCCTGAATGCTGTGTGGTGTGTGCAATATAAGCCAAACACTTCAGTATCACTACATAGCTAGGT
The DNA here is from genome assembly GCF_019279795.1 of Protopterus annectens. Classification (NCBI taxonomy): domain Eukaryota; kingdom Metazoa; phylum Chordata; order Ceratodontiformes; family Protopteridae; genus Protopterus; species Protopterus annectens. The sequence goes on along the minus strand of NC_056730.1, from coordinate 554,759,161 downwards.
AGGGATCTAGTCCCAGTGCTGCCAAGTAACAGTGTGCATGTATGTGGATGGGTCTACATCAGGTTGCAGGGAATACACGACTCAGTGGGTCACCTGTCCAGTGCCACAGGCAATAACCATTTTAGTAACCTATGACATGTGTTCAACTGTACCCCAGATATGTCACAGCTATGGTGTCACCACAGTGCTATAACCTGTTGTGGAATATGACTGCAGACCATCCTTGTGCTGACACATGTACACCTACAACACAAATGGATAACATTATAGAGACCGCAATCAACCAGTGTTACTAACAGCTATAATGCATCATTGCTGAATGGCTACACTACCTGCCATTTATGCATTACACTTTACTCCTTACAACATGTTACACTGCAGTACTGTGGTACACTGTAGTATAGTCACCGTGTGCATCAGGACTATATTAGCCTGTCCCTGCATTGATGGTATGGATGACAAGGATGTGGCACAGGTTTCATCATATGCACAGGGCATCCTTGTGCTGACACATGTACACCTACAACACAAATGGATAACAATATAGAGACAACAACCAACCTGTGTTACTAACAGCTATAAGGCATCATTGCTGGATGGCTACACTAGCTGCCATTTATGCATTACACTTTACTCCTTACAACATGTTACACTGCAGTACTGTGTTACACTGTAGTACAGTCACGTGTGCATCAGAACCATATTAGCCTGTCCCTGCATTGATGGTATGGATGACAGGGATGTGGCACAGGTATCATCATATACACAGGGTATGATGGTTTTCCAGAGGCTGAGGGTGGGCCATACATTTGACACCATGTGTGTGGGTGAGGGATGTACTGTGGTGAGGTGGGCATGGTGATGTGGTGTGTGTAGGTATGGGGTTTCCCTAGGTGTGTTTGCATAGTGTGTGGGTATGCATGCACACAGTTCTGCCATGTGGCCGCCCTACACAGGTGTTTATGGAGAGCTGCAGACAATACCTGGCAGGGTGTGCAGTTCACTGCCTTTGGCCATGGACATGTGGACTGTGGCTGCCAGGAGTTTCATGGGCACGTCCAGGTACAGGCCTCGATGTGCCACTCTCACCTGATGATGACAAATGTCCGCTGGTACCAGGTCCCTCCTGGGAATGGCCAAGACCATGTGCTCATGGCCTGCTGTGGTGTGGTGTGGACAGCACCCCCTCACAGTGCTGGGGCTCATACTGCCACTAGGGGAGCCCCTTGGTGTCCTAGCATGTCCACTTCGACTACTAGTTGTTGGCGTTGCTGGCCTACATCCACACGGCCATCACCACACTCCCACCACACATTCAAGCATGGACAGACCATGGTCGATGAGGGCCATCATCTCACCAGACTGTCTATCCATGAACTTGGTTAATCCACGGATGGCACCAGCCAGTTCACGGGCATTGTCATTTGCAGATGTGAGAGCAGCCCTCTGCAGCCTTAGGCCCTGTCTGTGGTAACGTTCTATACATGCCTGCGCCACCATGACAGCCTGAAACATGTTGGTACCAGCTATGTCGCCTATGCCAGAGGCATGATGTCCTGCAGCCCTACCATGAGCCCCTGGGAAATCTGCCTATGTGGTGCCCTGCCAGACATCTGGCTATGTCTGCTGTGACCGGACACAGTAGGCATGGTAACCACACATTCCTGTGCACTGCCACTGAACGCCAGCTGTCCTGCCATTGTGGCCACTGGTAATAGGATGGGTATAGGCACTGAAACTGTGTGTGGGGTTGGGTTGGCTAAAAGGGGGATGTCAAATGTTGGCACAGTGTCTGCCCCTGACAACCCCACCTGTGCCTCAACATTACTATCATCATCTTCGGTGTCTGTATGGACACCTCAGACTGCATGCAAGAGGGACCCTGACCCACCTCACCACCTGTGGGGAAAACAATAAACGCACTTTAAAACCCGTACAGCATTGACTAACAGTACACACACACACACACACACACACACACACACACACACACACACACACACACACACACACACACCTCCATAATACCTACCTGTCCATGGCTTTACAGAAAGTCCCACATATCTGTTTTTGTGTTACCCCATCCTGCATCACACTTGTTAACATACACACACTACCACTCATTAACATCTCAGTCCTCTAAATGCCTACACAAGCAGTCACAACACAAGGCCTGTTGCTACTTTACCTGCCTTACCTGTGTGTAGTGGTTTTACATGGACTCACTGCTGTCATTCGATATGCACCCTCTGTATGTCCAGACATGATGAGCATGGCCCCTATATGTGTGGGCTACTATGTTGTATCCATATCATGCACTGGTGTGTCATGTGTATGTAATGCTCAGTATATGCCAGGTATACTGCTCTTTCAGCCTATCATGTGACAACTGCAATATTTGGATGCACTCCCTGGTGTTGACTAGCACTTCCTCAATGCATCTGTAGTGCTGCATATGTGGGTTGTAGGTGATCTCTCTGCTGAATGTGATATTAAGTGTGTACCTGGTGTCTACCTTCCATTTGGATGCCTGTTCCATGCTACAGAACATAGTATACTATTTGCTGTCCTGTGATTACACACATGACAGGTATTCCTGGTGTGTAATGTGGCAGTCCATGTCCATGTACTGCATGGTCCCAAAGGGAGGTGCAGCTGTATGAACACCCCACAATCTCACATGTGCATACATAATCGCCTACACAAACACACACATGCACACATGCATCCTACATGCATTTACCTCCCTCCACTTCACCAGAGTGACCCTGCAGACAAACTAACTAACCACCAGGATGCACACACATATACAGGTGAGGTTGCACAATGATAGTACACACAGTCCTCCTATTACCCATCTGTCAACATGCAGAACATATGGTACAGAATAGCATGCAGTTCAGCTATAGTCAATCCATGCTAGCAACAGTATACATGTATGTGGTGCATGTGCTGTGTCACTAGGTGATGCCCTTTCTCCTGGATACCACTGCACCCATGTACACAGTATTGCTGTGCACCTGTTCTGCACCCTGCCATGTACTGTGCATCACAACTCACAGGTGCACAACCCATTGCGGAACGTGTAGTACTGTGTCAGTTATATCATCTTTAACGCTTACAGCCCCTATGTTTTTAGCAACACATACCTGGGATGATATGTGGACAGTTGTCATTGGTGAATGCCTGATGCCTGATTTACAGCTCTCAACATTAGCGGATCATGTATGACCAATCCAATACTCTTACACTAACAGCCATCAGAACATACCATGGCTATGGGGGGTGTATACACCTTTATTGATTTGACGCACTCATCCTTGATCTGCCATGGGACCACATCATCGCATATCTTAGCAGTACATGAGCCCAATATGTGTACTTTCACATACAGCATCTACAGATTGTGTTAGCTGTGCAGCTGCTAACTGTGATGCATACACACCATGTTGGCATATGTGTGCACACCCTTATCATGATGGTTTATTGCACCTCTTGCTGTGTGTACTACAGCAGTCACTACTCCTGGCAGGGGTATACCAGCGTGGGCCATCTGCATTTGCCAGTGTATGTTCAGTCTGCCCTACACATGTCCCCCTATTCTGCATGATTGCAAGATCTACTCATGTGCACATCCCATGGTGTTCACACACAGCCGTCACTATTGCTGTGGGGGTAGGGTTATGGCTGCCACAGGTCCTGAACCTGACTGTGGCAGATAGAGCTATTCCTAGCATCCTTTGGATCCCTGCTGCAGTGCACTGGTGTGTCATGCGGAAACTCCCCCCTCCTTCAGCCTTTATGCAGATGCATGACAAGTAAGCCCTACACATGTGTGTCACTTTGCAGTGTCCCATACACTGAACACCACATATTACAGTCTAGACCCAGCTGGTAATGTAGACTACTGTAATGCTGTATGCTATAGTGTATCTCTGCAGCAGTTGCCATTGTCTTACAGGTATATACACTGGTGTTGCACTGTATATGGGTGTTGTTCCAAACATGTCCCTACTGTAGACCATGTCTCCCACCATTATGTTACTCCCTGTGGATGCATTTCACAATCACAGGATGTTAGGTATCATGCAGGTGTCTGACATACCCTTCCAATACCCCATCATAGTCACCCTTGTGATGCTGTGCATTTCACAGCAACAATACGTGCACATGTACAGCATGCATTCAAGGTAGTTGTGTTAGATGTGTGCATGGAATATACCATCGCCATTCCATGCCCGGTGTGTTGGCAAGCATTTACATAAACCATACTCACCAGCTACAGGCTGCTGCCTTGGGCGTATCCCGGAGGGACCTACATAATAGGGTGAGAGATGCAATGTCAGTGGCCACATCTGTGGCAGTGCTACAGGGTGGGTGCAGTATTACAATACATCAATGGTACATTTCCACGATACTACCATATTTGGACATCTGTTTATCACTACAATACAGCAACACAATATATCTATGACATGTCAGATATGCATGCGCTACCTGTACCAATGTGGATGTATACACAACAGTGGTCTACTGATATGCCCTTTGTACTTACTTGCATGCTCCTCGGACAGTGTGTGGGTGCAACCCACCTCCACAAAGGTGTCCAGCGGTTGGTGGCTTCCTGGATGGGCAGGTGCCACGAGGCTGGCCAGGAGCTCCTCCACACGTGTCAGGGGGGTATGGATAACATGGCCCCTCCCTGTGGTGAGGTGATTCCCCCCAGACTGCAGCAGCACGCCAACGGGCATTGCGAAGCAGGTCTGTACAATGATGCCAGACCTGCTCATAACTGTGATTGTGCAGTCCGACATCATTGACCCTGTGGACTAGGTCGTTCCTCAAGGTGGTCTGCTCCTGCTGTTCATAGGCAGCCCTGCCAAACAGCACTGGGTAGTGCTGGATCAGGTGTGATATAAGCACATCATTCTCCACTGTTGAATAGGTGGGCAAGCGTGCATGTGACATCTTTGCTGAAAAACAAAGATGGAAACAGGTCTGAGCTACTCATAGAGCAAGGTTACCACAGTTTGTAATACACATCTCTGTCACCCCCCACAATATCAGCTTCAACAAACTGCACACACAACTCATTAGGTATGGCTACAGCCTACCTACCAGTGGGACAGATATTGTATGTTCTCTGTGTGGACACCATCATTGCTGACCTGTTACAGACTATTCACCTGCATGCCATTGTCAGGGCCACTATGGTTCCATATATGCCAGTGGTATGGATTGCTGCACATCTGACATTCTGTGTTATTGGGTATATCCATGCATGCTGTTGGACATGTTCCGGGATTGTGTAGACTAATACTACCAACATATGTTCTATAACAGTGACACAATAACATGTATATGCTCTATTGGCCAGCAGAACCACCTCTCCAAACCCATCTGCCCATGATACCTGGCAACATCACATGTGTGTCCCAACCAGGGGCCTCCTTATGTACTGGTCCAGCAATACCATCAGGTGGAACCAACCCAGGGGATGTTGTCCCCCCGGGGCACACACAAACATGTTCCTGTCACCTGAGGTTAGGTCCAGGGTTTGTTTCATACAGGACTCCAGAGACATGTGGGATGTGCTACATCAGTCTGAGGCACCCAGTACACATTCACAGGGCTGACATGCTCCTCTTGCTCACCCTCCAGGCCAGGAATCTTCAGGACATGGACTGCTGTTGTGAGTAGCAGTGGGTAGGAGGCTTGTTCCCATTGTGTCCATATTAGGGCCCATGGGGGCATCCACATCACAAACCACATATACCATCCAGGGTGTTTACCCACCACATGTGTCACATACCACCCCTGTAGACGGTCCTCTATATCTACCAACCCTGACCACCTCCACAACTATACCTGTCATACTTCCCCATATTCCCATTGCATACTTCACAGATGGGGGCAATGTGGTCCCAACAAGGGACTAACATGTGACAAACCCATCCATGTTGCACACACTGCCAGCTGTAGATATCTGTGTGCATTGATATGTGTTCTGGTGCCTCACACATAGCATGCATCGCTGTGGTAGTAATATAGGGGACATGTCTTTACATACATATATGTTTGTGTCTGTGTTTGCATACATGTAGACATGTGCATATAGGTATATAGCTATATATGTGTAGATACATGTGATGTATATATGTGCTCATATATATGTCTACACATGAGTATCTGTATATTTGTGGACATACATGCTGATATATATATATATAAATATATATATATATATATATATATAAATATATATATATATATATAAATATATATATATATATATATATATAAATATATATATATAGTATATATATAGTATATATGTGACATATGTACACATATGCATACCTATATGTGGGGTACATTCAGACATCAGGTCTACAATCTCACAACACCTTCCTGCACAGCTGCACTGTTCTGCCTTGCTACAACACAGGCAGGTGCCACATATGGACATGGCCTGACATTAGGGGGTATATGTAGAACCTGATTGCAGGTTATCCTATTACACACCTATGGCATTCCTGCATGCTACATTACAGATTAACCTGAGTATCCTGCAAGTGGTGGGCTGTGGGTCCTATGTCTCTATCATAATGGCATTACTTCCACCACAAGCTATTGGCCACGTAATATACATACTTCCCATTACACAATACACACTATGATGGCTTACATCTTGTCAGTCAGTGCTGACCTGCACAGTTGACGGTTATGGCCCACTACCCACAGGGACAGACATTATTGTCCATAGCAGTTGTTCAGCTGAACATCATCACAACAACACCTGATGGCACATAAAAATCATTCCACATCATCTATCCCATTATTATGGACCACATATTACATTCAATTGCATGCATATATACTTCACATACCTGTTGTGGGAATGATGTCTTGATGAATGAATGATGAATGATGGTTTGTTCCCATTTGGCATTTAATTTGCCTTTGCCTTAGGCTTTTTTGTTTTGGATTTTTGTTTTCTTTCTCTTTCTCTTTCTCTCTCTCTCCAGAAAATGGATTGAGCTGCTTTGAGTAGATTGCAGCATAGCTTTAGTAGGTGATGCACATGATTAGGTAATGGTCTCTGCACCAGTCAGTGTCCTCCACTTGCTAACTGCATGCAGCTTGCTGTGTAGTACTTCTAATTGCCACTGTCATGGCAACCACCTACTATAAATCCCTACATCATGTGGGCGTGGTCCCTTTACCTTTCCTGTGTGATGGACATCCTTCCTGTGTGTGAGCATCAGTGTTACAAACAGCAGGTAACAATACCTCTTACAGGAGAACCTGCACACTCAGACCAGCTACATATTTGTAGGAGGTTCCAGAACTACAGACAGAGTGTGAGTAGAGTTGTGTTATGCTTTGCATAGTACTGGTGTTACAGGGTTTGTGTGTACATACTAGTTTACCTTGGAATGCAGTCTGTCTGCATAGCTCTCAACTGTTGGCATATCCTCTTGATGGCCAGAGGTGTGCCTATCATGTTTTATCTGTCCACCACACAGGTCCTGTGTCAGATATTTCACAGGCACTGTTTGTGTTGAGTGCTATCAGTACATGGCTACATCCATTTATGTTTCTAACCTTAAATCCCTGACTAAGGGTATGTTGCATACTATCCTGTGACACCAGCGATTTGCTTAGTGTATGACAACAGCTTTTCACATATGGGCCTGTGTTCCAGCCTCTGTCCTCCACCTACATACCAAGCTTTGCACATATGACATGCTGTCAGGGGTTGTTCTGTAGTGGGCTGTGAGTATGTCATGCTGCCATTCCTGCCATCAGTCCACTGCTGTTGTATCCTCCACAAACGGTGGAGCTGGGGCCATATATGTGTGGGCTTCACCTACACAATACATGTGTGCCCTTATGCACTCCAGAGGTCGGTGTATGTAGCAGTGGTATATGGCCCTGAATTATTAAGTCTGGGGGGATGCAACATAACTAGCCTAGGCTGTTACAACATGTGGGGGTATAAGGGGTGAGCTGCCTTAAAGTATCTGGATGTACATTACCATACAATTCATCTATATTTAAATTAATTACATAAATGGGGTAAATGCAGGCTGACTGCCTTCTGCCATACAGACTGTTCTGTTTGTCAGTGTGCTTGTGATGGTGTCAGTTATGCCTTGTTATGTAACAGTTACATCCCATTGTGTGAAATGTGGTCTTTACCACCTAGTGATTGTGTACAGAGTGTAGATAGAGGCTGCTGAACTATACATCTGCATTACTTACTGCTGATTGTTTGGTATCCTGTGGCCCAGTCTGTCTTTACTATTGTACTATTTGAAGGGCTTGGCCTGGACAGCAATATTTGTAAACCTTTCCAGACTACTGTATTAGCATAACTGTTTCACAGTTGCATTACTCTGTTTATATGGATGTCAGTGTCTAAACAGCTATATGACATGGCATATACAACTGTAATAGTACACAAATAAAGGTTTCCTATTTATGCAAACCTGTGCGTGGTGTTATATCCTATGACCTCTCTGTGGGTATATGTTGCAGGCAACGATTGTCATTTTATGGGAGGCTCATACAGTGTCCAGTTGTTAAGATGTTAACTGTAGGCATAGTGGCTGTTCCATATTGTGTGCACCTTCTACATATGTATCTTACTATACATATCTCTGAATGTGTATGTGTAGTCATATATATATATATATATATATATATATATATATATATATATATATATATATATATATGGGATTCGTACAGATCCCCGACGGCATTTTCTGCCGAAGTAGAAATCACCGAACATACATAACCGAAAGTGCTGTTCACCAAAGCAGCACTTTCAGTTATGTAAGCTGGTTGTGCCGGTCGCACTACAGTGCGGTTAAGGGAGAATTCCCTTTTCCCCACTGTAGTGCGACCTCGGAGTGAGAATATAAAAGTAGGGGTGTGGGGGCCCAGCCCCCCCACATGGGGGGTGCAGGGGGGCATGCCCCCTTGCATAAAAGAAGATTTCTTGGTTTTTTTTTTTTGAACGGACTTTAACGAAAGTGCTTTTTCGGTGAAAGCGCTTTCGTTAAAGTGCATTCGGTTATTGTGGATTCGGACTATTGAACTTTCGTTCAATAGTCCTAGATCCATCTATATATATATATATATATATATATATATATATATATATATATATGTACATCTATCTATCTATCTGTCTATATATATATATATATATATATATATATATATATATATATATAGATATATATATATATATATGTATATCTGTTTCTGTGTATATGTACCCTAGGGATGTTGATAGCTTCCATATTGTACATTACTTTTGGGAGCCAGACTGTAGTGCATGATATGTTACCTGACATCATACAGGTGAAATGGAGTACTGTTAACATCTTGTGTCCATGTCATGTCAGGTCCTGGTTATGGGATCTGTATTGCAGGGCGGACGTGTTTGGCTGTGGGGCAGGTATACCTACTCGTACAAGACGTATGTTGTTTGGAGCCTCTCAACCCCATTAACAGTGCATGTGGACATATATGTTTTTGTTATGTTCCCATTGTTAGCTACAGATGTATTTCCGTATATACCTATATATATATATATATATATATATATATATATATATATATATATATATATATATGTATATATATATATATATATATATATATATATATATATATATATAAAACTTGCTGTATATATTTAGACATATAGATGTAGACATATATATATATATATATATATATATATATGCATGTATAGATATGTTGTATCTGTTTAGATATTGATATTAATATATATATATATATATATATATATATATATATATATATATATATATATATACACACGCACACACAATACATCTACATGTTGGAGTACATTCCCTGTACTGTTGAATGATTAGGCTGGATGATATGTTTGTGAATACATCTGGGTTATGTATATCTGACATGGCTTAGTAGTAAATCACTTTGGCTATGGTGTGCATGTCCCTGGTTTCAAGCCTTGACCAGGCTGTTTATTTTGTTGCTGGGCAGAACAAGGGCCGTTGGGCAAGGGCGCCCACAGGCAGGTGCAAGGGGGTGCACTTGCACCCCCCTGGAATCGGCTGACTAATGTTATAATTTAAAAAAAAAGTTTTTTTTTTTTTTTTTTTTTTTTGGACGTTCTTCTTTAAGAAGAAAGAAGTCCGTGCTGACATCATGCGTTCTTCTTTAAGAAGAACGGTCGCGGGCATGCTGACATCATCGCGCGCATATTTTCAAGTTTGGCGAGCGGGAACTCACATGGACGGACAGTTTTGGGGTTCGCAAGTGGAAAATGGGACCATGAGCGGGAACTGAAACGGACGTATTCGCAAGCGGGAGGAAACGAGCGGAAGATGGGACACTTTCAGAGTAAGTGTGTGTGTGTGTGTGTGTGTGTGTGTGTGTGTGTGTGTGTGTGTGTGTGTGTGGGTGTGTATGTGTATGTGTCTGTTTGTGCATGCGCGCACACACACACAAACACAAATATATGTTCATATTGTTCGCTGTCTGTCACTAGCTCGAAAGATAGAGCTTCAAATCCAGCAATACCAAGAAAAATCACAAAAAATTACATTGCCAAAAAAACAACACTATTGCAAAAATCATCTTCCAAATTTCCATATTGCTCCAGACCCAAAAACAACCACTAACATGCGTACTGATTGGGCAAATCTGGGAGTTTGTTATTGTAGGTTTTTGGCACTGTGATTTTTAGTATTTTCTTTTCATCATTGCTGGATTTGATGTTCCATCAATAGCGATGCCAAGCCATATTACATATACTGTATACATATTTTGAAAATAAGAAACAAGAAATGTATTTCTTTCATTTGAAAAAAGGGCATAAGAACAGACTGCATATAAATTTCTACAGGAACAGCCATAGTTTTGTAGTGACATTCTCATCTTAAATTTTAGATATACTTCATTTCAAAAGCCTCAGAGAAAACATATATGAAAATTTGACCAGCATATTGTCTTAAATAACTACTTTTAATCAACAGGACAGTGTTGTAACAGGAGGACATTTCTGTTTCAGTTATGGAAAATAACCTAATTTCTTTTCATTGTAAGATTAAAGGCTTGTAGATATTTCTGTAAATGTGTAGTACTTTCTTTTGAAGCTTTTAATGTTTTATTTATGTTACAGTGCATAATACATTGCCCTACTCTGCTGCTTGTAGTATATATGCATGTTAGGAAAACATGGACTGTTTTGAAGTAAGCACTACTCAGATGTGCGGTGAATACTAAACAATATAGCTTATTTGTTTACTAGCTTGGTTTGAATACCTTTTGAGTATCAGGTCATGTATTGACATGCAGCATTACAGAATTTTCTTTTTCAGTCCTAAGAAGAATAAAATATGTTGTGTGATTTTGGTTCTTATATCATGTTAAGCTAAGTGAATATAACCAAGTTTAAAGAAGGTACAGGAAGTACCAAGAATGAAGGTAGGTAGGTATCAAATTTGAGCAAAGAGTGACAGAACAGAAGAAGCTGCAGATAGGTAAAGGAAACAGTCCAGGATTAGCTTTTGTCACACTGGGGCAAAAATGCAATAAGCTGGAATTGAATAAGCTACATTCCTTGCTCTCTTAACCTTAAGATGAATAAGATTCTTATTCTTGTTTGATACAGAAGGGATATTATTACAATACAAGCTTATAGAAAGAGAAATAGATGCAACATAACAAGGGTTTGAAGTAGCTTGTGTTCTGCTGTGGAGTAACTGTATGAGGCAATTATGACTGTTAAGAGGTTCCTGTTTGTTATGTCAAGCTCAGTAAAGTTGTGTGTGTGTGTGTGTGTGTGTGTGTGTGTGTGTGTGTGAAATGCCCCAGGTGCTACATGGTGGTGGGTAGAGAATAAGGCTTGAACCCTGTCCCTTGGGGCCAAGTGGTAAGAGCCTTAATTCCCTACCCACCACCATTTGTAAAAAACAGTGGTAGCATTGTTGCCTGACAGCTACGTGTTCTCTGGTTTGATTCTTGGCTGTCTAGAGTGTTTGTTTCTCCCTGGGCCTCTGCTAAAAATTAGCTTTTTTTCCCCAAGTCAGACTTTCCTGGTTAACAAATGTTTAAAAAAATGACACATTTGAATATCATCAGACTTCATATTCTTCAGAAAGTGCATGGTAACAAAAGCTTTTATTCTAGCAATTTTCTAAGTGTACAAGATGGATATTTGAAATGTATCACTGTCTTTGGGACTGTATCCCCCCCATTATTGGCTTCATCCAGGTTTTGTGCTAAGGTTGAGAACTATGGTAAGAACTGAATTCACTGCATATGTTTTGGGGCTATATTCCCCCATTACTGGCTTTGTCCGGGTGTTTTTTGCTAAGAGGTTGAGAGCTATGGTGAGAACTGAATTCACTGAATGTTTGGGGGCTGTATTCACCCGGTATTGGCTTTGTTCAGATATTTTGTGTTAAGAGGTTGACAGCTGTGCTATGGTAAGAACTGAATTCACTAAATGGTAGCCATTTAAGTTTCAGTCGTTCTTTCACAAAACAGCTTATTTGGCGTAGCGGTATGTTGCTCTGATTGTTTTGCACAGGGTCCCCTGAGTTCAAGACGTGGCAGTGAAATGTATGGTGGTAACAGAGCATTTTATTCTAGCAACTTTCCAACATTATACAAGCAATGTTTAAAATGTGTTCCTGGTTTTTGGCCTTTTGTTCCCCCCCCCCCAAAAAAAAAATTTGGCTTTTTCCAGATTTCTTGTGCTGCAAAGTTCAGAGATATAGCTGAGTGTCGAGTAGATTTTATAAGGAGCTGAGAGCTGCAGGGGAGCAAAAGTATAGTGCTGCTTATGTTTAGTCTGCTTGCATTGTTAATAGCACAACAGATAGTGTACTTGCTTTTGATGCTGAAAGCTGTGGGTTCTACTCCCACAGTAGGGAGATGCATTGCTGATACTGTACTGTGTTGTAAAGGGGTGGATGCTGCAGTCCTTTTTGGCAAAGATACCTAGTAACTATGAACCTGTTATCAGTTTGCTATCCATTCCCTACTGCGGTATTACTAGCTTATTTTTTTATTGCATGCAACAAAGGCAATTTATTCTTCAAGGGCAACAGGCACTTTATTTGTAGATGAAACAATGACATATAAAGTTGTTTGCAAGCAGCAACCTCTTTTAGTTACAAATTTCTTTAATGTGGATTTTACTACTTCAGAGATTGTGCATATTTTTTTACTGATACTGGTGGACTATAGAAGGTTGAGTAGACTTTTTATGATGGAAATGTTCTGAATTGGGCAGTTTTGTCATTGGTGTATGCCTTTTGTTTCATTGTTTACCGGAAAAATGTTCAAAACAATAAATTTAAAATGCCCTCTGACAACTGTACTGTATTGTACAAGGAATGTAATGTAATACAGTCAGGAAGGTGTATCAAAGAGCATGTGTATGTTATGTTCAAGGGGCCTATGATTTTGAAGACAGCCCAGAGTTAATATTTATCTGCCACTGGCAAAATGTATTTTCTTTGAATGTGGGTTTCAATGCTGTTTCAATGCATGTGAGTTTCAAGGGCAGAGAAGTTTTAATGTTAAGTCTATTTTCATTGTGAGACTGCATTGCTTTGTTTAACATATATGTATTAGAGTTTGTGCTGTAAAATGCAAAATAAAACTTTCAAATGAAATCTAAATAATCGCAGAAGTAAAGCAGTATGCACATTACAGTGTTTATGGTAAATGGGGCAAAATAACCAAGGAATGGGACATGGGAATGGCTGCAGGGAGGTGGCTCCATTTGACCATGATTTTGTGAGGGGGGGGGTAGCATAGGTTCATAGGTTCATACTAGGCTATCTGCCCTGGGGCAATTATAAGCCTAGCCCGATTCTGTATGGCTTACGCCACCCCTTGATTTGAGTATACTGTGCCCTTTTTAAGGTTTAGTTTACTGTGCCTCTGTCTAATAGTGACACGGGAGTAATCCCTGGGACAAACCTACGATCCCCCATCCACCTATCGAGATTCTTCTTGAAGAGACATGAACTGGAATTCTATTCCTGAGCGAAGGGAGCCACTGGGTTATGAACCTGTCCCTCCAGCAAGTTCTATTTATTTCTGTGCTGAGGTTCAAGTCCCTCGAGCGTGTGGCTCTAAGGGATTTAGATTTACTGAGGTGGAGCATGTCCATTAATTCTGGATTTGACATAGCTTTGTATGTCAGGCATAGATCGCCTCAAAGTAGGCGGTATGCAACTGAGTAGAACTGGAGTTTTTTTAACCGAGCAGCATATGGCATCTGTTTGAGACCCTTGATCCTCTTGGTGAGATACTTTTGGGGTCTTTCTAATTGGTGCAGGTGTCGGGTAAGGTACATCCCAAAAGGGGCATTGTATTCTATGATGGGCCTGATGAGGGATGAATAAAGGGGCACGATTACCTCTCTTGATCTAGATGTGAAACCCTTCGTGATGAGGTGGGCTATGTAGAAGGTCTTTCTAACCACTTTGGCAATGTGGTTTTCAAAGGAGAGATTGCTATCAACTTGGGTCCCCAGGTCCCTAATAACTTTCTCTGTACTTAATGGGTTTCCGCCTATGTGGTAATTTGTGGGCACATTGTTTTTGCCAAAGGGTATGACTATACATTTTTTGGCATTTAGCTTTAAACCATGGCACTGGCACCAGTTATCTGTCTCTGTGAGACCCTTTTGAAGGATGTTTGTGTCAGCTGGAGAGTTGATTATGGCGCCCAGTTTGCAGTCATCTGCGAACTTGGTGAGCCATAGTCCTCCCACATTTGCCTGTACCTTGGAAAAGTATATACCGAACAAGAGTGGTCCCAGGACAGAACCCTGTGGGATGCCACTTGTGACCGGTTTCGAGTCTGACATGGCTCCAGCAACTCTCACTCTGTGGGTTTTGTCTTTGAGCCAGTTTGTGACCCATCTTGTGACATAGGGGTTTATATTTAAGCTGGATAGCTTATCTATGATGCCCTAGTGGGGTATTGTGTCAAATGCCTTTGCAAGGTCCAGATAGGCTGTGTGGACTACCTTCCCTTCATCTATGGCTTTGGTGACTGTTTCGAAGAAGTCAACCAGGTTCAAAAGGCAGGATCTGCCCTTGACAAAGCCGAACTGGGTAGGATCTAGTGTCTGTAGGTCCCCAATGTCTTTGTTTATGAGCTCCATGATGATCCTCTCCATAGCCTTGCAGACTAAGCTAGTCAGGCTTATGGGGTGATAGTTTCCAGGGTCCGTAGAAGCTCCACCTTTGTGGAGTGGGACCACTGTTGCTGTACGCCATTCTGTGGGCACATATCCTGTAGTGAGGCTGAGATTGTATAGCTGTTTTATTTGAGGGATTAGTTCCTCTTGGAGTTCATGTAGGACGCAACCTGGGACGCCATCTGGTCCCATGGAAGCAGTGTTTTTTGCTTTGGAGAGGGCAGCCTTCACCTGAGCATCAGAGATGTTTGGGAGGCAGCCCTCTGCTGGGATAGATACTTGCTCTTTTGGGGGGGGTGGAGAAGTTTGCACTGAATCTGTCTGCCAGGATATTGGTGATGTCTGTGGGTTCAGTGTATTTTATGTCGTTTAGAATCAACTCAGAACAAGTCTGGGAGTTGCATCCCAGGTTTCTAACATAACTGAAAAAAGCCTTATGATTGTCTTTGGTGTCCTGTGCAATTTTTCTCTCGAAGCTGGCCTTGGAGGATTTTATGAGGGATTGTAATTTTTTGCTAGTACTGATCAGAGATACCTTCCCTATTAGGGATTTTGCTCTATCATATAGTAGCTTCCTCCTTCTGTTGTACAGTTTATTTATGGCAGGGGTCCACCAGACTGGATGCCTGCCTTTGGATGATTGGGTCTTGGTTTTGTTTGGGATAGCATGATCCATGCATTCCTGGAGATGTCCGTAGAATGCATTTATATAGGATTCTGCAGTTTGGGCCATAGTTTCCACTGGCCCTGGGGCCTTGAAGGATTCCACTTCGGTTTTGAGAAGTGAGAAGTTTGCTTTTGAGTAGTTTTTCACTGTGGTTTTCTGGGCTGGGGGTGGGGTCGGGATGTGGACATCCAGTGAAATTAATTTATGGTCTGATCTTACCAATGAGGGATATACTTCTGGTGTGGGGCATAGATTCCCCATGTTGGTAATGATCAGGTCTAGTATGTTGTCCCCTCTTGTGGGAGTGGTGACTAGTTGTTCCGTAGCATTTGAGTTTATAATTTCCAGGAACCTTTGGGCTAAGGTGCTGGGGCTTGAGTAGTGCTCCCCGTCAATGTTTGGGTAGTTGAAGTCGCCCAATATAATGGTGTTCAGAGAGATCTTCATGTTCTCCAATGTTTTCAGGAAAGCCGAGTGGGATTCCTGACTTTGAGAGGGTGGTCTGTAGGATGCTATAAACTGAAAAGCAGTCTTGCCCACTGTTAGTTGCACATGGATGGTCTCCGATACTTCATGCAATGCCACTAACCTGGAGGTGTGGATATCCTTGATAAATATGGAAACTCCCCCTCCTTTTGTGGTTCTGTCCGGGTTTTGGGGCCGAAAAGCATGATATGAGGTATAGCCTGGTAGTGCTGGGGTGCTCTCTGGAGCCTTGAACCAGGTTTCTGTCACTGCACAGATATCGATGTTCTCCATACTGAGGAGAGCTTCGAGTGCATGCATCTTGAGGTTAAGACTTCTGGCATTAAGCAGCATTACCCTTAGTTTCTTGTTCCTTGTGTTGTCTATGAGGGTGGTTTTGATTTTTGAGCCTTGCCTAAAAAGGCACTATGGGGGTGGAAAGAGCCTTTGCCAATATCCGAAAGCCCAGTGGTGACAGGTGCAAGCCATCCCTAGCGAAGCAACGTGGCTTGTTGAGCATGTCATCCCAGGCTGACAGACACTGGATCCCCTTTGAATGACACCAAAATTTTAGCCAATTGTTAAAATCGATCATTTTGTCTTTGTACTGTGGCATCATTCTAGATGAGGGTAAGATGCTGCTCAAGGTCAGGGTCATACCAGCCTGGGCTACATGATCATAGAGCTCCTCTATGTCTCTTTTCATGTAGTCCAGGGAGGTACATCTCAGGTCATTCACACCAGCATGTACAATGACTGAGTCATATTTGTATTTGCTTTGGAGTGACCTGAGTGCTTGCGTTATGTGGCGGATCCTAGCACCCAACAGGCAGCTCACCATGACCTTCTCTTTATTCAGCCTGGTGAGCGGGACGTCAGTGTGTCTGACAATAGAGTCACCTATTACAAGAGTATCAGGTGTGTTATTCAGCCTTAAGGGCTGTGGCTGCTTGGCACACTGACTTTGTGGGCTATGTGTTGTGCATGTTTTGTTTTGAGGTAGCGTTTGCTTGGATGTCTGCTTTGGAGGTCTCTGTTGCTTAGGTAGATTTTTATTTAGAGCCTCCGAGTATGTTTTTGTGTATTTATCTGTTTGGTTCGCTGATGTGTTAGGACTATGTGATACTGGAGCAAACTCAGACAGCCCTGGTTGAACTATACCTCTCAGTTGTCCATATCTTTGCAGAATGAATAGATATTTGCTTCTTATTTTTGGTTTGTTCCTCATACAGTGAAGTCACTAAATGATAGACATTTGAGTTTCAGACGTCATAACCTTCAGAAAAATGCATGCTAATGCAAGACCTGTTATTCCATCAACTGTCAAGTTTATACAAGAGCAATTTTTAGTAGTGTTTGTATGTTCCCCCAATATATTTAGCCTTGTCCAGACTTCCTGCATTAAGAGGTTGAGAGGTATGTGCAAATCGCTTTGTAGAATTAGGAATATCCAAACCTCTCCATTGTCCCCAATTTTGGCTCAAAATGTTGCTCTCCCCTAATAATCCTTCCTCAAAATGGCAATTTTGGAAGAAAATGTGATTGAAGTCTCCTAGAATAATGGTGTTTGCTTAATGCATAGGGACACCATATTAGTTAGGTAGGAGATATGGACTGATGGGGTACATAGAGGGGACCTATAGTTAGGTATGACACAGTAAGGAGTTTTGTTAATGCTAAGCTGGATGCAGAGGAATTCCACGTCATTATCTCACATAGCAAGTCTGGAGATGAAATGTTGTTTAAGAATATGTAGACACCATCACCTTTTCATCTCGGGTGATAGGCCTGTGGCAGGTATTGAAATCCTGCATTAAAGGAGTGCTGTCATCTGTCTTGAACTAGGTCTCTGATGCATATATATATATATATATATATATATATATATATATATATATATATATATATATATATATATATGTTTTCCAGGGGAAGCAGTGCTTGTAAGGAGTGAACTTTTTAGCTTAGGCTCTGAAAAGGAAATTGGTTATTTTCTAATTCATGTAGCTATAAAAATTCAGTATAAAACTGTAAGTTTCTGAATGCAAACACACTAGTTAAGCAGCATCATGGTAGGGAGTACTTCAGTACAGAGAGATTCAACTATATACATAGCCCTTTCTGTCAAAAACACACACACACCATGGTCACACAGAGTTTACAGTTGTTGTAACACGTTTCTGAATGCAAACACACTATTAAAGCAGAATCGTGGTAGGGAGTACTTCAGTACAGAGAGATTCAACTATATACATAGCCATGAGTTCCCTTATACCTTTCTGTCAAAAACAAATGCACACCATGGTCACAGAGTTTACAGTTGTTGTAACTTTGAAAAAATCAATCTATTTATGTAATTCTTGCACTAAAGTTGAGGTGTGTGTGTGACAGAGAGAAATGCCCTAGTTAGCTCTAACAGGTGGAATTTATGTGCAACTGTTTTGTTTAGCAAATGGTATCATTATTGTGGTATAGAATTTTAAAGCAGTGTTAGCACAGCAGGTAGCATACATGCATCTTGATGCAAAGGGCTGTAGGTTCTATTCATACAGCATGTACATTTGTATTTTCAGGGGGTATGTTACTGCATTTCTTAGTATGTCCTCCTTTGGATGAGACACCTAATAACTATGAACCTGCTTTTCAGCCTGCCACCCATTCCCTATTGCAATATATCAACTTACCATTTATTTTAATGTAGCACATGCAATTTATTCTTCAAGGGCAACAGGCACTGAATTTGTAAATGAAACACTGAAATATAATTTTTTTTTCTAGCAACAACCTCTTCAATGGTTTCAGATCTCTTTAATGTGGAATTATTCAGATGACTTTTACTTCTGCAGAGATTCTGCATACTGATTGATATTGGTGGATTTTATGACAGAAGTTTGAGTGTTCCTTTATGGTTGAAATGTTCTGAATTGGGCAGGCTGTCATTATTGGTTCATATGATTTGTTTCATTGCTTAAAGGAAAGATGCTCAGAACTATAAATTTAAAACACACTCTAACAAGTGATGCTGTGTTATACAAGGGATACAATTCAATTATTATGTAGTATAATAGTCAGGAAGGTGAATCGAAGAACTCTTGCATGTTTCTAAAAATGTGTGCAAGGAGCCTATGATTTGGAAACGGGCCAAAGGTAAACTTACCCTGCCACTGGCCAGATGCATGTTCGTGAAATGTGGGTTTCGATGCTGTTTCAGTAAATGTGGGTTTGAAAGGTAGAGAAGTTTTAATGCTAAGTCTGTTTTCATTGTAAGACTATTGCTTTGTTTAGGTTTAGTAAATGTCTGTCAGTGTTTGTGCTATAAAATTTGAAATAAAAGTTGTAAATGAAATCCAGATATCTGTAGTCATTGTAGAAGTAAAGCATAAAACAGGTATGCACAAAGAGATTTGAACAATTTCTATAAAATGGGGAGAAATAGCCAAGTAATGGGACACTGGAATGACTGCGTGGGCGGGGGGGGGGGGGGGGCAGCATAGGGGGTGGGGCAGTGTGGGTGGGGCTTGGGTTTGCACCCCCCTGCAAAAAATCCTGCGGGCTCCCTTGCCGTTGGGTACAGAGTGATTAAGGCACTTTTGAGCCGTTGTAAGTGCGTTTGCGTGGGTTTGCATGGAGGTAAGCACTGCTAACTTGCGGTTACAGTTTCTTATACTCAGTTAGCTTCTAAATTGCTTAACCAGTGTAGGCATTGCTTACCCCGTGCAAACAGGCTGAAACCCGCTTACTGCTGCTTAAAGTGCTTACTTACTTACTTACCCCTGCCCTAATTTCTTTAAAAGAAAAGAAAAAAGGGGTTGATAGGAAAGTGGTGAAAAAGGGGCACAAAGAGGGAAAGACAGTGGAGAAAATAGCTAGGGATGTGCAGGAAGGGTGTGGGGAAGGTACATAGCTGCCCATTTCTTCTACAGCAACAGCTGTGCAAATACACTGAATTTGGAGGTAGATTTGGAAACTCAAACCCCTGAGAAGGGATGAGGACAACAATAATAAGTTGTGATGCCAATTAGACCAGATTACATGTCCAGTGTACACGTGTGTGAAATGGACAGCTATGTATGGGGCAAGGTATTTTTTTGGGAACAGATTGCCCTTTTTTTCAGATGAGAGTGGAATGTTGGGGAGGAGTAGTAGTTATATTGGGGAGGTAGGTTGGGTAGGTTAACAGACAACACAAACAAGACACATATAGGGGCAGTATATGACACATGTGGGGGATAAACACCTTGATGGGGATAGGTGTTCGGAAATAGGAAGCCCATGAGCCCCCTCATGGAAACAGTGCGACTGAGGTCCCCATCCAAGGGCAGTCACCACTGCATCTTCACAGCCCTGATGGTGGCTGTGCTGGGGGCTGAGTTGCAGAGCCAGACTGATGCTCTAGTCACGACATGCAGCCCTTGAGCTGGCGTAGAAGATCACCAAGCTGCTGGTTGAGCTTTCAAGGCACCACAACCCTGACCTGGTGACAGATGGCAGGTTCCTGTCCATGCCCACTCTCAGGGGGGGCATGCCCCATCCCCTGAGGCAGTTCCACCCGAAGGTGGTGCAGGACCAATAGACAGGGAGGTCCTGGGTTGGAGCCCAGACATGCTGATGCCTGGTGCCACAGCCAGCTGAGGTTGGACAAGTGGGTCCACTGGGACCGGCCTTCACAGACGTGCTATAGTGTTTAGATTTCATCATCATATGTGGGTTAGTAATAGTCAACACATTCCAGGGTTAGGTATAACAGCATGCATAGATATTCCCATTAACCCAGACGCCAGATACAAAACAGTTGCATAGCAAACAGAACACATGCATATAAGGGACCACAGTGGTAATAAGAACAGCATGCAGGTACATTGATGGCACCATACCACCAATGTTGGAATAATTCAATATAGCACATGCATGGGAACACTTAAAATATTTATCAAACAATTGGACATTTTCAGAACATAGGTGTCATTACATGCCAGTTGAGGTGGGTATGTTGATTATTGTTGGAGATATGGTGGGGGGAGAGAAAGATGTCACTTAACAACTAGTATATTCCTGTAGTCTACATTACTTTCCTAGTCAGTGCTGTTATCTGTACCTTACAAATCTTACTACACTACCCTATAGCCTTAGTTTGGACAGTGATATGGCTGTCGTCATTATCATACATGAACTGGTTTTATCTGCAGTATATACCTCTTACCTGGTATCAAGGGAGCCCGCAGGATTTTTTGCAGTGGGTGCAAACCCAACCCCACCCCCTCTGCTGCCCCTGCTCACACAGCCCCACCCCTGCCCACGCAGCCATTCCAGTGTCCCATTACTATTTCTCCCTATTTGTCATAGGCACTGTTTAAATCTCTCAGTGTGCATACTGTTTTATGCTTTACTTCTACAATGATTACAGATATTTGGATTTCATTTACAACTTTTATTTCAAATTTTATAGCACAAACACTGATAGACATTTACTAAACCTAAACAAAGCAATAGTCTTACAATGAAAAGAGACTTAGCATTAAAACTTCTCTACCTTTGAAACCCACATTCACTGAAACAACATTGAAACCCGCATTCAAAGAAAATGCATCTGGCCAGTGGCAGGGTAAGTTTACCTTTGGGCTGTTTTCAAATCATAGGCTCCTTGCACACATTTTTAGAACCAATCAAAATTTATTTGATTTACTTTCCTGACTAAATTAATTATACTATATAATAATTGAATTATACCACTTACTAGAGTGTGTTTTAAATTTATAGTTCTGAACATTTTTCCTTTAAGCAATGAAACAAATCATATGAACCAATAATGACAACCTGCCCAATTCAAAACATTTCAACCATAAAGGGCCACTCAAACTTCTGTCATACAATCCACCAATATCAACCAATATGCAGAATCTCTGCAGAAGTAAAAGTCATCTGAATAAATTCCACATTAAAGAGATCTGAAACTAATGCAAAGGTTGTTGCTAGAAAACTTTATATTTCAGTGTTTCATCTACAAATTCAGTGCCTACTGATCTTAAAGAATAAATTGCCCATGCTACATTAAAAAAATGTTAAGTTGGTATACTGCAATAGGGAATGGGTGGCAAGTTGAAAAACTGGTTCATAGTTACTAGGCATTTCCTTCAAAGGAGGACATTCTCAGGACTGCAGCACCCCATCCCCTTAAAATACAAATCTATATGCTACGGGAATAGAACCTATAGGCCTCTACATCAAGATGCAAGTATGTTACCTACTGTGCTACTAACACTGCTTTCAAACTCTCTACCACAACAGTGATACCATTTGCTTATCAAAACAGTTGCACATTTTAAGCAGGCTTTAGCATGAGCAGCAGTAAATTTCTCTTCCCTTGAAGCTCACAGGTCCTTAAAAATACACTTGAAAATAAATTCCACCTGCTAACTCTAACTAGGGCATTTCACACTCTCTCACACACAACCCTCATTGTCTTAGTGCAAGAAATCTGGACAAAGCCTAAAATAAACAGGGACAGATTATAAATATTGCCCTCATGAACTTAGAAAGTTGCTAAAAATAACAACATTTGTTAGTATGCATTTTTCTAAAGGATATGATGTCTAAAACTCAAACATCTGTTATTATTTAGCAACTTCAATCCTTTTAGGAGGCATATGGAGCAAAAATCTGGACATTCTACTAAAACCTGGACAGCTGAGGGGTATGCTACCTCACTTTTATGCACACACACACACACACACACACACACACACACACACACACACACACACACACACACACACACACACACACACACACACACACACACACACACACCGTACCTCTCAATCTCTTAGCACACAAAATCTGGACAAAGCCTGTTACAATGTTGGGGACCAGGGCCCAAAACTAGGGACCCATTTAGAAAGTTGCTATAATAACAGGATTTGTGTTAGAATGCATTTTCCAAAGGATGAAGTCTGAAGCTCAAATACATGTCATTATTTAGTAACTTTAATCCTTAGCTCATCCCAGTGATTTCTCAAGAAAAAAAAAATTATGAGGAACAGACCAAAAATATAAAGCAAAAATCTGGACATTCTGTGAAAAGCTTTACAGTTCGGAGGTATGACACACGCATACATTCCCATACCTCCTTAGAAAGTGGATAGAACAACAAGTTTTGTATTAGTATGCATTTTCTGAGGATATGAAGCCTAAAACTCAAATGTCTGCCAATATTTTCCGACTTCATTCATCAGTGATTTGCAAAAAAAATGCAATTTTATGAGAAACAAACCAAAAATATGAGGCAAAAATCTGAATAATTGTGAGGTATGACCCCTCCTTACTTACTTACACACACACAGACCTACCTCCCTCTTACACACACACACACACGCACACACACACACACACACACACACACACACACACACACACACACACACACTTCCCTCCCTCTTACAAACACGCACACCTCCATCCCTTCTACAAATGCACACACACCTCCCTCCCTCTTACAAATGCACACACACATCTCCCTCCCTCTTACAAACACACATACACACACATACATACCTTTCCCTACCTATTTCTTACACACACACACACACACACACACACACACACACACACACACACACACACACACACACACACACACACACACACACACACACACACACACACTCCTATTTATTTCTTATACACACACACACACACACACACACACACACACACACACACACACACACACACACACACACATCTTTCCCTACCTATTTCTTACACACACACACACACACACACACACACACACACACACACACACACACACACCCATACCTTTCCCTACCTATTTCTTACACACACACACACACACACACACACACACACACACACACACACACACACACACACACACATACCTACCTATTTCTTATACACACACACCCATACCTTTCCTACCTATTTCTTACACACACACACACACACACACACACACACACACACACACACTCACACGCACACACACACACACACACACACACACACACACACACACACACACACACACACACCTTTCCTATCTATTTCTTACACACACACACACACACACACACACACACACACACACACACACACACACACACACACACACACACACACACACACATTCCTATTTCTTGCACACACACACACACACACACACACACACACACACACACACACACACACACACCATACCTTTCCTACCTATTTCCTACACACACACACACACACACACACACACACACACACACACACACACACACACACACACACACACACACACACACACACCTTTCCCTACCTATTTCTTACACACACACACACACACACACACACACACACACACACACACACACACACCAATACCTTTACCAAACCAATACCTTTACCTACCCATTTCTTACACACACACAATCAAATGAATGACCTGGCAGCAAAAGCAGCATTACACTTGAATGAATGGACCTGGCAGCACAAGCAGCATTGAATTCACACACACAAGCAGCATTGAATAACCTGGCAACACTGAATGAATGACCTGGCAGCAAAAGCGGCTTTGAATGCACACACGCAGCAGCACTGAATGAACGACCTGGCAGTAAAAGCAGCATTGAATGAAGCAAAAACTAACACACGATTGAGTTTGAATGATCGAAGCAGAACTCACAGACTTGTTCTCCCGCGAAGCATTTCAAATTGCGAACGGACAACAATGCATCTTATTCTCCCAGGGCGTGAAGCATTTCAAATTGCGAGCGGACGACAATGCATGCATCGATGTAATACATTATGGGACTGGCCCCATATCCTTTCTTAAAGAAGAATGCCAAGTCTTTCCTGAAAGATGAATGCCAAAGTATTTTTTTTTTTTTTATTAAAACAAAATTAATCTCCTAACCAGCCAGTTCCAGGGGGGTGCAAGTGCACCCCCTTGCACCTGCCTGTGGGCGCCCTTGCCTGGTATTCCTGTGGAGGGAATATTTTTGAAAACTAACTAACTGTTTCTACACATACTCCCAGATTCTGGGTTGATGTTGTGCACATAGCTATCCAACTCTTTCTGCACAGACTCTGGCCAGGTGTGCCGGAACATATCTAGAATATTGCCCTCTTCAACTTTTAGTGACCTGACACACACATATACATGCTTTCCTACACAGTTATATTATGTAGCACAGTGTGGGTGACAGTGATCAGTGATACATTATTTTTCAGAGAAAATGCAACACTCACAATTTCCTACAATACCAGAGTGAACAGTACCAGTACAGGTTATAATGGTTTTTATTTCTCAGCACAGTGTTCGTATCCGACATACCTATAGGAGCAATATTTGTTAGCACTACCTGACTGTTGCCACACAAAGTTCCAGATTACACATTAGTATTATGTACATACATCTCACTATGTTACTGTACACACTCTGGTCACAGCTTGACAACATGGGGGTGTAGATATGACATACTTGGCTTATTACTCTCATAACATTTTGGGAGTTGCTAGTGTGACAGGTTTGTTCTTATAGATGTGTGTCAGTTGTATTTCCTGTTTGCTGCCTATACATCTGGGATCATCCCACTGATTTCCCAGGGGGACAGAGTGACAGGCAGCAGATATGGTCCAATTTACTGGACATTCTGGACATATCTGTACAGTTTTGGGGTATGATTCTGTATGCAGACTACTACCAATCCCAGGATTCAAACCATGGCTGTGTGTGCTAAAAATTCAACAGTTCACATCTCAGTTGCATGTGCTATTCAGATTTTGTTGTCTGTCTTTTCACTATTTTCTGTCTATGTCTCTCTCAGTTGTACTAAATGACCTCTGGGGATTATACCAGTCATATACAGACAGTCCTACACATTTTATTTGTGTTGCACAGTGTGACTAACAGTGCTTAATACAGCAGTACTATTAAGTGATTGCAAATCTACATTACCAACAACAGTTTCGGGGGTTGCTACAGTGACAGGTTTGTTCCCATAAATGTTTGACAAGCACTTGTATTCCCTGTTTGCTGGCTAAACATCTGGGATCATCCCACAGACTTTCCAGGGGGACAGGCAGCAGATATGGGCCCATATACTGGACATTCTGGCCTCATCTGTACAGTTGTGGGGTATGGTTCTGTATGCAGCCTACTTCCACTTCCAGGATTCAGACCATGGCTGTGTCTGCTACAACTTAAAGACTGTCCATCAGAGTTGTGTGTGCTATATAGATATTGCTGTATATCTCCTATCTGCTTTATGTCTTATAATTCTCCAGTGCTTTTGCATTCTGACCTTGTATTACAACACTCTTATACAGATTTCCTAGACAGTTATATTTTGTAGGACAGTGTGGGTGACAGTGATGCGTAATACCTCATTATTCAGAGCAACTGCATCAGTTGTAATGCCATACAATACCAATGTAAACAGTACCAGTACAGGGTATCATTATTGTATTTCTGGGCACAGTGTTGGTATCTGACAGACCTGTGGGAGAAATGCTTGTTAGCACTACCTGAATGTTCCCACACACTGTACCAGATTCCACATTACTGTTATGCACATACATCTCACTCTGTTACTGTACACACTCTGGCCACAGCTTGAAAAGTTGGGGTATAAATGGGACATACGTGGCTTCTTAGTTTCATAAGGTATTGGGGAGTTGCTAGTGTGCCAGCTTTATTCTCACAGATGTGTGTAAATCAGTTGTATTTCCTGTTTGCTGCCTATGCATCTGGGATCATCCCACTAATTTCCCAGGGGGACAGGTTGATAGGCAACAGATATGGGCCACTTTACTGGACATTCTGGACATATCTGTACAGTTGTGGGGTATGATTCGATATGCAGACTACTACCACTGGCAGGATTCGAACCATGGCTGCGTGTGCTAAAAAAACAATGGTTCACATCTCAGTTGCATGTGCTATTCAGGTTTTGTTGTCCATTTTTTCACTATTTTCTGTCTATGTGTCTCTCAGTTGTACTAAATGGCCTCTGGGGATTACATCAGTCATATACAGACATTCTTACACATTCAATTTATGGTGTGCGGTGTGGGTAACAGTGCTTAATACAACAGTACTATTACATGATTGCAAATATACATTACCATATGATACCAGAGTATACATATATAGGTCATGTTCTAATTAAAGTCTCTAAATCACTTATCTTCTAGCAGTAATTGCAGAGGCTTTCACTTTATAATGGCCAATGAACAGAAAATGTACTGATGTACTATTCAAATGTTAAGATACAAGCCAAAATGTATAGCTTTTAAGTAAGACAGCCTGCATTACTGAGGCAAGTGAACCAGAAGAAACACTTACCTTCTGTAATGTGCGCATCATTATAATATCAAGGGTCCTGTGATTGTCATTACCAATGTCATACATATCTTGTGGATGCTTCTAAAGCCCCTTCAAAAACACCAGATGTGCTGTGACATTACATTCTTTGTTTTCTTTTCAAGGAAGGCTTTCTGCAGACTAATAGTGATGGCAAACTATGATGTTTACTACTTTTGTAAATAGTGATTTTGATGTTTCACTCTCTGGACATTTTATTTCCTTTTATCCCAACGCTTAGCTATATAAATGTTTTACTGTCACACAATCTGCGGTGGTGCAGCGGTAGCGTTGCTGCCTCACAGCAAGAGGGTCTCCCATTAGATTCCCGTCTGGAATGCGGGGAGTGCCTTCTGTGTGGAGTTTGCATGTCTTCCCCATGGTTGGGTGGCCATTCAACAGACATGTGTAAATGGGCATGCCTTCGTTGAAGGTTGAACATCGAGCTGGCACCTTGGTGTTTGTGAAAATCTACTGCCAATCATTAGTGGACCGGAGTTCTGCTGTGGCGAACCCTAACCGGGAAAAGCCGAAAGACAAACAACAAACTGAAGCCCTTGAATTTGAGTGCAATAAAAAAAATAAAACAATCTGATGAAGTGACCATTTCAGGAATAATGGGTTGGCACATTTCTTTTAAGAAGAGAGTGAATGTGGTGATACATGACAAACGTTACAGGGATTGTCCAATGCATTTTATTAGGTTTTGTGTCCTATGAAACAATTTGGCAAAATTGCATCCTGGAAAGGAAAAGTGGCCAGAGTTCTAACGCATTCTTGTTGGGACTGCTAGCTGCATTATAAGCACTCTTAGTTTGATTCATTCAGCTGATAACCTGCTGTTGCCTGGGAAGTGCCAGTTCTTTTTACATACATCATTTTGAACTTGTAGCTTCCTAAGTTATTCCTTAGTGCTTTCATTCAGCACTTGCACCTCACAGCCCTTTCATAAAGTAATGTTAATCAGATTGCATACCCCTTTTGTAACATGTTAGGTAATTTCTAACGTTTCCTGCACAAAGTTCTGCGGAAAAGTAGCTCTCCTCTGGAGCAGGACAATATACATGGTAAAAGATGTATACCAGTATTGAACCTGCTAGTGTGATTTATTCATTTGTAATAAGAGAAACATTTTATGCAGTTTTATTAAGAAGCTGTCTCATGTTATTCTAAGTGCAGTCATCTTAATTTTTAAAGAAAACTGTTTTACAACAATTGTCTGACATGACTCAATCCTAATAGAAAATAATTAGCAAGGCATGAAAGTCTACACACCACAAACACACACACACAGGCACACACACACACACACACACACACACACACACACACACACACACACACACACACACACACACACACACACACACACACACACCTTTCCCTACCTATTTCTTACACACACACACACACACACACACACACACACACACACACACACACACACACACACACACACACACCCATACCTTTCCCTACCTATTTCTTACACACACACACACACACACACACACACACACACACACACACACACACACACACACACACACCCATACCTTTCCCTACCTATTTCTTACACACACACACACACACACACACACACACACACACACACACACACACACACACACACACACACACACACACACACACACCAATACCTTTACCTAATTATTTCTTACACACACAATTAAATGAATGACCTGGCAGCAAAAGCAGCATTACACTTGAATGAATGGACCTGGCAGCACAAGCAGCATTGAATTCACACACACAAACAGCATTGAATAACCTGGCAACACTGAATGAATGACCAGGCAGCAAAAGCGGCTTTGAATACACACGCGCAGCAGCACTGAATGAACGACCTGGCAGTAAAAGCAGCATTGAATGAAGCGAAAACTAACACACGATTGAGTTTGAATGATCGAAGCAGAACTCACAGACTTGTTCTCCTGCGAAGCATTTCAAATTGCGAGTGGACAACAATGCATCTTATTCTCCCAGGGCGCGAAGCATTTCAAATTGTGAGCGGACGACAATGCACGCATGGATGTGATGCATTATGGGACTGGCCCCATATCCTTTCTTAAAGAAGAATGCCAAGTCTTTCCTGAAAGAAGAATGCCAAAGTATTTTTTTTTTATTAAAACAAAATTAATCTCCTGGCCAGCCAGTTCCAGGGGGGGGGTGCAAGTGCACCCCCTTGCACCTGCCTGCAGGTGCCCTTGCCTGGTATTCCTGTGGAGGGAATGTTTTTGAAAACTAACTAACTGTTTCTACACATACTCCCAGATTCTGGGTTGATGTTGTGCACATAGCTATCCAACTCTTTCTGCACAGACTCTGGCCAGGTGTGCCGGAACATATCTAGAATATTGCCCTCTTCAACTTTTGGTGACCTGACACACACATATACATGCTTTCCTATACAGTTATATTATGTAGCACAGTGTGGGTGACAGTGATCAGTGATACATTATTATTCAGAGAAAGTGCAACACTCACAATTTCCTACAATACCAGAGTGAACAGTACCAGTACAGGTTATAATGGTTTTTATTTCTCAGCACAGTGCTCGTATCCAACGTACCTATGGGAGCAATGTTTGTTAGCACTACCTGACTGTTGCCACACAAAGTTCCAGATTACACATTAGTATTATGTACATACATCTCACTCTGTTACTGTACACACTCTGGTCACAGCTTGACAACATGGGGGTGTAGATAGGACATACTTGGCTTATTACTCTCATAACATTTTGGGAGTTGCTAGTGTGACAGGTTTGTTCTTATAGATGTGTGTCAGTTGTATTTCCTGTTTACTGCCTATACATCTGGGATCATCCCACTGATTTCCCAGGGGGACAGAGTGACAGGCAGCAGATATGGTCCAATTTACTGGACATTCTGGACATATCTGTACAGTTTTGGGGTATGATTCTGTATGCAGACTACTACTACTCCCAGGATTCAAACCATGGCTGTGTGTGCTAAAAATTCAACAGTCCACATCTCAGTTGCATGTGCTATTCAGATTTTGTTGTCTGTCTTTTCACTATTTTCTGTCTATGTCTCTCTCAGTTGTACTAAATGACCTCTGGGGATTATACCAGTCATATACAGACAGTCCTACACATTTTATTTGTGTTGCACAGTGTGAGTAACAGTGCTTAATACAGCAGTACTATTAAGTGATTGCAAATCTACATTACCAACAACAGTTTCGGGGGTTGCTACAGTGACAGGTTTGTTCCCATAAGTGTTTGACAAGCACTTGTATTCCCTGTTTGCTGGCTAAACATCTGGGATCATCCCACAGACTTTCCAGGGGGACAGGCAGCAGATATGGGCCCATATACTGGACATTCTGGCCTCATCTGTACAGTTGTGGGGCATGGTTCTGTATGCAGCCTACTTCCACTTCCAGGATTCAGACCATGGCTGTGTCTGCTACAACTTAAAGACTGTCCATCAGAGTTGTGTGTGCTATATAGATATTGCTGTATATCTCCTATCTGCTTTATGTCTTATAATTCTCCAGTGCTTTTGCATTCTGACCTTGTATTACAACACTCTTATACAGATTTCCTAGACAGTTATATTTTGTAGGACAGTGTGGGTGACAGTGATGCGTAATACCTCATTATTCAGAGCAACTGCATCAGTTGCAATGCCATACAATACCAATGTAAACAGTACCAGTACAGCGTATCATTCTTGTATTTCTGGGCACAGTGTTGGTATCTGACAGACCTGTGGGAGAAATGCTTGTTAGCACTACCTGAATGTTCCCACACACTGTACCAGATTCTACATTACTATTATGCACATAGATCTCACTCTGTTACTGTACACACTCTGGCCACAGCTTGACAAGTTGGGGTGTAAATGGGACATACGTGGCTTCTTAGTTTCATAAGGTATTGGGGAGTTGCTAGTGTGCCAGCTTTATTCTCATAGATGTGTGTAAATCAGTTGTATTTCCTGTTTGATGCGTATGCATCTGGGATCATCCCACTAATTTACCAGGGGGACAGGTTGATAGGCAACAGATATGGGCCACTTTACTGGACTTTCTGGACATATCTGTACAGTTGTGGGGTATGATTCTGTATGCAGACTACTACCACTGGCAGGATTCGAACCATGGCTGTGTGTGCTAAAAAAACAACGGTTCACAACTCAGTTGCATGTGCTATTCAGGTTTTGTTGTCCATTTTTCACTATTTTCTGTCTATTTGTCTCTCAGTTGTACTAAATGGCCTCTGGGGATTACATCAGTCATATACAGACATTCTTACACATTCAATTTATGGTGTGCGGTGTGGGTAACAGTGCTTAATACAACAGTACTATTACATGATTGCAAATATACATTACCATATGATACCAGACTATACACATACAGGTCATGTTCTAATTAAAGTCTCTAAATCACTTATCTTCTAGCAGTAATTGCAGAGGCTTTCACTTTACAATGGCCAATGAACAGAAAATGTACTGATGTACTATTCAAATGTGAAGATACAAGCCAAAATGTATAGCTTTTAAGTAAGACAGCCTGCATTACTGAGGCAAGTGAACCAGAAAAAACACTTACCTTCTGTAATGTGCGCATCATTATAATATCAAGGGTCCTGTGATTGTCATTACCAATGTCATACATATCTTGTGAATGCTTCTAAAGCCCCTTCAAAAACACCAGATGTGCTGTGACATTACATTCTTTGTTTTCTTTTCAAGGAAGGCTTTCTGCAGACTAATAGTGATGGCAAACTATGATGTTTACTACTTTTGTAAATAGTGATTTTGATGTTTCACTCTCTGGTCATTTTATTTCCTTTTATCCCAACGCTTAGCTATATAAATGTTTTACTGTTACACAATCTGCGGTGGTGCAGCGGTAGTGTTGCTGCCTCACAGCAAGAGGGTCTCCCATTAGATTCCCGTCTGGAATGCGGGGAGTGCCTTCTGTGTGGAGTTTGCATGTCTTCCCCATGGTTGGGTGACCATTCAACAGACATGTGTAAATGGGCATGCCTTCGTTGAAGGTTGAACATCGAGCTGGCACCTTGGTGTTTGTGAAAATCTACTGCCAATCATTAGTGGACCGGAGTTCTGCTGTGGCGAACCCTAACCGGGAAAAGCCGAAAGACAAACAACAAACTGAAGCCCTTGAATTTGAGTGCAATAAAAAAAATAAAACAATCTGATGAAGTGACCATTTCAGCAATAATGGGTTGGCACATTTCTTTTAAGAAGAGAGTGAATGTGGTGATACATGACAAACGTTACAGTGATTGTCCAATGCATTTTATTAGGTTTTGTGTCCTATGAAACAATTTGGCAAAATTGCATCCTGGAAAGGAAAAGTGGCCAGAGTTCTGACGCATTCTTGTTGGGACTGCTAGCTGCATTATAAGCACTCTTAGTTTGATTCATTCAGCTGATAACCTGCTGTTGCCAGGGAAGTGCCAGTTCTTTTTACATACATCATTTTGAACTTGTAGCTTCCTAAGTTATTCCTTAGTGCTTTCATTCAGCACTTGCACCTCACAGCCCTTTCATAAACTAATGTTAATCAGATTGCATACCCCTTTTGTAAAATGTTAGGTAATTTCTAAGGTTTCCTGCACAAAGTCTGCTGAAAAGTAGCTCTCCTCTGGAGCAGGACAATACACATGGCAAACGATGTATACCAGTATTGAACCTGCTAGTGTGATTTATTCATTTGTAATAAGAGAAACATTTTATGCAGTTTTATTAAGAAGCTGTCTCATGTTATTCTAAGTGCAGTCATCTTAATTTTTAAAGAAAACTGTTGTTTTACAACAATTGTCTGACATGACTCAATCCTAATAGAAAATAATTAGCAAGGCATGAAAGTCTACACACCCACAAACACACACACACGGGCACACACACACATACCCATGCGCACACACACACACACACACACACACACACACACACACACACACACACACACACACACACACACACACACACACACACACAATAAACATTATGCTGCTTTACAGATTTTTAAGAGCATCTAACGACCTACTCAGGTAATAAACCAAAACAGGCTCAGAGGATTAATGACAAGCTGAAACTTGACATAAACTCTTGCAGTCATCCTGGTGACACCTGCTGTGAGGTGTTTACTTTGAAGTTTAATTAGAACTTATGCCTGCAATGATCAGTAAGCTATGACCTAGCCTTCAATATTGTAGCAGCCATCTCATCATACCTCTCACTCTATTAGTGCAAGAATTTTGGACAAAGCCAAAAATAAGGGGAGGACAATTGTCCGCAATCAGGGAAAGATTTTAAATATTTCTCTTATAAACTTGGAAAGTTGATAGAATGACAGGTTTTTCATTAGCATGCATTATCTCAAGGATCTGAAGCCTGAAACTCAAATGTTTGTCTTTATTTAGTGACTTCAGTCTTCAATAATTTGCCAGGAAGCCACAAATTGTGTGAGGCACAGACCAAAAATATGAGGCAAATATGAACATTCTGTAAAATTCCAGACAGTTAAGAGATATGACACTCATGCAATTGTCAGTCAGAATGTAACATTCTAACAGTACAATGGACAGCTATAAACAAAATATAGAAAAGACCAGAACTGTTTTTTAAGACTTTTTCTAAATTTCAGTATTTGTTACTACGTATATACTTAGGTGCATAGGTGTGTACTAGGCCAATGGCCCTGGAGCCTTTACAAGCCTAGCCCATAGAAGTTCTCTGGCATCATGCCACCATTAGTTCCAGGTGCCTCTATCAAGTAGAGCCAGTGGAGTGATCCTGGGGTGAACTTTCTATTTCCCATCCACTCATCAAGATTTCTCTTGAAAAGGGCCAGTGAGGTGCACTGTAGACATGTATGGGAAGTCTATTCCAGAGCATGGGCAGCCTCTGGGTTATGAACCTGTCCTCCAACATGTTCTGTTGATTGTGTTAATGAGGCTGAGGTCATTGGAGCATGTGGTGAGGAGGGATTGGGATTCCTTTAGGTGTAACATTTCTAACAGGGCTGGGTCAGACATGGATTTGTAAGTCAAGCAGAGATCGCCTCTTAAAAGATGATATGAAACAGAGAAAAGCTGGAGTTTTTTGAGTCTGTCCATGTAGGGCATGTGTTTAAGGCCTAAGATCATCTTCGTGGGGTACTTGTGTGGCCTTTCCATCTGTTGCAGGTGTTTAGTGAAGTACATGCCAAATGGGGCATTATACTCAATGAGTGGTTTAATGAGGAAAGAGTAGAGAGAGATAATGACCTCTTTCTTCTTGGATGCAAAACCTTTGGTAATGAGATGTGCCACATAGAAGGACTTTCTGAACACAGTGGCAATGTGGTGGTCGAAGGAGAGGTTGCTGTCAACCTGTGTCCCCAGATCTCTTATAACGCCTTCAGTGTTCAGTGAGCTACCATCAATGTGGTAATTACTGGGGACTGAGTTTTTCCCAAAGGGAATGACAACGCATTTTTTGGCATTAAGCTTAAGGCCATGGTTTCGACACCAGTCGTTGGTCTCATGAGGCCTTTCTGTAGGATGTCTACATCACTTGGGGAGTTAATAATGGCTCCCAGCTTGCAATCATCGGCGAACTTGGTCAGACAGAGTCCCTCCATGTTGACCTGGACTTCTGAGAAGTAGATGCCAAACAGAAGAGAAGCCAGGACCAATCCCTGTGGGACTCCACTCATGACTGGTCAGCAGTCTGACTTGGAGTCTGCTACTTTCACACTGTGGGTTCTATCTGTGAACCAATTTGCAACCCACCTAGTGATATAGGGTTTAATGCCTGGTTCGGTGAGTCTATCAATAATTCCTGTGTGGGGAATGGTATCAAAGGCCTTGGCCAGATCGAGGTAGGCTGTATGTACTGCCTTGCCCTCATCCACAGCTCTGGTGACTGACTCAAAGAAGTCAACCAGGTTGAGCAGGCATGATCTACCCTTCACAAAACCAAACTGCGTGGGATCCAGAGTTTGGAGATTCCCTATATACTTGTTAATTAGGTCCATGATGATGTGCTCCATAACCTTACATATCAGACTCATCAGGCTAATGGCGCGATAATTCCCAGGGTCTGTAGTCACTCCCCCTTTATGGAGATGATGACTGTAGCAGTGCGCCATTCTGTCAGGACAAAGCCTGTGGTAAGGCTGTGATTGAACAGGGCACACAGGTGTGGTGCCAGTTTAATTTGTAGTTCATGTAGAACACAGCCCTGGATTTTACTTGTCTAATTTTGAATTTTAGTTTATTTAGGTGGTTTAGAAAATATTACATTCTGTCAGACAATCTTGCTCTGTTGTTCTAAAGCATACATACATGTTAATACAACCTTAGCAGGGGAGCACTGCTTGTTTAGTTGACATGTTTAATACATGGAAGATGAAGCTCTGATAGGTACAAGAGATGAACTAAGTTGTAGTCAGAGAGTTAGCTGATTTGTTGCCTATCAAAATATAAGATGGTCTTTAAAGTTCCTTTAACTGCAGCTTTAGGGAAGGACTAATAACATTTTAGGACATTTTTAAGTTCCTCTCAGTGACTAAGCCTGAATAAATAAAAGAAGACACCTACAAGAATTTAGGGGAGGAGAGCCACTGATACTTAATGTTATTTTTGGGTCATCCAGACAATTTGCCTCATTTTTTCATGCCTCCTGCCCCCTCATTTTGGAAGTATCATGGTATGAAACCAGCCTGCTAGTTGACTTACAATGATAACACATACAAGTCTTGCAGGTTTCACACCTGTTAATACAAGTAGGCATAGTAGAATTCTATTTAAGTGCCGATGTAAGCAGATTCCAATTTTATATACACTACAGTCAAAAACTGCATGTGCTATTCTGATAAACAACAAGAAAACTAAATTTTAATTCTATTCTGATCTAGCTCTCTTTTCTACATTGATGCTTTCCTTCCTATAAAGCCAAAACATCTCTCTACCAAAATCAATATATGCCTTACAAGTGCCCACCCCTTCAAAATCTTTTATGTTTCTGATGTAATTCTTTCTCTTTCTCTCCATATCTCTCTTTAATAGGTCTAAAGACAATGTGAAAGTGGACTTGTGCAGATAAATTAAATGCATATACTCGGAATGCCTTTTGGTCAAAAAATTAATCACCAAAAACACTTTCAGGAATTTTCACAAACAGCTTTTTTTGCAGGGGTGAGTGGATTCCCTCATTTCACCCCACCACACATATATATATATATATATATATATATATATATATATATATATATATATATATATATATATATATACACATATATACATATATACATGCATATATATACATATATACATATATATATATATATATATATATATATATGTATGTATATATGTATATATATATATATATATATATATATATATGTATATATATATATATATATATATATGTATATATGGTTCCCATTCAGAAGCCTGAAACATCATAAGCCTGAAAATCAAAATCCTGAAACCAAAAGCCAGAAAATTCAGAATCCTGAAAACTCAAAATCCTGAAAGCCCCGTCATCCTGAAACTCAAATTCCTGAAAACACAAATAATGCTAATATGTCACTATAAAGACACTAATATCTACCAACTGACCCTGACCCTAACCCTAACCCTAAGGTCCCTCACCTGACCCGGCCCTAACCCTAACTCACTTAAACCGCCTAACCCCAATATTTGTCACTATTGCATACATGCCTAACCTGCGCCCTAACCCTAACTCACTTAAAACCATACATAAAACCAACCGCACTTACCTGACCGCAACGCATGACCTAACACCACAGGGCTAACAATAGCAAAGCCACAATGACATCAGTATGTCTATTTTGTGTTTTCAGGATTTTGAGTTTCAGGATTTTGGTCTTTCAGGATTTTGGGCTTTCAGGAGTTTTTGAGTTCTGAATTTTCAGGCTTTTGGTTTCAGGATTTTGATTTTCAGGCTTATGATGTTTCAGGCTTCTGAATGGGAACCGTATAGACATATATATATATATATATATATATATATATATATATATATATATATATATATATATATATATATATATATATATATATATATATATATATATATATATATATATATATATATATATATATATATATATATATATATATATATATATATATATATATATATATATATATACCAACTCTAAGATCACACAGTAGTGAGGAAAAATGGTAAGGGCGCTGGAACCATAGGGCAGAGCATAAGGCATAGGTAAACACCCCCCCCCCCCCTTAAAGTAAGCCACGAACTGTGCCCCTGCTTCTAGCAGTGATTTTTTTTTAATTAAAGAAAGCTGTGCCAGAGAAAAAAATGAGACATCAGAAAAAGAGAAAGTGTGTGTGTTCACATGCAAGCGCGCGTGCATGTGTGTGTTTGGTTGTCTGTGAGTGTTTGTGAGTGTAGGTATGCCAATGTTTGCAAGTGCATGTATGTGACTGTACATGAGTGTGTCTGTATATGCAGGTGTGCTCAGTGCATGTATGTATGCAATTGTGTGTGAGTGCATGTGCACGAGTGTGCATGAGTGTGTGTATGCTAATGTATGAGCACATGTATATGACTGTACGTGAGTACATATGTGTATCCGAGTGTGCATGTGTGGGTGATTGTGGGAGTGTGAGCTAGATCGCATATGCAAGTGTGTGATTACATGTATATGACTGTATGACAGCATGTGTATGTATATGTGACTATGAGCAAGTGCCTGTACACAAGTAGTGTGAGTACGTGTGGGCATGCATGAGTGTGTAGAGGGTTCAGAATCAGACTCCTACATAAGTGCAGTTGCTCCAGATAACACTGCTTTTTTTTTAACTTTAAAACATGTATACCTCTCAACTGTACAGATTTCTTCAAAATGTTCTGATTTTTGCCTCATATTTTTAGGTCAGTTCTCATAAAATTTGTGGTTTTCTGTCAAATCTTTGAGGATTGAAATCCTTAAGTAATGACATGCATTTGAGTTTTAGACTTCATTTCCTTTGGAAAATGCATGCTAACACAATTCCTGTTATTCTAGCAACTTTTTAAGTTTATAAGAGCAAATTTAAAATCTGTTCCTACTTTTGGCCCTTCATCCTACCATTATTTTAGGCTTTAACTAGATTTCTTGTACTAAGAGGTTGAAAGGTATTCACAGCTATTCAGGGAAAATAATTATTCATTTTATTGCACTATCCGTTTTTTTTTTTTTTCAGTTAAAAGAAAAGCTAAATTTAGCAAATATTGCTCAATAAATGCATTTATTTAATTTGTCTTTGTTTACCGGGAAAGTCCAATTTTCAGATTTTCAGAAGAGGCCAGGGAAGAAAAGTTCCATTTGCTTACAATACATTATAGTAAGTTCCAGTTCAACACAGAGTAATTACATTTCTATTTACATTTATACACAAACAGTA
This sequence comes from Protopterus annectens, assembly GCF_019279795.1. Taxonomy (NCBI): domain Eukaryota; kingdom Metazoa; phylum Chordata; order Ceratodontiformes; family Protopteridae; genus Protopterus; species Protopterus annectens. The sequence goes on along the minus strand of NC_056730.1, from coordinate 554,719,956 downwards.
CATTTATAAATTCCAAGATTTTACAGAGGTGGAAATTACTAAAGAGAAAGCCCAAGTGCAATTTAATGGATTATACAGGCAGAAGTTATGTATAAAATTGTTTTGTCATTTCAGTGAGAGGTGGAGAGTATTTGAAGAGTATTATATGGTGAACACAAAGTCTTAACCTTGTGATGAGAATGTGCAGGACCAAGATTGGTTAGGATGTTGTTTAAGCAGTGGTTTAAAAACTATTGAGTTTGTTAGAGAGTTTTATTTGTGTGGGGATATTATTCCAGAGTTTAGCAATGTATTGGGAGTAGAGCAAGTCTTCTGCAGCATTATTTGACTTATATGATAGTAATAATAATTTGTTACTAGAAAGGCGGTCCCACACTGGACAATAGGGCAGTAATATGTTTTGTAGTGCAGGACATTTTTTTTCTTGATGATGAATGAGTTTTTGTGCTGTAGTTAGTTGTGAATATGTTAGGTAGCTGTGCAGTTAAAGCCAGCTTAATTGCTTTAAGCTATGACAATGATGGGTCCTATGAGGGAGATTGGTAGCAAATTTAACTATTTTAGTGTAGCAGGTGGCATTTCGATGAAATTCATCCTATCGGGAAACCATTTTTTTTATTGTGAAGCAGCAACTTCAAATGATTATAGTATACCATGGGTGGTGTGGTGGTTTTGACCACAAAGAAACAATATTTTAGAGTGTTTAGTGCTCCTCAGGCAATGCACTTTTATTTGAGTAATTATCAATAAGTATTTTGTTATATCTCAAAGATCATTACTTATAATTCTTAGCTAATAGAAGTTACTCACATGGTTTGGTTTCTTTTATATAAATGCTTCTTTGCCTGTGTCTTAAGTGATAGTTCAATAAAGGTGCTTGCCACCACAGCAGGCTGGGAAGTTGCCTCAGATGCAGGTGAGAGACTCTGCTGTAGCCAAACTGGTTCCACAGACTACTGTCCTTTTCCCCTAGAGCCTTCTGTGTGGCAAACACAGCCACTATGCAATGGGGGTTAATGATGACGTCTGTAGCTATCGGGATCCCCTTAGTGGGCAAAGGAGAGCTACTTCTGTTGGTGTTGCAAGAAGGGGCAGCGAAAGTGCCCTTGGTTAATCAGAATGTTGTGCCCATCCCTGAAGAAACTATTGCTGCCATTTAAAATGTGTTTGCCTTACTTTTCCTGTCAAAAAGAAACAGAAAACTAAACGCATAGCTTCTCCTGCTCCAGTTTCACTGGACAGGAATAGCGTATTAAGTCTGGCTCAGGGTCTTGTACAGACTATTAACCTTTCTTATCAGGTGGTTTCTGGTAAAATAAAAAGTGATTCCTCTTTTCCTGAAGAGAGTCAAGAAATTAAATCCAGACAGGAATGTGATGGATGGATACCCTTGCGGTGGTGGTGCTGCAGTAGCATTGTCGCCTCACAGTAAGACGCTGTCTGGTTCGATTCTCAGCTAGAGCGTCTTCTGCATGTAGACATGCGTGAATGGGCGTACCTTCATTGAAGGTTGTGTGTCAGGGCTGGTAAGTCGGCACGTAAAAATCAACTACCAATCATTAGCGGACCAGAGTTCCGCTGTGGTGACCCCTAACTGGGAAAAGCTGAAAGACACAGCAACAGGAATGTGATGGATCAGATACAGTTTTCTTCCCTCAGAATTCTGATTCAGACTCAATGGAGACCATGTTTCCTGAATATCCCTGTCAATGATGCTTTTTCTCTGAGACTATTTACAGAATGTGCAAGTATATTCAGTGGGAGAACACTGAGGTTTCTCAGTCCCTCAGAAAATACTATCAGCTGTTACAGAAGGAATTTTCAGAACTTTTATCCATTTCTCCATTTCTTTCAGCTTGGGAGGAAGTATGTATCACTGCCTGCAATTTTTCTGATCCTCAGCATACTGCCCCTAAAAAGGCAATTGAATATATAAAGTTCCTCAGACATTTAAGTTTCTATACATTCTTCACAAACATGACCCAGCAGCTATAGCTTTAGTTAATACAGCTGCTGCCAAACATTTTAACTCTAATCCTCCCCTTTTGACAAGGATAGTAAAACAATTTTTTAAGTTTGGGGAAAAGTGTTTGCTTTTGCAACTTTATTTTTTATAATTCTGAGTTGTCAGACTCATATGTTAAAGTTTATTGTGACTAACAGTGAAAAGTTTGCTATGTGGCCTAATGGATAAAGCATTTGACTTCAGATCCATTGATTGTAAGTTTGAGTCCTACCATGGTCACACAACAAGTAATATACTCCTTTTAGGGTGGGAAGTTGCTATCAGGATTAAGGTGTTTACCTGACAGACACAAGGTGCAGGGTTTGATTCCTAAATGTGGTAATATGCTAGGTCTAAAATGGCCCCCAAGGGCAGTTAGCATAGTAATTAATCTATGAACCTATATGAGGAATGTTTTATCTGCAGTTCCTCCCTGTGAAGAAAAATCTGCTTTGTGTGGTTTGGTTTCATTTATTTTTCAAGTCACTAGTCATTTAAAGTGTGTTTATGACTGTAGATACTACATCCATGAGGTTGCTACTGGTACTGTGCTGAGGGGGTTTGCCTGGCTTCATTCTCAAAACCTCTTAGAGAAATGTAAAAATTAGCTTTTAAACTTACCTTTGAATTGAGATTTTGATCCCACTGTAGCAAAGGTTATCAAAATTGTGATGAGACAGTTAAGCTGATATACAGGGAATCTCTTGGATTTTTTTTATCCCTCCCTCTCGAAATTTTCCAAAGGTCATTTTACTCCCTTGTCCAATTGTGGTAAGAAACAAAACAAAACAAACAGTATCAACAATATGCTGGTAAGCCTACATTAAATAAAGAAAAACAATGGTGGGAATGTTCTCTAAGAGAAAGCTGGACCCCCCCCAGAACAAAGAACAATCAAAAAAGTCAGAATGAGTATGTAAGGGGCCTTGTCCCACCTCCCACCTTGGCAGTCTCTTATTGTACCTCACAACCTCTCAATGGAAAAAATCTGGACAAAGCCAGAAATAATGAGTGAGAAAGGCTGAAAAAAAATAGGGGCAGATTTAAAATACTGCTCCTATAAACGTAGAAAGTTGCTAGAGTTACAGATTTTCCATTATTTTATATATTCTGAAGGATATGAAATCTGAAACTCAAATGACTGCCATTGTTTAGTAGTATTTAGTGAATTCAATTCTCTTTGATTTGCCAGAAAACCACACATTTTATGAGGAACTGACCAACAACAAGAGGCAAAAATCTGGACATTTGAGAGGTATGTCTGTTATCCCTTCCAGAAAGCCAGATTCTGTATTTCTCTCTGTTTGGCAACAGGTTGTTTCAGACAAGTAGGTTCTGAAACTGACTCAATGGGAAGAGATCCCTCCTTTGCAGGGAATTATTCTACATCCCCAGACCAAACCCCTCTTTGCCCTCCTATCCTACAGCATATATTTTTTCTGGAGGGGTAATAGAAATAGCTCCTTTTCCCAGTGGGGAAGAGGTTTTCATTTAAGAATGTTTTTGATGCCTATAAAGAAAATGCCTGGAAATTAGTTATGGATCTTTTTCTTAAACCAGTTGGTGACAGTGCCCAAGATCAAGATCCTTTCACAACACAATCTCATACCCATTCTTCCTGATTTGAGATTTTTTGATAACCTTACATTTAAATGATGCTTATCATCACATTCCTATCCATTAAGGCTTCAGATGTTTCTTAAGGTTTTATGTATTTGGATCGCATTATCCCTTCTCTGCCTTACCGTTTGGGCTATCCTCTGCCCCAAGAGTGTTCACAAAGTGCCTAGCTCCAGATAGCATATTGCAGGCTACATGGTATCCACATGTTTCCATATTTAGATGTCTTGCTTATCTATGCAAACTTTTTCAAAGTGTCAGGAATCTCTTTCTTTGGTAAGATATCTCACATGCAGACTGGGATTCCAAGAGAACCTCATTATGAAGAGTTTTTCTTCCACAGGAAAAAATATATCGACAGTTTGATCTATTCCAGGGTTTTTCCCCAATCCCTCTGGTGTTACACATACAGCCAGTATAGACTGGGGTTTAGCAATATCTTCTGCAACTACTGAGGTCCCCTTATTGGGCAAGGGAGGGAATATGTCAGGATTCTGAGTCTCATGGCATCTATGATTCTTATGATACCTCCGGTAAAACTCCACATGAGAAAGGTACAATGGTATCTGAAGTCTCTTTGGTCCCAGCAGTAACACCTGTTATCTTTTCAGAGTCCAGTTCTGGGGTGCATGAGGAGAAATCACTGGGTGGAGACATCAAGTATCCTGAATCCAGGTTTCTCCTTCTCCTCTCCTGCTCCAAAACAGTCAGCCATCACAGTTGCCTTTCACTTTGGTGGGGGGATAAAAATGCAAGATATCTGGGACAACAAACACAGACACACGCACATAAACGTAAAAGAGAAAAACAAAGACAGACACAAGCACATAGATGTAAAGGATAAGTTTGCCCTTATCAATGCACTCAACTCTCTAAATCACCTTTGGTCCCCAGGACCACTTCAAGTTATTACAGAGAATACAACAGTGATGTGATATATAAAAAAGTGAGGGAGAACCACGTCTTACCTCCTTTACAGATTAGACATATTATCACTCTTTATAGCTTTACAGCAAAATCTCACTCTACTTCCTACATTCTTTCAGAGCAAAATTGTGTGGCAGACAAGCTGGGCAGGACAAAGGCTGACCTTCATGAATGGAAACTAGATTGGGGGGGTCTTCCAAGATCTGATCCATCTGTGTGGAATTCCTCAAGTAGGCCTTTTTGCCTTCCCAATGAACAATCAGTTGGCAAAATTCTGCTCCAAGACTTCATGTTAGAAGGCCTGGAAGACAGATGCCATTTCCTTTCCTTGGATAGGAATGTTCCTGAATGCTTTTCTACCCTTTCTGATATTCAGGGTAATTCTGAAGATTCAGAAGGTATCCCCCAAGATCATTGTGGTGACCCCCTTTTGGCCCAGGCAACAGTGTTTATTGCTTCCTTTGGAAATGGCCAGGGGCAATTACCACAAGTTTTCTCACAGACTGGATCTAGTCACATGAGAAGAGAGATGAAAGACGTAATTGGGCACATATTTTTTGGATTGTAATGAGTTTCTTTAAAAATTCCCTGTAGACAACTCTATCAGAAATACTGGGTGAGCAAATCGGTGTAACTAAGGAAATTATTTTTTGTGTGTGATACAGAATCGTAACTGCCTAAACATTGTAAGGCCTTGTTGAGTTTAATTTTGATGGTTGCCAAAAAAAGCTTTTACTTGAAAATGGAAATCAAAGCCTAAACCAACTGTACTAGAAGTAGTGAATATAGTAACAGAAATACAATAACTGGAACTGGGAGTGTTAGCAAAGGGTAGGAACAAATTATATGAAAAAAGTAGGAAAAGTGGGAATAATACATGCAGAATAATGTTTTGAAGGAGGAATGAGGCTTAAGGGAAGGCTGGAATTGAATGAACTTTGTAATGTTTGACTGAAAATGACTGGATAAATTATAAGTGATGTATAATGTTTTGCAACTGAAAACATGTCAGTATGGTTTAGTTTTCATTTATATAAATATACGATTGCAGTTTAATAAAGGAGTTTCTTGCTTAAAAAAAAAAAGAACAGGGATATTTTATACATCCCAACTCCAAATAACTTTAACTGACTACCTGGATCTTAGGGTCTTAGCTCCTTTTACGCACTTGTTTACTGAGAATGGGCAGGAGCTACAAATGGGGGCAAATAGAAAATCATATATTAGCAAATGGAAAATGCTTTCTAGTTGGTGCCAAAAACATAATCTGAATCCGGTCAGAGTACTGTTTTACTGTTTTTACAATGTTTGTGTGAGTTGCTTTTCTATTTGCCTGTCTTACTCTTCTATCAAGGTTTATTTGTTTGCCATTTCAGCATGGCTGCCCTTGGATCCCCATTTCTCAAGGCATTCCCATGTCAACATATTTTTAAAGGGGTTTTATGTAAGAGCCATCCAAGAAAAACAGTGGCTCCTACCTGGGACATTAATTTTGTGTTAGAGAGGCTAACACTTGCTCCATTTGAACCAGGTCATCTGGCTGACTTGAGGTTCCTAAAATGGAAAAAAGTTTTATTCCTTGTTCTGACCTTTCCAAGAAGACAAGACTATCTGAGTTGTAAGTTCTTAGGGTAGATCAACCCTATTTCATTTTCCACAGGACAGGGTTTCCTTGAGTACTAATCCTTCTTTTATGCTTAAAGTGGCATTCAAATTTACTTAAAGCCAAACTTTCCATATCCCTGTTTTTTTCCCTGAGCCCCAACATGTGGGAGAAATAATACTTCATACCTTGGATGTCCATAGACAGTTTGGGTACTATCTTGACATTACAACATTTTTCAAAACTTCCTCTTGGTTATTCATTTCTTGTTAAGGTAAGGACAAGGGACAACCTGTGTCAAAGTAGACTATTTCCATATGGATATCTCTGGCTATTAACTTTTGTTATTCCCATTGCAACAAAACTATTCCAGGCAGGGCAAGCCATATGCTATAATGCCTTGGTTTCATCTATGGCATTTTGGGAAGGGTTGAATTATAAAAGTGTTCTAGAAGCAGCAGCTTGGTCTTCTGTACATACTTTTATAAAGCACAACAAGCCAGATTCCTTTTACAGGTTTAGGTCAAGTTTTGCATGGCCCATCCTCCAGGGGGTTGTGGACCCTTCTTCTGCTACCTCCAGTTATTCTGAGTTATGGTAATCTACCCATACAGCTTAGGCTATCACAGCAATGATCAATATGAAGAACATAGTACAGTTGTGTAAATAAATTTACCATGGCAATAGATGTTCAAATCATCAATGCTGCAGTAGCCACTCCCTCCATCCACCCCCCTTTTTTTGGTGTGTTTTTTATTCTAGTGTGTAGGCATTTGTTTTTGTTTTTGTTATTCTTAGCAATATCTCCTCAGGGCTCAATCTCCCTCTCTCAGTTGGCATGAAACCTCTGAAGGTCTTGGCGCCCAGACTTGTTTTTTTAGCTAGCTCAGCTCAATCTAATGGTTTGGGTGAATGGAAGGTACCCTGAAGCTTTGTAGGATGTAAAACATATAGCTTAGGCTACTGCATCAGTGATCATTTGAACATCTACTGTTATAGTAAATTTACCCACACAACTGCACTTTTCTACAACCCAAAATTATTACATACAAATTTGCATTTTATTTCAATATTATTTTCTACAGTTGGACTGAAATCTCATAATACAGATTTAAGTAGCAAAGTCTGTGGCTGTGGCTATGTGTGTGTGTTGTTTCAATCAAACACAGAAGCCAGCATTTATTGCCCCCAGCACTCTAGGACATACTAGCAGAAACAGAAACATGGACTCTGGTTTTAGTCTGTTTCTGACTATAGTGCTGACAGCTCATTGTATAATTTTTATTCTGAATTTTGAAATTGCCAACCTGTCTTCACTATATCCACTTTCACAATGCAAAGTGTACATTAAGCTGTCTGGACTATAGCCAGAAACAGACTGAATCCATAGACTTCATGCCATATGCCAATTACAATTGTTGTAAACCACTATGTAGTTTAAGTGTTGCAATGCCCAGATAACACAAAGATGCCAGAGTTTAATGTTGCCTGTTAATACTTATGCCCTCCTTTCATTTACTCATTCAGGTTTTTAGCACACATGCATTCTTTTTGAATGGTATACTCAAAGGCCAGGCATTCAGGTGAAAGTACATGTCCCATCCACACTTGGAATGGGGTGATGAGAGACAGCAGTTTCATTTATAATTTTACTATGAAATTTATGTGGAATTATTCTTAATTCTTAATGCAACAACAGTTGGCCATATATGGAGCTGTTCAACACATATCATATGTGTATGTCTTTTACCAGAGTTAACAGTAGAAGAAAAAAGTAAAAAATGCCCTTTTCAGATCACCACATGCCCCTCTGAACCTCTGCCGCCCCCCTCAGCCTTCAGCATCTGGCATCTGTGCTTCAAGGATCAACAAAAGTGTTTTCGGCAATTTGTAGTTGACTGAGTGGTGTTCCATGTAAATGCCTTCAATAACATGACTGCATCCCATGAAAGTCAAACCAGAAGATACGTTTGTATCTGTCTTTTAAGAATTCACCAAGAACCAGGAAACTCAAAAGACAGAATAAATGAATAGATGAAAATGTGAGTTCACTAAGGTTTGATATGACAGTATGGCCAGTCCTATCACTTAGTGTGGCATCCTAAATAAATAGACATTGTTTAAATAGCACATATAAAAATTAAGTAACTAAGTAAGTAAGTATATAAAAAATATATTTATGTTTACTAAAAGAAGTTACAAAAGCATTATTTAAATGTTGATGATCTAGAACAGGGGTGTCCAACCTTTTCACTTGCAGGGGCTGCAGAGTCAACAGAAATTGTCTGGGGGCCACATGTAAAATATATCATATAGTTAACTGTATCGCTGTCGCGGGCGACCAAAGTCGACCCCATGGCTGTATTGTAGGTGAATTTGAACAATGAATAAATGTACTAAATGCATAATATTTGCCCTAAAATTCAATATCTCATTCTAATTCTTAAAATAACAGTTAAATCTAACACCTTAGTTTAACATCAAAGTTTATTTGTAAAAAAAAAAAAATTAACAGGTACGAACCCTTCAAGTTGTATGAGATCATACCTGTGATTTTGCTGGTTTCCTAAAGATGTCCATGTCTTTTATCATGTCCTTAATGCCCATATGTTGTCCAAAGCGCTCATGTATTCTTCTGTTTCTAGCTTTTGAATCTGTCCCTGAAATTATTCAAGACATGCTACATCTGGTCAGGCTGGTCTGAAGATGAAAGAAGGTTCTTCAGTGGTATTCTCAAACTGAGCATCCTTTTGGAAAGGCACATTTCTAGCTTTGGAATCTGTCCCTGAAATATGGCACTGGCAATATTTCTTGGAATCTGTCATTGAAATTTGGCACAGGCATTATCTATTGGTTTTTCACTGCTGTCTGGCCAGGCTGTTCTGAAGATGAAGGAAGGTTCATCAGTGGTATTCTCAAATGGAGCACTCCTTTGGAAAGGCATATTTCTAGCACTGGAATCTGTCCCTGAAATATGGCACTGGCAATATTTCTTGCTTTTGCACTGCTGTCTGGTCAGGCTGGTCTGAAGATAAAAGAAGGTTCATCAGTGGTATTCTCAAACTGAGCATCCTTTTGGAAAGGCACATTTCTAGCTTTGGAATCTGTCCCTGAAATATGGCACTGGCAATATTTCTTGCTTTTGCACTGCTGTCTGGTCAGGCTGGTCTGAAGATAAAAGAAGGTTCATCAGTGGTATTCTCAAACTGAGCATCCTTTTGGAAAGGCACATTTCTAGCTTTGGAATCTGTCCCTGAAATATGGCACTGGCAATATTTCTTGCTTTTGCACTGCTGTCTGGTCAGGCTGGTCTGAAGATAAAAGAAGGTTCATCAGTGGTATTCTCAAACTGAGCACCCCTTTGGAAAGGCACATTTCTAGCTTTGGAATCTGTCCCTGAAATATGGCACTGGCAATATTTCTTGCTTTTGCACTGCTGTCTGGTCAGGCTGGTCTGAAGATGAAAGAAGGTTCATCAGTGGTATTCTCAAACTGAGCACCCTTTGGAAAGGCCCATTTCTAGCTTTGGAATCTGTCCCTGAAATATAGCACTGGCAATATTTCTTGCTTTTGCACTGCTGTCTGGTCAGGCTGGTCTGAAGATGAAAGAAGGTTCATCAGTGGTATTCTCAAACTGAGCATCCTTTTGGAAAGGCACATTTCTAGCTTTGGAATCTGTCCCTGAAATATGGCACTGGCAATATTTCTTGCTTTTGCACTGCTGTCTGGCCAGGCTGGACTGAAGATGAATTAGGTTCATCAGTGGTATTCTCAAACTGAGCACCCCTTTGGAAAGGCACATTTCTAGCTTTGGAATCTGTCCCTGAAATATGGCACTGGCAATATTTCTTGCTTTTGCACTGCTGTCTGGTCAGGCTGGTCTGAAGATGAAAGAAGGTTCATCAGTGGTATTCTCAAACTGAGCACCTCTTTGGAAAGGCAAATTTCTAGCTTTGGAATCTGTCCCTGAAATATGACACTGGCAATATTTCTTGCTTTTGCACTGCTGTCTGGTCAGGCTGGTCTGAAGATGAAAGAAGGTTCATCAGTGGTATTCTCAAACTGAGCATCCTTTTGGAAAGACACATTTCTAGCTTTGGAATATGTCCCTGAAATATGGCACTGGCAATATTTCTTGCTTTTGCACTGCTGTCTGGTCAGGCTGGTCTGAAGATGAAAGAAGGTTCATCAGTGGTATTCTCAAACTGAGCACCCCTTTGGAAAGGCACATTTCTAGCTTTGAAATCTGTCCCTGAAATATGGCACTGGCAATATTTCTTGCTTTTGCACTGCTGTCTGGTCAGGCTGGTCTGAAGATAAAAGAAGGTTCATCAGTGGTATTCTCAAACTGAGCATCCTTTTGGAAAGGCACATTTCTAGCTTTGGAATCTGTCCCTGAAATATGGCACTGGCAATATTTCTTGCTTTTGCACTGCTGTCTGGTCAGGCTGGTCTGAAGATAAAAGAAGGTTCATCAGTGGTATTCTCAAACTGAGCATCCTTTTGGAAAGGCACATTTCTAGCTTTGAAATCTGTCCCTGAAATATGACACTGGCAATATTTCTTGCTTTTGCACTGCTGTCTGGTCAGGCTGGTCTGAAGATAAAAGAAGGTTCATCAGTGGTATCCTCAAACTGAGCACCCCTTTGGAAAGGCACATTTCTAGCTTTGGAATCTGTCCCTGAAATATGGCACTAGCAATATTTCTTGCTTTTGCACTGCTGTCTGGCCAGGCTGGTCTGAAGATGAAAGAAGGTTCATCAGTGGTATTCTCAAACTGAGCATCCCTTTGGAAAGGCACATTTCTAGCTTTGGAATATATCCCTGAAATATGGCACTGGCAATATTTCTTGCTTTTGCACTGCTGTCTGGTCAGGCTGGTCTGAAGATGAAAGAAGGTTCATCAGTGGTATTCTCAAACTGAGCACCTCTTTGGAAAGGCACATTTCTAGCTTTGGAATCTGTCCCTGAAATATGACACTGGCAATATTTCTTGCTTTTGCACTGCTGTCTGGTCAGGCTGGTCTGAAGATGAAAGAAGGTTCATCAGTGGTATTCTCAAACTGAGCATCCTTTTGGAAAGACACATTTCTAGCTTTGGAATATGTCCCTGAAATATGGCACTGACAATATTTCTTGCTTTTGCACTGCTGTCTGGTCAGGCTGGTCTGAAGATGAAAGAAGGTTCATCAGTGGTATTCTCAAACTGAGCACCCCTTTGGAAAGGCACATTTCTAGCTTTGAAATCTGTCCCTGAAATATGGCACTGGCAATATTTCTTGCTTTTGCACTGCTGTCTGGTCAGGCTGGTCTGAAAATAAAAGAAGGTTCATCAGTGGTATTCTCAAACTGAGCATCCTTTTGGAAAGGCACATTTCTAGCTTTGGAATCTGTCCCTGAAATATGGCACTGGCAATATTTCTTGCTTTTGCACTGCTGTCTGGTCAGGCTGGTCTGAAGATAAAAGAAGGTTCATCAGTGGTATTCTCAAACTGAGCACCCCTTTGGAAAGGCACATTTCTAGCTTTGGAATCTGTCCCTGAAATATGGCACTGGCAATATTTCTTGCTTTTGCACTGCTGTCTGGTCAGGCTGGTCTGAAGATGAAAGAAGGTTCATCAGTGGTATTCTCAAACTGAGCACCTCTTTGGAAAGGCAAATTTCTAGCTTTGGAATCTGTCCCTGAAATATGACACTGGCAATATTTCTTGCTTTTGCACTGCTGTCTGGTCAGGCTGGTCTGAAGATGAAAGAAGGTTCATCAGTGGTATTCTCAAACTGAGCACCCTTTGGAAAGGCACATTTCTAGCTTTGGAATATGTCCCTGAAATATGGCACTGGCAATATTTCTTGCTTTTGCACTGCTGTCTGGTCAGGCTGGTCTGAAGATGAAAGAAGGTTCATCAGTGGTATTCTCAAACTGAGCACCCCTTTGGAAAGGCACATTTCTAGCTTTGAAATCTGTCCCTGAAATATGGCACTGGCAATATTTCTTGCTTTTGCACTGCTGTCTGGTCAGGCTGGTCTGAAGATAAAAGAAGGTTCATCAGTGGTATTCTCAAACTGAGCATCCTTTTGGAAAGGCACATTTCTAGCTTTGGAATCTGTCCCTGAAATATGGCACTGGCAATATTTCTTGCTTTTGCACTGCTGTCTGGTCAGGCTGGTCTGAAGATAAAAGAAGGTTCATCAGTGGTATTCTCAAACTGAGCATCCTTTTGGAAAGGCACATTTCTAGCTTTGAAATCTGTCCCTGAAATATGACACTGGCAATATTTCTTGCTTTTGCACTGCTGTCTGGTCAGGCTGGTCTGAAGATGAAAGAAGGTTCATCAGTGGTATTCTCAAAATGAGCCCCCTTTGGAAAGGCACATTTCTAGCTTTGGAATCTGTCCCTGAAATATGGCACTGGCAATATTTCTTGCTTTTGCACTGCTGTCTGGCCAGGCTGGTCTGAAGATGAAAGAAGGTTCATCAGTGGTATTCTCAAACTGAGCATCCCTTTGGAAAGGCACATTTCTAGCTTTGGAATATATCACTGAAATATGGCACTGGCAATATTTCTTGCTTTTGCACTGCTGTCTGGTCAGGCTGGTCTGAAGATGAAAGAAGGTTCATCAGTGGTATTCTCAAACTGAGCACCTCTTTGGAAAGGCACATTTCTAGCTTTGGAATCTGTCCCTGAAATATGACACTGGCAATATTTCTTGCTTTTGCACTGCTGTCTGGTCAGGCTGGTCTGAAGATGAAAGAAGGTTCATCAGTGGTATTCTCAAACTGAGCACCCCTTTGGAAAGGCACATTTCTAGCTTTTGAATACATCCCTGAAATATGGCACTGGCAATATTTCTTGCTTTTGCACTGCTGTCTGGTCAGGCTGGTCTGAAGATGAAAGAAGGTTCATCAGTGGTATTCTCAAACTGAGCACCCCTTTGGAAAGGCACATTTCTAGCTTTGAAATCTGTCCCTGAAATATGGCACTGGCAATATTTCTTGCTTTTGCACTGCTGTCTGGTCAGGCTGGTCTGAAGATAAAAGAAGGTTCATCAGTGGTATTCTCAAACTGAGCATCCTTTTGGAAAGGCACATTTCTAGCTTTGGAATCTGTCCCTGAAATATGGCACTGGCAATATTTCTTGCTTTTGCACTGCTGTCTGGTCAGGCTGGTCTGAAGATAAAAGAAGGTTCATCAGTGGTATTCTCAAACTGAGCATCCTTTTGGAAAGGCACATTTCTAGCTTTGAAATCTGTCCCTGAAATATGACACTGGCAATATTTCTTGCTTTTGCACTGCTGTCTGGTCAGGCTGGTCTGAAGATAAAAGAAGGTTCATCAGTGGTATCCTCAAACTGAGCACCCCTTTGGAAAGGCACATTTCTAGCTTTGGAATCTGTCCCTGAAATATGGCACTGGCAATCTTTCTTGCTTTTGCACTGCTGTCCAGTCAGGCTGGTCTGAAGATGAAAGAAGGTTCATCAGTGGTGATGCACAGCTTGCAGGAATGATGAGACTTTTACTTAAAAAAATGAACAATTTGTATTTTTACATTTGTTTCACTGACTAACAGACGGTAGAACACGTTTAACTTTAGTTCACCCACTTACTATGGAGCCACAAAGAACATGATAATATGCAACGACACACTCCAATTTCACAAGGTAATCTCATGCCTGTATTTTTGCAGTTGCCTCTCCAATCTGCATGAGTGCACATTTCAGCTGACAACATGTACAGATCCACTCAATGAGGCATAGCATTATCAGATAACATCTTTTTGTATTTCTTCCTTAGATTACTATAAGTCTCCAACTTGAGTTTTTTCTGAATGTTTGCTGAAAATTTGGAAGAGTTCTTCCAGTGTTTATGTTTCTCAAATTTCAGCAAATAATTGACTTTATTAGTAGTGGTGTTTATTCGTGAAACCTGTTCACATGGGTGCAGCCAGGCACAGACCTTCAAAGAATTCAAACTTATTGGTCCACGTTCTTGTTATACTTAAAAGTGTCCATATCAGGAGGTTCAGGCTGTCAAGTCAGGATTGTTGTTTTGTGTAGTAGACAAACATTATGAGCATAACCTTTTTAATGTGAACACTGAGCTTGTCTTTTTGATACCAGTGCGTCTATATCGGTTTTGATAGAGGTAGTGGCGATGCAGAGAGTATTTTCAAGATGCTCATCTGAAATTTTCGTTCTGATTTTATTTTTTGTATACTTCATATGAGAAAAAAATTGCTCGCAAATGTATGTACTCCCCAACAGAGATGTCATGAACAGGGCATGTTCATGAAGTGCCGGATATTTTTTTTTGGGTAGGTACAGCTTATAAAAGTCCAATAAAGACGCTTGCAGAAATTTTTCTTTAAGCTACATATCTGACTGCAATTCTATGCATTCCAGTTGCAGGTTTGCAGGCAACATGTTGATGTCAACTGAGAATGGAGTAGCAAATATACTGAATTGTTGTTGGTGTTTTCTAAAATCTTGAAATCTACTTTCAAACTCCAGTGATAAACTATTAAGTAATGCCGCATATTTTTCAGTGTTTATGTGGCTTTGCTCAGACAGTGTTTCAAAGTGAATGAAGGTATTGTTCTTCATCTGACGGTGCCATAATTTCAGTTTCACTTCAAATGCCATCACTGTTTGATACATGGCATTTATAAATAAATATTCACCTTGGAGGCGCAGGTTCAGTTTGTTTAAATGAGTAGTGATGTCTACTAAGAAGGCTAAATCAGCCATCCAGTTTGCATTTTCAAATTCGGGTACAGGCTTTCCTTTTGACTCCATAAAGGACTTTATTTCATTTCTTAAATCATAGAAATGTTTTAGCATTTTTCCACGACTTAACCACTTCACTGCAGTAAAGTACACAATGTCTCCATAGCTAGTTTCCAAAGTATTCAGAAACTCCTGAAACTGGCGGTGATTTAATCCTCTGGATCTTATAAAATTGATTGTTTTAATAACAACATTCATAACATTTTCCATTTTTAAAGTCTGTGCAGACAAATTTTCCTGATGTATAATGCAGTGGTACTTCATGAAACGCACATTACTCATCTGTTTTGCATCTTCTTCCATCAGTGTTGTTAGTCCTTCCTTCTTTCCAACCATAGGTGGAGCACCGTCAGTTACTATGCCAGACATGTTTCCGATGGTCAAGGAAAATCTAGCCAGTGTTTGTTTTACTGCCTTGTACAGATCAACAGACTTCGTTGTGTCTTTCAGTGGAACCAGACAGGCCAGTTCTTCAGTAATACTGAAATCGTTGTCAACACCACAAATAAATATGGCAAGTTGTGCCATATCTGTAACATCAGTACTGTCATCCAAAGCTATGGAGTAAAACTTGAAAGTTGCACACCGAGATTCCAAAGTATTTTCAATAGATTTGGCTATATCTTCCACATGCCTTGCGATTGTCTGATGTAATAAACTGATTTTAGAAAATTCTGATTTTTTTTCAGGGCAAATTATGTCTGCTACACTTTCAAGGCATTCTTTAACAAATTCACCAAAGGCAAATGGCTTGGATTTTTTCGCAATTAAATTTGCTACAACATAACTTGCCTTCAGTAAAGAATCCGGCTGAGTAGCTGATTTTCGAAACAGCTGTTGTTGGAATGTAAGACTTTTTTTTAATTCTGATATTTTCTGTCTACGGCACACTCCTTGCAATTCACTTAATTTGGGGTGCATTTGAATATAATGCCTTTTCAAATTGTAGTCCTTGAAAACCGATACCACTTCTCTACATAGTAAGCAAAGCGCTTTATTGTTAGATTCAACAAAGAAGTACTCATCAGTCCATTTTTCCTGAAAGACTCTTTCATCCGCTGTTTTTCTTTTCATGTTGGTTTTGCTTTGACAGGATGCAGAAGCCATGCTGAAAAGTAAAAAAGGAGTAACTATTATCTACTTTATTCCTAGTTATATAATTTTTAAAACAATGGCTAACAATTTACATTAAAAAATAAGGAAATAAAAATTATATGTAGTATATGTTAATGGTGTTGGAGGGAGTATTTTACATCCGCAACATAACACAAAAATATCCCTGGGGTGAATTTACAGTTGCCCATCCAGTTGTCCAGATTGCATTTGAGGAGGGCCAATGAGGCACTTTGTTTCATTTGTAGTACTAATGCCATTAGTCTTCAAAACAGCTATTACGCATAAAGCACATTACATTTACTGTGACTGTTGGTCTGTACTTTGTGCCAGTAATACTGGGCGTTTTGAAAAGTTCCTCATAATTCATGAAATTCAGATGGACTGCGATAGAGCTATGAACATGTATAGTTAGCATGTAATCAACAGTTTCTTACAGCTACAAGGATGGCAGCTTTCAATGACATAATCAGAGCTGTACCATCAAGTTAAACACGGTTTACTTTGCATGCTACCCAAGAAAACTGATTCACTTGCAATGAAAAAAACTGGCACACACTGACACTGTCATTAATTCACTACAGTACTACAAATTCACACTGGGAAAACCACTCCAGCAGTCCAAGTAGGTAAAATGTCAACATTAGCAGCCCTACAGTACTACAATCCACAAAAATAAGCCAACAAATTTGCAATAAAGTAAATAATTCACATCACTGACTTAATAAAACAATTCTGAATAAGAGGGTCTCACCCAAACAAATGACTGGTGCCAGAAACATGACCGCAAGCCGAATGGCAACAAATGCATCCCAAAGTTTTGGGGAAAGCGGCTGTGAGGCTGCCAGCCCAGCTAGATGTTATTTTGTACATAATTCTATGTCATATTTGAATATTAATATGATTCCTATGCTTGTCTTACAAATGTAAGAAAACTATACGTATGTGTATATTAAACTACTGGTGCAGAAGTGTGTGTTGAACTGTATGTTCTGTACTGAGCTTCAAGAATGACTGAATCAAATGTTAAGCCAAAGATGTAGCTGAATAATCTATCAAGCAAAAAACTTTCTGCTCCTTCAAAGTTCACAAAGCAGAGCATAACAACTACTTCCATCACACAAAGCTCATAGGGCGATTCTAATAAAATAATCAGATGTGCTGTGCAGTTACAATGGCCTGTGTTTCCAGCCTGGTACGAGTTGCAAGATGATGAAAATCTAGCCAAACAACCAACTTAACTACAAGCATGAACCAAAATAATTTTAATTTAAAAGTGTACAAAACTATGCAGCAAATCAAGCACTGCAAAACATCCAAGATTGGTTTATTAAAAGTCTTCTGTAGATGCAGACATTTTATTCCGCTCATGCATTCACTTTTTCATGTGCTTTGAAAAATACATATACAGTTGCATTTCACACAGTACAATCTGGAACATCTCACTAGTAAACTTCAGTAATCCCTCCCTTTTAACTAATACCCATTTTACACTACAATAAACAATTAAAAAAAAAAAAAAGGTCAAACACATCCAGCAAGACACAAAATGTGCAGAGCTGTTGTTGAGGGCTGCAACAATAATGAAAGCTGGTGCAGCCAAATAAGCACAGTACTTTATTTTTATACAGTGTGACAGCTGCACTAAACTAAGAATACAAAAGATAATAAAATTTGTAGTCAAGAAACTCGACAAATGCAGTTCTACACTTTGAGTAAAGCATCAAGGGAAAAAAAAACAAGTTTCAGACCATCTCGCAGCCTTGCAGGGAGGACACATACTTAGGCAGACAGTCACATTCTGAAACCGGTTCCTTTTATTTCTTATTTTTACAGCTTTTGGTTTTGACAAGTAATTTTTGCCACTGGAGTGTATTAAAAAAGCGAGTAGAATCAGGAGACGCACTTCGATTGATGGATCTGAGAATTGTCTGGTTCCAGCCAGAACAGCTTGGACTTTCCACAATCTTGTGGTTGCAAATTTGGGAAACTACGCAAGGGCTGAGGCATCTGTACTTTAATAATAACTGTAATATTAACACAAGAAGCAGCACCACCGTCACAGACTTTGGTGGTAGCCCGGAGGGGATGGACCAGAAATCATCCGGCGGCCAAGGACCAAGATGCCAAATAGTAGGGGTCCCAGAACAGATTCACGTAGAATACCACTAATAACAGGTCTGCTGTTGGAGGTGGTGGTGCATATTTTGACCATGTGGGTCCTATTGGTGAGCTAGTTGGCCACTCATCTGACGAGACAGGGATTTACGTCAAGTTGAGTTCGCTTTTTGATGATGTCTGAGTGGGGCATTATGTCAAAGACCTTGGCCAAGTCAAGGTAAAGCTGTATGTACTGAATTTCCCTCATCCAGGACCTTGGTGACAAATCTCAAAGAAGTCAACCAGGTTCAACCTGAACCTGAAAACTAGTCTTTTTGATACAACCAGGTTCAACAGGCAAGATCTGCCCCTTATGAATCTGAAATGGGCGGGGTCAAGTGCTTGGAGATTGCTATGTCCTTGTTTATGTGATCCATAATCATACGCTCCATGGCTTTACAGATCAGACTTGTTAGTGACTAGACTAGAGTGACATAACAGGTGGACTGTACAGCACATCAGACAGAAAGAAGAGAAATTCTGGTGAATTATCAACAGCAGAGATCTCTACTGACAGAAAACTGGCTGTTTTTGAAGGGACAGCACAATAGTCAACTATTCCAAGTCTGTTCATCGGAAAGTGAAAACATCACCATTTATAAGCCTGTGTTCATTACCTCTCAAATGAACGCATTGGGAATCAAACCAAGACCCCAGTGCCATCATGTGGTTAGGGGTTTACACAAAACTGAGCAAAGCAATTCCGGAAATTTGTAAATGTTTTTAGATCATGCTAATTTCAAAAATGTGTAATAGATGCTCTTCACTAAATGCACACTACAAATGAACATACCTCTTCATTCAACACAATATAACAAGGTTAGTGATTTATCAGACATATCACCTCAGAGCCATATTCACAATTAACCAAACCCACATGATCATCATTTTACTGCACAAAGCCACATACTGGACTTAACATCCACAAAAGTCTTTACTGTTATATAATCACTAGCTCATAGGATTCACAATCAATAAAAAATTCAATCACTTAACAAGAAAAAAACAAACAAAAAAAAAACCCAAAACCTCATTCAGTCCCACTGCTGACTTCTGCCATGCTAATATGTTTAAGTATTGAAGGGTTGATATGCAATTTACACAATGCCATTTCTGGCAAAAAATGATATTATCTGGAACACCAAGGACTGTCATTCCCGACAAGATGCAGCAACCCAGCACTATTTTTCCTTAACTGAGAAGAGAGAAAGACCCTTACAATGGGGGTGTGGAGGACCTTTGCCCCCTATGATAAATACATCCCAACACCTCCAAAAACAGATATCTGATTTAAATCTGCACTGCAAGTGCCAAATATATGACGTGAGCAGGGAGTATGGCCTTTGATCTACACCACTGAGATTAATGTGTCTGAGGTGTTATTAGCCTTACAGTAAATTTGCACTTCGACCTTGGGTAAGAGTCCACATTCAAGACTTATGATGTACTGCGAAGATCAGAGTTTTAATTCTGGGCTCCTCTGGACTTCACCACCTTAGATTGATCCTACTACCTCAGCACACCAAAATGAGATGAAAAATGGGTCCGCCGAAGTGGAATCAAAAATTAGTGCAGGACAGGACCAAGACGTATTGTGATGACAGCCTTAAAAAATACCTGTATTCAATACATTGCATCAGCTTAAGATCTGGGGTAGCAGCTGGGGCAGCTTACCTGCAGATCAGACTAGGTAAGGATCACAAGTCCACCAGCACTTCACCAGTATTGCTTCTTTATTACAAATAGCGATCTGGTACCTTGGCCTTTAGTAGTACATTATTTAAAAAAAACTGAAATGTACGAGCACTTCACCAGTATTACTTCTTTATTACAAATAGTGATCTGGTACCTCGGCCTTTGAAAGGCCGAGGTACCAGATCGCTATTTGTAATAAAGAAGTAATACTGGTGAAGTGCTCGTACATTTCAGTTTTTTTAAATAATGTACTACTACATAATTAGCTTACCTGTTAATGCAGTCAGGAGATGGTGTAGTAGTAGTCAGTGTAAATGAAAAATCCCCCTCTCTCTCTCAACTTTTCTTCGGCGTGATCGTCAACTCCTCTTCCTTCACCTCTTTTTTGCCGCAAATGCATCTATTGGTGTGAAAAACGGAAGGGTGCTTTTGGCGCATGCACACACCACCTAAAGGACGCAGGCATGAAAAAAAAACAGAAAAAAAGTACAATTTTAACTTAAAGGGTTGCGGGCCGCATGGAAGAGCTCTGAGGGCCGCATGCGACCCGCGGGCCGCGGGTTGGACACTACTGATCTAGAATCTATATGGTATAGATTTCCATACTCTTTCTTAATGGACAGCCAATAAAACCACAGAAAAATCCTTCAACCTTCCCTAAATAGAAAAACAGACTTTGGTTCCCTATAAAAAAGCATATACTGCACTGTACAGAAGCAAGCTAACCACCCTAAAACACATACAAATATATATGAAATAACCAAGATTTCACTTAGTATATTTTTTGTATTATTTACCTTGTGTCATATACAGAAACTCCCTCAATATTAGCATTATGTATTTAACTCTACCTCACAAAAACATATGAGATTGCTGATATTTTAAGTACATAACAGTTTAGAGTCCTCTAAAGCAGATCTGTGCCTCACCAGGAAGCCTGGCCCCACAGTTTGAAATACAATGACAAATGCAAATGAACATCAGAGTGTATGTGTAAAACAGTGTCCAACAGGATTATTAAGACAATCCTGTATGTAAACATTCTCATCTTCTAATACTGCCCTTATTACAATGTGCGTGAGTAGACAAAAGCATCCATCGGTTGTGCTCTAAATTATAAACAAAACGTTGTCATACTGACATCATGACATAAGATGGATAATATCTTGATTCCAGCCCAGATAACCTCAGTTTGATTAGTGGCTCAGGTTGCTGAAGGAGTTAGCCAGGGGATGATGGGAGTTAGTGGTCAGTGCCACTTCTACCATCCTGGTGGGAGAAAGGTAGCTCAGCCTGCTATTATACTGACATCCAGTGGAAGCTATTTTTATTATCAGTGCAAGGAACGTGTCATTACAGCAGCATGTTGACCATGACAAGGGTGTGCATGCCAAGCAGTATACATAGAGAGGCTGGCACTTGGGACTGAACCTGTTGGCTGCCATCGGGAATGGTGCTAGGGATTATACATAAAACCCCCTGATAGCTACCTGAATGGAGGTGTCCAGACTTGGGCACATGGTAAAAATTTGCTCTGCTGGCAAATAGTAAAATGAATCACTGTGGCTTTCTAAAAGTTAATTGGCTTCCTATAACTGAAAGAGCTATCACACCCCATGATGCTTTAATTTATAAAATCCTTCTGGTTACTGTCCCCCACTGAAAAGGCAACTTTTAACTATGAATGTTACCTATGCACAAAGAAACACACAGAATGAGGCTCTAACACTAATCAAACCAAGATTCAAGAAGGCAATAGGTGAAAGAGCCTTCTCCAAAACGTGAACTCCCATATATAATAACCTTTTCAGTAAACTGAAAGTCAGTCAAACTCTAAAATCCTTCAAAGTTGCTGTAAGTGATCACCTACACAAATATGTTAACTGTACTTGTATTTGTGAAGCAAGTTGAACCTATTATAATCTCTGCTGATGCTTTATTGCTCAACATTACTTATATTTTTCTTCCTGATTGTTGTTAAATAATTCATCTGTTTAATTGCATTTCCCAAATATAAAGCACTAGTGCATCTATCGATTAAATAATGCACCTGTTCTTAATACATTTTACAATGTGTAAGCCCTAGTGGTTGCAATGATTGCTCTAAGTATTATTAATTTTGTTAAATCTCTATTGTATCCAGGTCATGATGGAAAAATGTCAGTAGGCCATCTCACTAATCTGATTAACAAATTGCAAGTAAATACATTTATTTGAGCTCCTGGGACCAAGTCCCTGGCTGCTCAACCTTGAGCTGCAAGGAGCTTAAACCATCTTTGGCAAAAGGTTAAAATAGTTATTATTGCAATTTTACCGTGTTCCAGTCATGGTTTGATTGCTAAGTTTGAGAAGCTGTTAAGCCTTTTGGTTTGTATCGCTAGTTGCAGTTCTTACCTGTTAAATATGCTTTCTTTTCTTACCAGCTACATGTCTGTCGTTGCATTTGTATGCTTATTATTCTGATGCATGGTTACTTCTTGGACAATGTGCAGGAAAGCAGCATTGCAAAATTTATTCTATCATTGAATGTCACACCTTTGTAAGCGTGAAATAAGCTTTTACTGACATATGAAAATGTGAAATATAGCTTTCTACTTCAGTAATCATATAGTTTGTCATACTTCTATACCTCACAGTTGGTATTTTTTTTCTGTGTAGCTTGCATTCTGTCAGTCAGTTCACTAAACAGCAAAGCCAAGTAGCAAAGCCTCAGGCCTCAGCTTTTATAATAACAACATATTCATACTTATCCTCATAGCTGATGCTGGCATTATTCTATAAATGTTAAATCACCTGCCTCTGGTAGTATTACTTTTGTGCATAACATTCTTAAAATTATTATTATGAAGAGGTGTGTAATTATGACTGAATGCAATTTGACCCAACCTTATCCACTAGGTAGAAGTGACCCAAACCAGAACAAAACATTATGCTGTGTCAATGAAAATTGTCTATAGCAACCTGCTTCTTGTCCTTTTTGAAACAATAAAAATAAGAAAATTGCTGGGAGTTGGCCTTCCATTTTGAAATGCCCAGTTTTGATTTTAGGGGTGTATACAGTATTTGGAATAGCTGACCTAACCCAGCAGGTTACACCATCAGTCCATGTAATATAAATGTTGGCTAGTCATGTAAGTGCATTTTGACTCATCTTTAATTTTCATAGCATTACTCATTCACGGCAATAATTCTCATGTATGAATGGAGCTGCATCTTATTTTCTTTGCAGTTCTGCTATGTGTAATTATGTGTTTATTGCTGCATGGGTAAGGCTTTTTTACTATTGTCAACTCAATGTACTTACGTCAAGCAGTTGGGAAAAAGAGACCGCAGTGAGGTTTGAACTTCCAATGACTTGATTTAAAAAGCAGAGCTCTGTGTGCTGGATTACCATGTCTGGCTTGGACACACATTTTTCCTTAGGTTCAGTCTATGAATGTATGAAGATATCCCTCAAGTTGTAATACTTGAAAGAATAGAGAAGCCAAGAAACTCTCCCAGTGCAGTTAGTATAAAAAACTAGAAGGCAAACTTTGTTACGCTACTTCACTTATCAATGCTATGGTTTATTATTTTCTCCTAGTTGAACTTCATGTTCTAGGATGATCCTATCCACCGTTCTTTGTATTCTGTTGTACAGATTCTTATAGGACTTCACCAATTCATTTCCCCTCACATCTTCCTTCTTCCAACACCAGCCCAAGCACTGATTCACATTTCATTCCAGTGAACTAGGCCTGCCCATACATACTGCTTTGCTCATTAACCCAGTCACTGAGTGTCTTGTGCAGTCTTGTTTTACCAGTTTTCTTGTCCCTTGACCAGGCATGCAGAGCTTACCCTTGAACAGCCATGGCACAGTGTGATAAAAACCTAAATGTGGCTCTCATAACTGATCTGATTCGTGACCCAAGTGCAGAAGAGCAAAAAGTGGAGTGTCCAAGTGAATGACTGATGCCTGCTTGCCCACTGTGAGGAGACTGAGCAGACAGATCTGCTACAGCTATGGCACCCATCAAAGGCTGGGTGCTAGTAGAAAGTTAGAGTCAGAGTGAAGGATCAAGATGTGTTTCCTCACCAGACAGCATGAACTATCACCTAGGCTTGTGCACATGTAGAAACATGCCTGTTGGATGGCTTGGTAGTGTAAGCAGCCATGCTCATTAGGTGGCTATGGGATAACAGGGTTTTGGGAAGCTTGAAACAAAGCAAAGCAACATGTGCTTCCCAGGATGATGACCCCTGAGGAAAGGGAGCTGATGGCTGGAAAGCATGAAAGTGAAAAGGGCACAAGAAAAAAAAAATAATAAAAGGCATGCAATGCCATTTTGGAGTATGTTGTTTGATTACAATGCATTGGACCCCTTCTCTTTTAATACACATCTCAAAATACCTTTTCTTTTACTTTAACAGAAGATGGGCAGATGCTGGAGTTGTATTCTTTTCTCCTAAGTATCTACACCTATAGAATGAGAAACCGTGATGCTGTATAGTCCTCAGCCTACCGTACTTGCTAGCATTTGTAGATATTCCCTGATCTGAGGTCGTTGATACAATGAGCTAGGTATTATATAAGTGTTTATAAAGTAAACAAAAATGTGACATGAGACATTTTGGAATAATGCAACATCATTTTCTGTCACTGCCTGGCAGTTAATTTAGTGCTGTGTTAAAGAACACTTTATGTTATGAATGCAGTTTAGTTTCATAGTTTCATAGTTTAGTACTAGGCTATCTGCCCTGAGGCATTTGCAAGCCTAGCCCTAGAGATGTGGCTTTCACCACCCCATGTAGTGGTACTAAGGTGTATAGAATAAATTTAGAATACTGTGCCTTTGTCTAGTGATGACACATTGAAGACTCCCTTACTTATTAAAATTAGTTTACCGTGCCTCTGTTAAGTAGCGATACAGGGGTGACCTCTGGGGTAAACCTACGATCTCCCATCCACTCGTCAAGATTTCTCTTGAAGAGAGTCAGTGAGGGGCTCTGCCTAACATGGACTGGGATTTTGTTCCAGAGTGTGGGAAGCCTCTGAGTTATGAATGTGTCCCTCCAGCATGTTCTATTCATGTTTGTACTGAGGTTTAAATCTTTGGCTCTCGTGGTTCTTATGGATTTTGATTTTTTGAGGTGGAGCATGTCCATCAATTTCTGGTTGGACATGGCCTTGTATGTCAGGCACAGATCACCTCTGAACAGGCGGTATGCTACATGAATAGAGCTGGAGTTTTTTTTAGCCTGGCAGCATATGACATATGTTGGAAACCCTTGATCCTCTTGGTCAGGTACTTCTGGGGTCTCTCCAGCTGTTGTAAGTGCCGGGTGAGTTACATACCAAATGGGGCATTGTACTCAATCATGGGCCTGATAAGGGAGGAGTACAGGGGCATGATGACCTCCTTTGATCTGGATGTGAACCCCTTCATTTTAAGGTGGGCAAGGTAGAAAGTCTTTCTAACCACTTTGGCAACGTGGGTGTCAAATGAGAGGTCACTATCAACTTGGGTCCCCAGGTCTCTGATTACTTTTTTGGTACTCAGTGGGTTACTGTTTATGTGATAATTTGTGGGTATTTTATTTTTTCCAAAGGGGATGACTATACATTTCTTGGCATTCAGTTTAAGGCCGTGATTCCGGCACCAGTTGTCCGTTTCGGTGAGGCCTTTCTGTAGGATGTATGTGTCAGCTGGTGTATCGACTATGGCGCCTAGTTTGCAGTCATCTGTGAACTTTGACAGCCACAACCCTCCCATGTTTGCTTTCACATCTGAAAAGTAAATGCCGAACAGGAGGGGTCCCAGGACAGAGCCCTGTGGGACACCACTTGTGACTGGCTTTGAGTCTGACATGGCTTCCGCAATCTTGACTTTATGGGTTCTGTTCTTTAGCCAGTTTGCAACCCATCTTGTGACATATGGATTTACTTCTAAGCTGTTTAGCTTTTCTATGATCCCTGAGTGGGGTATTGTGTCGAAGGCTTTAGCCAAGTCCAGGTAGGCTGTATGGACTGCCTTGCCCTCATCAATGGCTCTAGTGACTGTTTCAAAAAAGTCAACCAGGTTCAAAAGGCAGGATCTGCCTTTTACAAAGCCGAACTGGGTGGGATCAAGTGTCTGTAGGTCCCCAATGTCGTTGTTTATGAGTTCCATAATAATTCTTTCCATAGCTTTGCAAACCAGGCTGGTCAAGCTTATGAGACGGTAGTTCCCAGGGTCTGTAGTGGAGCCTCCCTTGTGGAGTGGGACCACTGTTGCTGTACGCCAGTGTTCAGGTACATATCCTGTAGTAAGGTTAAGGTTGAATAACATTTTTATATGCGGGTTTAGCTCCTCTTGGAGTTCACGTATCACGCAGCCGGGGATACCATCAGGTCCCATAGATGCTGTGTTTTTTGCTTTGTTGAGGGCAGTTCTCACCTGGACATCATAGATGACAGGGTGGTTACATTCAGCTGGGATGAGTATTTCTTCTTTTGAAGGTGAGGGAGGGGAGAAATTTGCACTGAACCTGTCTGCCAGAATGTTGGCAATATCTGTGGGTTCGGTAAATTTTTTGTCGTTGTGTACTAACTCTGAGCATATCTGAGTGTTTCCGCCCAGGTTTCTAACATAACTGAAGAATGCCTTGTGGTTATCTTTAGTGTCCTTGGCGATTTTTCTCTCAAAGTTGGCCTTGGATATTTTTATGAGAGAATGTAGCTTTCTACTAGTGCTGATCAGAGATGCCTTCCCTTTATGAGATTTTGCTCTGTCTTGCAGTAGCTTCCTTCTTTTGTTATATAATTTGTTTATGGCTGGGGTCCACCAGACAGGATGCTTTCCTTTGGTGGAGAGGATCTTGGTTTTATTTGGGATTGCACGATCCATGCATTCTTGGAGATGTCCATAGAAAGCATTTGTGTAGGATTCAGCATTGTGGGATGTGATTTCCATTGGCCCTGAGGGCTTAAATGATACCATCTCAGTCTTGAGAAGTGTAAAGTCGGCTTTTGAGAAGTTTCTCACTGTAGTCTTTTGTGCTGGGGTGGAGGTGGTAAATGTATATCCAGGGTGATTAGTTTGTGGTCAGATCTCATCAGTGAGGGCAATACTTCCGGTGTGGAGCATTTTGTCCCCATGTTTGTGATGATCAGGTCTAGTATATTATCCCCCCTTGTGGGAGAGGTGACTAGCTGTTCCATTGCATTTGAGTTTATGAATTCCAGGAACCTTTGGGCTAGGGTGTTAGGGCTAGAATAGTGCACCCAGTCTATGTTAGGGTAGTTGAAGTCTCCCAATATGATGGTATTTGGTGAGACATTCATATCTTCCAATGTCTTCAGGAAGGCTGAGTGGGGTTCTTGAGATTGGGAGGGTGATCTGTAACATGCAACCAGTTGTATAGCAGTTTTGCCTATGGTTAGCTGTACCTGGATGGTCTCCGATGCTTCATGAGTTGCCACTAACCTAGAGGTGTGGGTATCCTTGATGAATATGGACACTCCCCCTCCCTTTGTGGTTCGGCCCGGGTTTTGGGGCCGAAAAGCATGATACGAGGTAAAGCCTGGTAGCACTGGGGTGCTCTCAGGAGCCTTGAACCAGGTCACAGTTACAGCACAGACATCAATGTTCTCCATACTGAGGAGTGCTTCGAGAGCCTGCATCTTGAGATTTAGACTTCTGGCGTTGAGCAGCATTACCCTTAATTTTTTTCCATTTTTGTTTTCTAAGGAGGTGGGTTCATCTTTTGAGCCTTGCCTAAAAAAGGCACTATGGGGGTGGCAAGAGCCTTAGCCAATATCCGGAAGCCCAGTGGTGACAGGTGCAAGCCGTCCCTTGCGAAGCAGCGTGGCTTGTCCAGCATGTCATCCCAAACAGACAGACATTGGATCCCCCTAGAATGACACCAGTAATTGAGCCAATTATTAAAGCTGATCATCTTGTCTTTGTATTGTGGCATCATTCTTGGTGAGGGCAGGATGCTACTCAGGGTCAGGGTCATACCAGCATGGGCTACATAATCAGAGAGCTCCTCAATGTCTCTTTTCATGTAGTCCAAGGAGGTACGTCTCAGGTCATTCACGCCGGCATGGACAAGGACGGAGTCATATTTGTACGTGCTTTTGAGTGACCTGAGTGCGTGTGTTATATGGCGGATCCTAGCCCCCGATAGGCAGCTTACCGTTACCCTCTCCTTACTCAGCCTGGTAAGTGGGACGTCAGTGTGTCTGACGATAGAGTCACCTATCACTAGTGTATCAGGCATAGTGTTTGGCCTTCAGGGCTGTGATTTATTGACACACCGATTTATTGAAGTATGTGTTGCATGTGTTATGTTTTGAGGTGGTGGATTTTTGGGTGTCTGCTTTGGGAGCCTCTGTTGTTTTGGTAAGTTTTTTAATAGAGACTCCGAGCATGTTTTTGTGTTATTATGTGCTTGATTTGCAGTTGGGGTAGGTCTATGTGTGACTGGGTTTGTTGTGTGTGTGGTTACCTTCTCCTCCTGTCTGGTCTTGCCAGTCCTAAGTTGAGAGAGTTCAGCCTCCAGTTTGGCTATATAGTTGCATCTCTCACATGTATTTGTGTTTGTTGGGAGGAGGAGAGGGTTGTCTGTGTACATGAGACAATTATAGCATTGTCTCAAGATTCCCAGATTAACCGGCTGAGCAGGAGTAGATGCTAGCAATCTACCACTCGACATGCTAGAATATTATAAGAGAGTGCTGTGCCTTTAAGGGAGGTGGTTGGGGTGGTAGGTGGATGTAGTGCTACTTGAGTTTGAGAGTGCTTGCTTAGAAGAGTAGCTTAGAGAACAAGTGCTGTGCTTATAATATAATGAGTAGACTGGTTATTCTAAGAGTAGAGCTTTCTAAGGGAAAATTTGAAGAGCATTTCTGTATGCAGTGCCATTGACTTTTTGCATTCTTCAGAAAGTAAACATTTTCATATGTTCATAGGTGCGTAGTAAGCTAATGACCACCTGGGCCTTTTTAAGCCTAGCCATGTATCCCAAATCTTTGACAAGTTCTTGCACCCTTGGTAAGTGTAAGCAGGGATTTTGCAGATGAAACATTTACAAGCAGGAGCCTGGGAGGTGAACCATTTACAGGCTATCTGTGTTCATTAGAGACATAGATGCCAAATCAGGTATGCGTTTCATGTTGCCATCCAATTGTCCAAGTTACACTTCAATTGAGTTAGGGAGGAATTCTGATTCACATGGATGGGGAGCCTGTTCCAAAGACGGGGTAGTCTCCAGGATACATATCTGTCTCTCCAGTAGGTACTATTTATATCACAAGCAAGGTTTAAGTCTTTAGAATGGGTAATTGTAGTGTTGTTTGTTTTGTAGATATATAGGAGGTCCATCAGAATGGGATCTGATGATGGACTGTATGCCAACAGACTGTAGGAAGCAGAATACAGAGATAGGGTTTTGAGGTGGTCTGTATACAACATGTTATTTATGTTCTGCATTATTTTAGTGAGATACCTCTGAGGGTGTTCCAATTGCTGGATGTGCATGGTTAAGTACATACCAAAGGAGGCATTGTACTCAATGATAGGGTTGATAAATGCTGAATACAGTGAAACAGTAACCTCCTTGGACCTGAATGCTATACCTTTGTTTATATGTCAGACAACACAGAATGATTTCCTCACTATCATAGATGCATGTTGGTCAAAGGCTGGATTGCTGTCTGTGTGCATTCCCAAATCCCTGACTACCAGGTCAACTCTTAAGAGGTCTGCTGTCAATATGATAGTTACCAGGGGTGGCTGACATCCCAAAGGATGCTATTATGCATTTCTTGGCATTTAGTTTTAGTCTATGGCTTTGATACCAGTTATTTGTTTGTGTCAAGAGACATGAAACCTGTTTGAAGACTATGGTTAACTAGTGATTCCAGAGGACCTGATAATCATGTTTCATGCTGTTTAGAAGGCAGCATGGGATACTGTCAGGGCCCATCAATAAAATGTTTTTTATTTTAGAGAGAGAAGTTTACTGCAGTTCTGCTAAAATCGAAAGCACTATGGAGAAAAAAAAATAAACACAGTGAGAGTTTGGAACTGCTTGTAAAGTTTAAGAGCATAGACCACATACACACAAAATAAAGGTAGAATTATTGGAATATGGTCACTGTTCACAGCTGAGGGAGGCAAGACAGCAGCAGGACAGAAACAGCTGGACATACTTGTATTTCCTAATGATGAATCTTGACATTATTTGAACACAGACATTTCAAAAGGCTATATCACAAAACAAATGCATCCTCGTTACTAAAAGAAGAAAGCCATGCAATAACTGTTTCACTGTCAGCCTCATTCAAAGGTAGTTGGAAGCAGCTTATGCTAGGGAACTGTTCAAAGCTCATGTGATGCTTTGGTATGACAGAAGCAGTAAGGTGGATGTCAGCAGGTGCTTGTTATTCTGACATCACTGATGAGAAGACTAATGGGGACCTTGCTAAAGGCAAGGCATATTAAGAATGGAATTCATTATAGTGAAAGAACACAGGCAGTGTACATTCAGTGGAGACACTGTAAAAAGCAAATATAATCACATTCTTTAATTAGGTGATGAAAAAACAGAGCAATCCATTTAGAAAAGATGTAGCATTCTTAAACATTTATAAGACTTTCCAAACTGTCCCGTGCTGGAGATTGGCAAAGAGACTGATTAATTTACGACTAAGATCTGGGCTTGTGAAACCATTAAAAGAGTGATCAGAAGAGTAGGTGGTAATGACACCTGTTGAAGCTGTGAAGAATGAACACTGACATATTGGTAATTTTTAATATATTTACATTCTGATACCTGTCTGAAGAAGTTAATAGAAATGCAAGGTACTCAGTTCAGCTCTGGTTTTGAAATACTTGGTCAAACTGGTCCCTCATGTTTCTGTCTTAATTTTGTACTTTTAAACCCTAATCTCAGATCTGTTAGCACATAAGTAACACAACAATTCCAAGGCACTGTAGAAGCAGAACCACATAGTCAGGATGAATAAATAAATGAATAACTTTTAATCCAAATACATAAAATGCAGACAATGTTCTTGCCACAAGTCACAAACAAAGTTGAGCGCGCTTTCACTTTGTAAAATACAAAGCTTCATCAGAACAAAGAGCCATTGTGTTAATGCATTAAATACTCACATTTAAAATTGAATAAATGATTCTTAAAGAGACTTATCGTCCCCATAGTAGTCAAATATTCACAGAACATAAACACTTTAAATACAAATCATTTTAACAATTTAATTAAATAGTGTTACAAAGCTGTTTAAAATTACTATCATGAACATAAAAGCATGTAATATGAATTCATATTGTTAAATTATGAGAATTTATTTTAAACATACTTTTTTCACATTTTTAGTATTATGCATTTATTATAGTATGAATTCATATTACATGTTTTTATGTTCATGATAGTAAATTTAAAACAGCTTTGTAATACTATTTAATTAGATTGTTAAAATTATTTGTATTTAAAGTGTTTATGTTCTGTGAATATTTGACTACTATGGGGGACAGTAGGTCTCTTTAAGAATCAATTATTCAATTTTAAATGTGAGTAATGCATTAACACAATGGCTCTTTGTTCTGATGAAGCTTTGTATTTTACAAAGTGAAAGCGCACTCAACTTTGACTGTTTGTGACTTGTGGCAAGAACATTGCATTTTGTGTATTTGGATTAAAAGTTATTCATTCATTTATTCATCCTGACTACGTGGTTTTGTTTCTACACTGCCTTGGAATTGTTGTGATACTGGTTTAGTTCGTCTTCATCCTGTGGTTCTTTAGCACATAAGTACCTGACAGATCATGATAGGAAACTGTCTTGATTTTGAGGAAAGTTATGCAGCACATTTCAAATGAAACAGATAATAGGAAACACATACCCAATACATGAGAATAAATGCACAGTTTGGAAACTTGATGAATTTTTTAAAAATATCTGCCAACTGTACGAGGGCCTTCAAAAATCTAACTCTATAATCATCTGGATTCATGGGAGTGGGGGTGATGGGCATCTGCTTGGTCTAATTTTGGCAGCAAATACCAGTCAAATAAGCATAATTAGAGATGAAACAAGTACATGTGCCAGCCATTAAAAAGACCTTATTTATAAGCCCAATTCTGTGAGGTAGCAGGATAAAGCCTTGACTTCTCCCAAGACCACCCATGTTTGATTAGCAACATAGGAAGCTAGAAGGGAAAGATAGGATAGAGTAAGTGGATGGTGCTGATAGTCTGTGCCATGCACCTGACTCTCATCTCTGCCTGAAAGGAGTAAACCTATGTGTCCTCAACCTATCTGGGAAACCTATGTGCCCTCAACCTATCTGGGAATAAATGAGCTGTGGGGCCCTTACACTGATCAAAGAAAAAATGATCACCCTGAGTATTTATTTATTGACATTTGTTGACCAGGAAAGTCCACTAGGTCAGGAACCAATTTTCAGTGGAGGCCCGGGGAGAAAAGCTCCACAATTAATACAGTCAAATAAACATATAGACACTTTTAAAAGTGGAAATATGCAAAAATAAAAAATATATATAAAAGTAGATTACATTGACAAGATAAAACGTATCAGTATGTATCAGAACTTATATAAACTTAGATAACAGTTGGTAGTATAGTACAAAGCCTGAGTTATTTCTTTTTGGCATTGCATAAAAAAAAACATGGAAGTTCTTGCCAAACAGTTATAGTAGTAATAAAGCTGTGTTGCTGTCAGGGTAAAAGTTATTTTGAACTATGGAACTGGGTTAGAACTAACTAGTAAAGGTTTGATGGCGGAATGAATGGGTCATCTGAAGACTGGGGTGGGGCTTAAAAATGGACAGAGCAGAAACTAAAAAAAGTTCTTACTTTTACAGCATAGTGTGACCTAGTGCACCTATGTATAGTAACTATATGAAAATAGTGTGTCTTGCATAGAAAACAAGGTGAAATCGTATTGATCAAATTGTGTGCCATGCGTACTTAACAAGATACACCATTCTGTATCTGTAGTATACCATATCCTGTCATAGCAGTATATTTTTTACTCATAAACTTTACACAAACTTTTAACAGGGTTAATATGCAAACACTGTACCTTTTATTTTATTGTGCTTATTTGTGTGTGTATTATTTTATTTATTTATTCATTCATTCATTGTTTTGGGCATCACTGAGCTTTTTCAGCTGGCTGCCAAGCAATTGAATTCCCAGCATAGGTTCATAGGTTGGTACTAGGCTATCGGCCCTAGGGCCTATACAAGCCTAGCCATAACAATTCCCTGGATATTTCTTCCTGCAATATTTACTTTCCTGGACCCCTGTCTAGCAAGGCAACTGACGTGATCCCTGGGGTGAATTTCCTATCTCCCATCCAATTGTCAAGGTTCCTTTTGAAGAGTGCCAAGGAGGCACTCTGCTTGACATGTATGGGCAGTCTATTCCAGAGTATGGGGAGTCTCTGGGTCAGGAAACTATCGCTCCAGCATGTTTTGTTCATTGTGATGACAAGGTTTAGATCCGTGGAGTGTGTGGCTCTGAGGGATTGGGATTTATTTAAGTGGAGCATGTCCAACATCTCAGGGTTTGATATGGCCTTGTATGTTAAGCAGAGATCGCCTCGAGTAGATGATATGCCACAGAGTATAGCTGGAGTTTTTTTAGATGGTCAGTACAGGGTATATGCTTTAGGCCTGTGATTCTTTTAGTGAGGTATTTCTGCGGCCTTTCCAGCCGTTGCAGATGTCTTGTGAGGTACATACCAAATGGGGCGTTGTACTCTGTAATGGGTCTAATGAGGGATGAGTACAGTGGGTCAATGACCTCCTTTTTTCTGGATGGAAAGCCCTTAGTGATGAGGTGTGCCACATAGAAGGATTTCCTGACTGTTGTGGTGATGTTGTTATCAAAGATGAGACCACTGTCCACCTGTGTCCCTAAGTCTGTCATCACACTTTCAGTGTTTAGTGTATTGCCACCTATGTGGTAATTCATGGGTGGATGTTTTTTCCCAAAGGGGATAACTATGCATTTCTTGGCATTAAGCTTGAGCCCATGGCTCTGGCACCAAGCATCTGTTTCTGTAAGGCCCTTTTGTAGAATATCCACATCATTTGGGGATTCGATAATGGCTCCCAGTTTGCAGTCATCTGCGAACTTTGTTAGTCAGAGTCCCTTATTGTTCACCTGCACTTCAGAGAAGTAGATGCCAAACAAGAGAGGTCCCAGAACTGAACCCTGAGGTACACCACTTGTCACTTGTCTGGAGCTGGATTTGGAGTCGGCTACTTTTACAGTTTGGGTCCTGTCAGTAAGCCAGTTGGCAACCCATCGAGTGACGTAGAGACTTATACCCAGCTTAGTAAGTTTATCTATGATTCCAGAGTGGGGGATGGTGTCGAAGGCCTTGGTGAGGTCCAGATAGGCTGTGTGGACCACCTTACCCTTGTCCACAGCTCTGGAGACTGATTCAAAGAAGTCAATTAGGTTCAGGAGACAAGATCGGCCCTTCACGAACCCAAACTGGGTGGGGTCCAGTGTTTGAAGGTTGCCAATGTCTTTGTTTATAAGTTCCATGATAATGGGTGCCATGCCTTTGCAGATCAGGCTCGTCAGACTGATGTGACGGTAGTTCCCGGGATCCAAGGTGGATCCCTCTTTGTAGAGTGGGATAACTGTAGCTGTGCGCCATTCAGTGGGCATGAAGCCTGAGGTGAGGCTATGATTAAACATGACACTTAGGTGAGGTGCCAGTTCATTTTGTAGTTCATGTAGTGCACAGCCTGAGATGTCATCTAGTCCAATGGATGCTGTATTCTTAGCTTTGGAGAGTGTGGTTTCTATCTGTGTGGCCGTGATTACCGAAATTTGGCAATCTTTTGGTATTGAAATGGGCCCTTTAGGAGGTGAGAGGGGGGAGAAGTTTGCACTAAATCGATCTGCCAGGATATTGGCAATATCCTTGGGATCAGTATATTTAATGCCATTCTGTTGTAGCTCAGAGCATATCTGAGCATTGCCATTTAGATTCTTGATATAACTATAGAATGCCTTGTGGTTGTCTTTGGAATTTTTGGCAATTTTATTTTCATAACTAGCTTTGGAGGATTTTATGAGGGATTTCAACTTCTTACTGAGGCTGGTAAGGGAGTTTTTTGCATCCTGGGATTTTCCTCTTTTCTGCAACAGTTTTTTCTTCTGTTGTATAGTTTGTTTATGGCAGGGGACCACCAGATTGGCTTCCTTTTTTTGGAGGAGAGCGTCTTGGTTCTATTTGGGATGGCATGATTCATGCACGAGTGGATGTGCTCATACAGTGCCTTAGTGTAGGATTCAGCAGTCGAACTTTCAGCTCCCTTCTGCATGGGTGTCATGAAGTTTGGCACTTTTGACTTGAGTAGCATGAAGTTGGCTTTGGAGAAGTTTTTTATGGAGATTTCCTTACTGGGGGGTGGGGGTGGGATGTGGATGTCGAGTGATATGCTTATGGTCAGACCTAACTAATCAGGGGGTGACCACTGGTGTAGAGCATCTATCTCCCATGTTGGTAATGACCAGGTCTAGGATATTGGAGCCCCTGGTGGGACAATGGATTAGTTGATCCAGGGCATTGGAATTTATGAATTCCAAGAACCGTTGGGAAAAGGTGTTGGTACCCAAGTAGTTTTCCCAGTTAATGGCAGGGTAGCTGAAATCACCCAGTATTAGGGTGTTTGGTTGTATCTTAATATTGTCCAGTATGTTTAGAAAGGTGTAGTGAGAATTGTGGGGCATGGTGGGGGATCTGTAGCAAGCTACAATTTGGATTGCAGTCTTACCTAGTGTTAGTTGCACTTGGAGAATTTCAGATGCACTGTGTTGGGCAACTAGCCTGAAGGTGTGAATATCCTTGGTGAATATGAACACTCCTCCATCTTTAGTGTTTCCGTCTTCGTTTGGTGGCTGAAAAGTGTGGTAAGAGTTGTGGCCTGGTATTGCAGGGGTGCTCTCTGGAGCCTTGAACCAGGTCTCAGTTATTGTACGGATATCGATGTTCTCCATTTTTAGGAGTGCCTCGAGAGAGTGCATTTTGAGGTTTAGACTTCTGGCATTGAGTAGCATTACCTTCAGATTTTGCATGCTTGTATCTGTTACGGTGGTAGTTTTGTCTTTTGAACCTTGCCTAAAAAAGGCACTATATAGGGGTGGCGAGAGCTTTAGCCAGTAACCTGAATCCTAGGGGTGACAGGTGCAGACCAGCTCTGTTGAAGCATCATGGTTTGTCGATCATGTCGTCCCAGGCAGACAGATACTGGATCCCCTTTGAATGACAGCAGAAGCTTAGCCAATTGTTGAAGTCAATCATCTTGTCCTTATACTGTGGTATCATTATGGGCGAAGGCAGGATGCTACTCAGGGCTAGGGTCATACCTGCCTGGGCCACATGATCTGAGAGCTCTTCCATGTCTCTTTTCATGTAGTCCAGGGATGTATGTCTCAAGTCATTCACTCCAACATGGACAATGACAGAGTCGTATTTGTACTTGTTGTGGAGTGACTTGAATGCGTGGTTTATTTGGCGGATCCTGGCACCTGACAGGTTGCTGACTGTAATTTTTTCCTTGTTCAGCCTGGTGAGTGGGGCATCAGTGTGCCTAGCTATAGAGTCACCTATGACTAAAGTGTTGGGTACATTGTCTTGCCTTAGGAGCTGTTGTTGGGTGGCACACTGGTGTTGTGAGCTATGTGTCACTTTGGTTGTGACTGGTGTTTGCGTTTCAGCTTTGGAGATCCTTGTTGCTTGGGCAGGTTAATGTTAAGGGCCTCCGCATATGTGGGTTTAGTGTTGCTATGTGTGGGTGTTGATGGTGTGGGTTTGAAGAGCTATGTGTTGCTTGAGGTGTAGTCCAAGTGTTAACCTTCTCCACATGACTGTCTAGCACAATCTTGGCTGAAGAGCGCTTTGCTTACAGTTTGACTATGTAAGTGCATCTCTCGCAGGTTGTAGTGTTGGGTAGTAGGAGGAGAGGGCTGTCTGTGTACATGAGGCAGTTGCTGCATTGCCCCAGTATGCCCAGATTCACCAGGTGGACAGGAGAAATCACTGGAAACTGACCCTTGGACATGCCTGTTTAGGTGTTTTTTTGTAAAGTACAAGAGCTGTTTTCCCTTACCTTTGCAAGGTACTTTGCAATTATAGGCTGTTTAGTGCCTACAATTAATTTCTCCTTATTAACAAGGAGAGCTGAGTGCTTGTATCAGTTTAAGGCTTCCTAGTGCTTTCCAGCAGGTTCTAGAGCATGTGCTAGTCACAGGGGTTCAGATTTTAGTGCTACTACTGGGAAACCAGCTAGTTCTAAGGCAGAATTTGAAGAGCAGACTTTCTGGCACCTGGAATAGTTTAACCGTAGACCGGCATCATGTGCTTCCTCAGCTAGTTAGACATGATCATTTAGTGGGTGGTCAATCCATGCAATACTTGGCCCTTACCCTGCTTAGCCTTTAGTGGGACTGAGACCCCATTCCTGAACTCTGACCACCACAGCTGCAGATAAACATTTTATCACTGGGCCAATGGGCCACTGTTTTTTTTTTGGCAAATGAGTTTCTCAGAATACTTTTTAGTGCATTATAGGCTAATCTGACATCAGTTTTAAGTAGCACGTATTGGTGCTAGGTCCCAAGTTCGCATTGAAGGATGGACCTAGGAATGTGTCATAAACATCTGATAGCCATGCAGGGCTATAAACATAGTCAACATTAGCTTGAGAGACAACACAGGTAGAGAGACTGTTTAGTCATTATGTACTCATTAATGCCAAAGATATACATTTAAATTGGGATATAAAAGAAACCTGAGGTCCTCTCAGGGAAGGGATAGCTAGCTTTCTCTGAAAGAACTGTTGACACAAAACAAGAAGTAGTTAGTGATGTTTCCATTTCAGCAGCATCCAGAGCAGGAAGAGAAAATTCTCTTTATATTTTAGGATGTTATTGCAGAATTACCAGCCAATGCTGGGTGAGGCTTGAATCTGCACATAGTATTTTATAGTAACTAAATTTTAAGTTCCTATTTTACTTTTTTATATTTGCAGTTGTATTTTATATGAATTGCATTTTGTAATCCCTATTTTATTTCTGATAGTTGCATTTTTTTCTTTGTAAAGTACCATACCAAAATTGGTTTTGCCTTGTAATAACATCTGTAATGTTGACTGGCAAAACTTGACTCTGTAATTTGTGTGCTTTTGACCATTGTTTATAAATACATGAATATGTGAGGAACTAAAATGACAATAAAAGTGGTGTTTCACTGTTTACTTTCCTCCTGAACAGATAAAGAATGGCAGTGTCTGGCTGCATGTGGATGCACTCAGCCTTTATTTGTGTTCAGTCACTAAAATGTAATGAGCAAAATGCAATGAGTAAAACAGGAGTGTCCACAAACCAAAGTCATTCAATTCACATGTTAAAAGTGTCAGATGGGTGCCTAGGTAAGTAGGGTTGCCACCTTTTCAAATGCCCAAAGTGGGACATTTTTTGTAGAAATGTCTGATTTTGCAGGACAAATCATACCCATGGCCAGTACAAAGGACAGAATTTAATTTTTTTGCCCAAATAAAAGCTTATTTTTGTGGGATTTGGGTTGCTTATGCTAATTCATGTAACATTTAGATATTTCAGATTCAAAATAACTGTTTTATGCAATGATTAAAGAAAACTTAGGAAATATTAAAATCTCAGTACATTTGCCATTTTTTTTCGATTTTTTCGCAGGTCACAACTACCCAAAGAGGGACTGTCCCTCACAAAGTGGCACAGGTGGTAACCCTATAAGTAAGTTAAATTCACTAAACATTTGTGGCACTTTCAAATTTATTCTTCAGGGATGCAATCATACTCTAGTGGGAACTGCAGTGGAGGTCATGAGGGAAAGCAATGGTGGCTGCAATAAGTTTCTAATAGGTTTTTAACATACAATTCTTAATTGTAGAAACTCAAGTCAATGAAATTAAAATTATTAATTTAATATCTTACTTGTTTTTATTTGTAGTTTTTATTTGAAATTCTTTTGAGGTTTTTTTATCTATAATTTTTATTTGAAATTCATTTGAAGTTATTTGGGTTGTTTGTATTTAGCAGTTTCAGTCTTTTCAGTTTTGATTATTAACCAAATTCTGTTTACCTGAGAATATAAAACTTTAATTGGAAATTTAGGTTACTGCTGTCTACTAATTACATTTTCACTCTTAGGCATTGGACATTGTTGGTGGAGGTTACTTCTCACTTTGAGTTTTTTGGCTCCGACTCTCACTTCTGCTCCATGCAACACTGCTCTGTCCCAGCCTATCGAAAAGAAAATAATTTTAATTTCATTAACTTGAGTCTCTACAATTAAGAAATTTATGTTAAAAA
This sequence comes from Protopterus annectens, assembly GCF_019279795.1. NCBI lineage: Eukaryota > Metazoa > Chordata > Ceratodontiformes > Protopteridae > Protopterus > Protopterus annectens. The sequence goes on along the minus strand of NC_056730.1, from coordinate 554,680,657 downwards.
CCTATTAGAAACTTATTGAAGGCACCATTGCTTTTCCTCTAGAGCCCCACTGCAGTTCCCATTAGAGTATGATTGCATCCCTGAAGAAGAAATTTGAAAGTTCCACAAATGTTTAGTGTATTTAACTTACTTAGGCACCCATCTGACACTTTTAACATGTGAATTAAATTACTTTGGTTTGTGGACACTCCCGCTTCAATCATTGCATTTTACTCATTACATTTTAGTGACTGAATGCTCAAAAGTTATTTAAGCTATAGATGAAATTGTAACAGAGATGCCAGAAGCTGTTGAAGACTGGGGTGGGGGGGGGGGGGGTTGGAGGGTGAGAGGGGCACTTAGTGATCTAAAAAGGGATATTTTTTATAACTATTTACTACCACAACATAGGTTCCCTTGGAGGACATTTTAAGCTTAGCCAAGTTCCCTTTTGGTGCTTGAATTAACATTTTCTGGTTGGCCTTACTTATCCCATGGCTGTTAATTGTATATTAGCCCTAGTGAGAATAAATGTGATCATACTAAAGATAATTTGAGGGGACCGATGTATGGGATGCAACATTTAGGAACTGCCTCTGTCCATTACTAGCATGAGGGGCAATCCAGGACTACATTTTCTAATACCCATCCTTAGATCCAAGTTGCATTTGAATATGGACAGGGATGAGCTTTGTTTTACTTGAATGGATAGTCTGTTCTGGAGCAGTGGTAGCCTCTGTGATATATATCCATCTCTCCACAACATTCAGTTTAGATACCTGGACTGAGTACAGTATTTCTGATGCCATTTGACTTGCTGATGTTCAGTAGGTCCATCTGTATTAGGTCGAAGGATGCCTTGTATGCCATACATGTCACCTCTAGTAGGATACCGAGTATAGTGATAAATCTTTGAGGTGGTCCATGCAAGACCTATTGTTTAGGACTTGTATCCTTTTAGAAAGGTATCTCTGTGGGTATTCCAATTGTTACATGGGTCTGGACAGATACATGCCAAAGTAGGCATTATACAGAATGATTGACCTAATGAGAGCTTTGTAAAGGGGGGCAATAACATCTCTAGATTTAGTCACAATCAATTTGTTTATAAGCTGTGTAATATAAAAAGACTTTCTTATGACTCTGGGCACATATTGGTCAAAGGTTAGGTCACTGTGCACACAAGTTCCCAAATGCTAAACAACTGGGTCATTTCTCAGGGGGCATTGTCAATTTGGCAGTTCCCTGGAGTAGATGATTTCCCAAAGGATATGATAATGTATTTCTTGAAGTTTAGTTTCAATTCATGATTCTGGCACCAGCTATTGTTTGGGACAAAACTTCCTGCATGATGGTTAAGTCATTTGGAGATTAAATAACTGCTCATAGCTTGCAGTCATCTCAAACTTAACCAAATCCCTTTGATATTTCCTTATACTTTTGAGATGTATATGCTAAACAGAAAAAGTCTCAGCACCGAACCCTGGGGTACTCCATTGGTGACTGGTCTCTTCCCCTATTTTGGTCTCCTGCATCCTGTGAGCAAGCATACATGTATGCATTCCTTGATTCACCTTCCTGATTATATTAACCCGATTGTATTAAATTATATTCCTTGTATAATACAGCACCACTTGTTAGAAGGTGTTTTAAATTTGTAGTTTGGAACAGTCTTCTAGTAAGCAATGAAACAAAATGTATGAACCAATAATGACAAAAATATCCATTTCAGAAAATTTCAACCATAAAAGGCCAATCAAACTTCTGTCATTACAACCCACCAATATCAGTAAATATGCAAAATCTCTGCAGAAGTAAGTCACCTAAATAATTCCACATTAAAGGGATCTGTAACTAATGAAGAGGTTGCTGCCAGCAAACAATTTTATATTTCATTGTTTCACCTACAAATAAAGTGCCTGCTCCCTTGAAAAATAAATTGCCTATGTTACATTAAAAATGATAAGCTAGTAATTTTGCAATGGGGACTGGATGGCAAACTGGTAACAGAAACATAGTTACTAGGTAACTCCTCCAAAGGAGGACATTCATAGGACTGCAGCATCCACTCCTTTTAAAGTACAACAAAGTACAGTATCAGTGATCCATCTGCATACTGTGGGAGTAGAATCCACAGCTTTCTGAATCAAAAGTAAGTGTATTACCTGTTGTGCTACTAGCAATGCAAATGACTTATCATAAGTAGCACTAAACCTGTCTTCCCCTAAAGCTCTCAGCTCCTTGTAAAATCCACTTGACACTCAACTAAATCTCTCAATTTTGCAGCACAAGAAATCTGGAAAAAGCCAACAATTATTTGGGGGGGGGGGGGGGGCAAAGGCCCAAAACCAGGAACATATTTTAAATATTGCTTGTATAATCTTAGAAAGTTGCTAAAATGTTATGTGTTACCATGTGTTTCCTGAAAGATAGGAAGACTGAAACTTAAAGGGCTATAATTTTTTTAATGAATTCAGTTCTCATTGATTTGCCAGGAAACCACAAATTTTAAGAGGAACAAACCAAAAGTATGAGACAAATATTCTGTGAAAATCTGGACAGTTGAAAGCTATGGACTCAACTCTCTGAATCACAAGTGGTGGTATGGGTGGATAATTCAGGCTCTTGTATGAGCCTGAGTAACACTACCCACCAGGTATACCTAACTGCGGCATTTCACACACACACACACACACACACACACACACACACACACACACACACACACACACACACACACACACACAAACATGGGAGTAGCATAACTCCTGCAAATAAAAGAACGAAACTCTCCCTACTGGCATGACTTTGGCTCTGGCAGTACCAACAGAACAGTGGCAGCATAACTCCTGTAACACAGAGCAATAAGAGAACAAGAACAGCTAGTTTAGATAGTTTAACTTCCACGTGAGAATCCATGTTAGCATGAAAACTCCACTTCATTACTTTTTCCCGACAGGTCTTGCAGCTGTAAAAGTTGGGGATCCCCTTCCCCCTGACTCTATGGTTCCAGCACCCATGAATTGTAACAATTCTGATTGGTGTTTTATGATTGTTCTTATAATCCAGTGGGAGTGTGAGGACCAGGTTCACCTTTCAGCATGAATTGAATAAAGATTTCGGCCCACTATTACACACCTACACATGCCCATAGGCTACTGGCCCTAGTCATGCCCATTTACTATGCAATAAAAACAGTGACTTATCCCTGTAATCTTCTATAACACTAAGTAGGATGCAATAATAAAGGACTGTGAAACAAACTTCTGTTTACCAGTTATTTGGAGTGTCTGCTATACATTTCTTGAGGATTCCACGGATCACTGGCTGACTGATAAGGCAGAGAGATACCTCTCTCTCTGGTGCATTTCTGACCTCTACGAAGTTTTTTGGTTGGGTATACCGGTCCTGTCTATTTTACTGGTACTAAAATGCCAATCTTAAGTCTAAAAGGACTAGGACTTTTTTGATACAGGTCTACTTTCCCTTTGTGCGTACACTCTAGTATTTTGTGTTGTTTCTTCGGCCCTATTTAAGGCAGAGGGCTATGCTCACAGGTCTTGGTCACCTCCATTTGATTGAGGTTTGTCTGGACCCCTATAGAGGGTCACAGTAGGACTTGGCTGTATCAGAGCACATTGGCAACCATGGATCTGACCTGTTTCACATATTGTTTCCAGATTCCAGAACTAAACTTGAGGATAGAGAAGGAAAGGTTGATTTCAACATCCACCAAAAATCAACTAATGATGACCACCTCTGGCAGCTAGAAAACAGCCTTATGGGGTTGTCTACTTAAAATGGGAAGAGACCTACCTTAACTTTTGCAGGGAAAGGGACTAATCCCCAAAGGGTTGCAAATTAGAAAACAACCGTTCTGCAGAAACCTGGATGAAAACTTCCATTGACAATGGATCACCATACTAAGAGACACCAGCTTAAAACTGGTTGATCTACTACTCTCCCATAACAAGAAACAACAAGAAAAAGCTTTGTTGAACATAAAAATGTTTGAAGACATGTGCAAGGATTCCTCCATGCATGAGGAGACTTTTAAAGGAATCAGAGACATAATCTCAGCCTTTGAGACCAAAGTCAAAGAAAGAAAACTCGAGAAAATCATAAGAGACTACACAGATACCACCCAACAAACTAAACCAAATAAAGAAGGAACTTACCCCAACCACACGCCCAATAGTACAAACAACCAAAATGTGATCCCTTGTACTCCTCAACAGGATGTTCAAGTTGGCTGGGAGTTTCTGGTTCCAGACCCAGGGACTGCACAAATAGGAGCACACCCAAAGCAACAAACCCCCTGGAAACACACCAGGCCAAACATATCTACTCCATGGAGACCAAAGGACAACCAGAATCTGAACACACTCCCAGGAACATGTCCAACCTCGATCCCTAGCATCCCCCAAGAGTCAACCCCAACAGAGAGACAGGATCTGGCAGGGGGAAAGGGACTTACAGCACCTGTGGCACCCCCAGAAGGACAACCTGCTCCAAAATGGAGACACAGCAAGGTGAAACAACAAAAATATGGAACCAGTCCTAGATCTCCCTCAGTGACACCGAACTAAGGGTACTTAAAAAAGGGCTCACCTTCATCCCACATTCAGAGGGGGAGCCTGGTGCACATGATCATAGATTTAAGAGTCTTTACCAGGAAATTACAATTAAAACTGTATTTCTATGAGAATAGAACAGATGATGTGGAAGTGACCACCACCACAGTGAGATCAGTATCATGAAAAAAAACCAAGTCATTTTTGGCCCCCACCCAACCAAGTGATAAACACATTTCAAGAAAAATGTGAATCAGAGCTCAGAAAAATCTTCAAGAAACCTCAAAGAAAAGACTGTTTAACATCAGCCAAGAAGAAAGAAGAGCTTTAATCTCCCTCCGTCAAGACAAAACACGGAGAGTAATGAAAGCTGATAAGGACTAGGGCATTATAGTCACTGATACAGATATCTACAACCAGAAAATCCTGAACCTATTTGGAGATATTCAGTACTACCACAACAGAAATCTTGAAGAAGTTACTGAGGCATACGAACAAATCACCACTGAAATTATCAACCTCTGTGAAGAAGGATTGATCAGTGAAAAACTGGATGATTTTCTAATGGTCCTGTTCCTGAGGCTACCTCAATTGTTCAGGATCCCTAAACCTCACAAGCATATTACCAATCATCCATACAGGCCAGCTGTAGCAAGCGGTGGTTCCATCAAGGAACCCATTGCAATATACCTGGACTACAACATCAAACCGTTTGCAGAAAATAACCCCTCATTCATTTTAGACTCCATGGACTTCCTCCAGAAAATCAAGAACATCCCAGTCGACAAGGATTTCTTTGTGGTCACCATCGGTGTGGAGTCAAGGTACTTCCCCACAACTACTGCATCCAGGGCATGACTGAGGCTTACAACTGGGATTTTGTGGCTTTGCCTGGTGAAATGACATTTTCAGATGCCTATTAACCATTCTACTAGCAAACAATTACTTTAGGTTCAACAAGCTTATTTTCAAACAGACCACCAGCATAGCAATGGGGGCAGCCATGGCCCCTAGCTTGGCTAACACAGCACTGGGAAAATGGGAAGCCGAGAACGTATACAACTCCCCCATTTATCAACATAAGGGGTGCTATTTCCACTATATTGATGATATATTTTTCATTTGGAACAGCGACCTCAGCATGCTCAACAGTTTCATCGACCACATTAGTGGCTCAATGAACTTCCTCCATTTTACAACAGAAATACAGCCAGGACAAGATCGAATTTCTTGATCTGATGGTCAGCAAAGCTCTGGGCACCATTGAACTAAAGCATTATCTGTACTGTAAGCCTACAGGGGTAAACCTCTTACTACATACACACAGTATGCACCCCCAGAGGCTTAAAAGAAATGTTATTAAGTCTCAGGCACTCGGAGTAGCAAAAGTATCAAAGGCACAAGAAAATTTCATGAGGAACATCACTAACCTCGAAAAAGACTTCCTTGCTACAGACTGCTTATGGATATTTTAACATCCATTATCCTAAAAAAGTCCAAAGGTGAACTAAGAACATTTCCCACATTCAGACAACCACATGTGACTTCCCTAGGATTGAACAATGATAAATGGGACTGTAACATAGTATTAAAGTACTCATTGGACTACCAAGAAACCATCAAATTCATTCTTGACAATTGGTCCATCATCAGAGATTACAGGACTATCGGGCATATTTCTCCCCACAGACCAAAATTCACTCCCAGGAGATGTAAGAACATCAGGGATTTTCTAGAGAAAACTGAGCCAATGGCTACTATGGTAGGAGGTACAGCTTTTACTGTCCCAACAACCGCAATGAATTCCCCACATGTGTTAGAGGAGACTGCAACACCAAAGGTGTGGTATACAGAGCACAGTTTGACAGATGCAAAGCTTTTTATGTAGGAAAAACAGTCAACAAACTAAAATCACGCCTGCATGAGTTAAGATACCTCCACCTTTCAAACCCTCTTGCTGTGCATGCAAAGCACAACGCAGGGCATAATGTCTTCAAATTCAACATCCTCGACCATATTCCTAAAAACCCATTGGATGGTAACCCCAATGATTTACTGGAGAAAAAGGAACTAATATGGCAGATTCATCTAATAGCCTGGAAAAAAAAACAGGACTGAATACTATAGAGTCCATCATCCCAATCCTCAACCTCAGAAAACTTGAGTATTATAAATATCACTAAGGATTAAAACTATTTTTCACATTAGCTTTCTGCAGCACCAGGTCATCTTATAGATTGGGACTATAATGGTTTCCGTTGCCTTTGCATAATTTTTGGAGTACTAGATATTATTTTTTCTGTTTTCTCTACTATAACTCCTAGACTCCATCTTTTTATCTCCACTGCTAGATTCCATCTTTTTATCTCCACTGTACCGTTGTACCTTTCTCCCAGTTTCACTTTTTAATGGTAGGTGTTCTCATTTAATTTATTTTATTCACTATCTTGTTTTTATGTGTAGTTTTTATTTGAAATTCTTTTGAGGATTTTTATATATAATTTATACTTGAAATTCATTTGAAGTTATTTGAGGTTCTTCATATTTAGTAGTTTCAGTCTTTTCAGATTTATTGGAACTTTAGGTTACTACTGTCTACTAATTACGCCCTTTACACTTAGGCATTGGACATTGATGGTGGTGGTTGGAAGGGAGGGTGTTCCTTTTACTTCTCCCTTTGCATTTTTTTTTTGCTCTGATTCCAGCTATGTCCCAGCCTTTCGAAAAGAAAATAATTTTACTTTCATTAACTTGAGTCTCTAGAATTAAGAATTTTATGTTAAAAACCTATTATTGAAGGCACCATTGCTTTTCCTCTCGAACTTCACTGCAGTTCCCATTAGAGGATGATTGCATCCCTGAAGAAGAAATTTGAAAGCGCCAGAAATGTTTAGTGTATTTAACTTACTTAAGCACCCGCCTGGCACTTTTAACATGTGAATTAAATTACTTTGGTTTGTGGACACTCTTGTTTTAATCATTGCATTTTACTCATTACATTTTAGTGACTGAACACTCAAAAGTTATTTAAGCTGTAGATGGAATTGTAACAATTCTGACTGGTGTTTTATGATCTCTCCTTTCAGCGCGAATTTGAATAAAGGCTTTGGTACACTCATACACACCTACACAAGCTGATTGGCTACTGGCTCTTGCCACTCTCATTTACTATACAACAAAAACAGTGACCTATCCCTGTAATCTTCTATAACACTAAGTAGTGCTTGGATGCAATAATAAAGGACTGCAAAACAAACTTCTGTCTACCGATTACTTGGAGTGTCTACTATACATTTCATGGGAATTCAACAGGATGCTGGCTGACTGATAACCGAGAGACATACCTCTCTCTGGTGCATTTCCTACCTCTACTGAGCTTTTTGGTTGGGTATACTGGTCCTGGTTATTTTACTGGTACTAAAATACTACTTTTAAATCTAAAAGGACTAGGACTTTTTTGATACAGGTCTACTTTCCCTTTGCAAGTACACCCTAGTATTTTGTCAAACTATATTCTCAAAATGATTTTTTTCATTACTGTGCTTCTTCAAATGTTATGCTTAAAATTATTTTTTAGTTTTACCTTAAAGCTGTGATATAATTTCACTTATGTGAAAATTCACTCAGGTTATGGTTGAGAATAGTCCCATGACAGGACCAGCCTATCCGGTTAACGCACACTAAATAACGTAATAAAATATGTTCATTCCAATTTAATGCAGTTTGGATACAAACTAATTTGTCCAGAGATGCCTGTGGGGGGCGGGGTGGTAGATAGAGAAGATTAGGATGGTGAAGTTGGATAGGGAGCTATGGGTGCATTGTAGTTGAGGAAGGGTTAAGGCTATGTTGTAGGGTTGGCTGTTGTGGAAGTGATGTAGGAGTAGGGAGGAGTTAGCTAAGTTTTGTGCTGCTGCTGAGGGGATGGGGAATTCAGGTTTTGGTGTGAGCTTGCTGCCCTCCCTTCCTGCCCTTCATCATGTTGTTTGCGTTTTCATATTTGAGTATGGGAGTACAGGACAGAGAAGAGGAGCTTTGATGCCACTCTTCTGTCCCCCCTCTGGTTTTTATGTTTTGGAACATACTAGATGGTTGGTTGGTTATCAAAGTGAGCAGGGTCATGCTGCTTTAGTGGAAAGTATTGATTAAGTGAGCATTTGAATTAAAGCTGCTTTATGTCATGGTGGGACAGAGGTGAGTGGGTGATGCTGTCTACTCTATTTTGTTATGTTTGAGTTTATGTCTTTATCTGCATTTAATCAAAGCTTATGTTTGTGATTGATAATTGGTTTATCAATAAATGGTTGTCTTATGCCAAAATGGTGTTGTCTTTGTTTCATGGGGAGATCAGGACAACATGTTTTAGCTTTAGGCTGTAATTGTAAGGTACTGAAATTGAAATCATTAGAGCAGTTAAGGAGTAAGAGAAAAAAATGTTCAAGACATTAATAAAATAGAAGGGGTTGATGAAGTATAGTCATTAGTCAGCATAGTTCCTTCAGCTTTGAGAGTAATTTGGACAGATTAAAGGGCATCAGTGGTGTAAACACATAAAGGAAGTATGGATTATATTAGGATTTAATTGTTGTGCCAGTGTTAGATTTATGGTGCGTACATGTTGCCATGTCAAATAAGTTGGTTTGTACTGCCTTTTTGAAATTATAGTTGGCGTGGTTTTAGATGTTCCATGTTTCATAGTTTAGGGCCATGTTGAAATGGCATGCTTTATACAGGACAGAAGACTATGAGACATGAGAGGAGTGGAGTTGTTAACAGCAAGGGTCCAAAGAGCTCTTGAATATGGTTTGGGAATGAGTTTCCTTGTTGATAATAGGGATTTTTTCCCATTTTGGGTATTGGAAAGATTGATCACACTAAGTGTACCTCAGAGGCACCAAAATTAAAAGGTGCCTTTATACACACTTTTAATACAACATCAGCTGAAGTGGAAAAAATAGTCACAAAGTACTGGTCTATATTAAAAGTTAATGAGGAAATGTCTAGTTTTCTCCCCACATATCCCCATTTTGTTAGGAGAAGAGATAAGAATCTTAAGGAATTGGTTGAAAGAGGGTTTGATACCCAGGAAACATGAGATAGAATAAAGAAAGGCACCTATAAATGTGGAGCCTGTCACCAATGTTGTTATATGATTAACCATGGGTCAGTGTATATGCCTTCTAAGAAATTTAAAATTCAATAATCCAATTATTTCAATTGTGCAACAAGGGGTGTAGTCTATTTGGGACTATGTATGTCCTGTATGAGTTTTTATATATAGGAAAAACGGAAAGGCAATTGAAAAAGAGAGTATACGAACATATGTATGATGTTAATAAGGGTAAGGATACTAATGCGTTTTACAAACATGCCCAATTTTTAAAGGAATGGACATCAAGTTTTTTATTTTGGAGCAGGTTTTAGTTGATCCTAGGGGTGGTAGTTGGGAACCGAGACTTGAGTATAGGGAGTTGCTTTGGCAACTGAGATTGGATGCGGGGAGATCCCCAGGGTTGAATGATAATATCAATATTAGCAGCATCTTAAAATTAAGGGCTGCTAGGTTATAAAATGTTTTTGCCACATCCAATTGGGGTATGGTTTTAACAGCTGTTGATTGATTTTGTACAGAATGCTTTTGTATTACGATTGATGTATGTGCTATGTCTTTTTAAATTGTTAATATATTTTTTGAGGGAGGGGGGTCACATGACATGTTAATTGCTATTTAAAGCTGTTCAAACATGATGTTCACTGTTCTGATGAAGCCTGGTATTTGGACTGGGTGAAAGCGCTTAACAAGGAATTGTAACAGTAAAATTTGTTTTTGTGAACAAGGAATTGTAACAGTGGAGTTTGTTTTTGTGAAGTTTTATTAAACTGGTTATACTTGGCGTTTCGAATTTTGGAGATCATTTGTGGGTCCAGTGTCCTGTGTGCTGTGGTTGTGTTGCATTGGTTTTTGTGCCTCGTGGTATTTTTATAGTCATTAGTCAACCTAGTGCCTTCAGTTTTGAGAGTAATTTTGGCAGATTAAAGGGCAGCTGTGGTGTAAAGACATAAAGGAAGTATGGATTATATTAGGATTTAATTGTTGTGCCAGTGTTAGATTTATGGTGTGTGCATGTTGCCATGGCGAAGAAGTTGGTTTGTACTACCTTTTTGAAATTATAGTTGTCATGGTTTTAGATGTTCCATGTTTCATAGTTTGGGGCCCTGTTGAAATGGCATGCTTTATACAGGACAGAAGACTATGAGACATGAGAGGAGTGGAGTTGTTAACGGCAAGGGTCCTAAGAGCTCTTGCATATGGTTTAGGAATGAGTTTCCTTGCAAAGTGTGGACAATAACGTGTAGCAGAGATTGTGGATTTGCATTTCTTAGAAAATAGGACTGGTAACAAATGGATAACAATGGCTTTGGATAATAAGAAACAATGATGTTCACATAAGAGTAGGAATATATGAATGAAAAAAGTTTGTTTAGTGAGGATTCTAGTTTACTGATGTCTTGAGGGATGCACAAGTAATGACATTCCAGACAGTAAGATAGAAGCACCACTGGATTGAACAAATATATATTTAGAGTCAGGGAGTATCTGGTCCTGGAAAAAAGATGAAGGATTTTCATTTCATATTGGAAGCTACAGCTATTTTATTTTTGGAGTGACACATAAAGGAGAGAGATGGGTCAATTCAGACACCAAGGTATCTGAAGAGATATTTGATCAACATGAATTCCTAAAGAGCTGAGAATAAAAGTAGCAGGTTTTTTATTGTTCCTAGTTTTAGTTTTTGTTCCATGGAGTGCGTACTTAGTTTTTTTTTTGAAAAATAGTTAAGCTTTTATCAGTGAAACAGCTGGTTAGTCTGATCAGCATTTAAGTTAAAGCTTTAAGTTATGTTATCTGCCAGATTTTCAGAGGGCAAGAAGATATGATCATTTTCATAAGAAACATAATTTGGAGTAGTGGAGTGAATTACTGAGATAGGTTAATGAAAATGGAAGACAATAAACAACAACAACTGAGCCATGGGGATGACGGCTAGAAGAAAGGGTAATGGAGACACAGCTATTTTAATTGACTGAAATGATCCTGTTAAGCATCATGCTTTTGTGATGACTCATAAATCTAGAGGCTTTATTGAGGTCAGTGAAAATGGCTTCAATGAATTTAGGACCCATTATGAATTCTCACTAAGGACAAGCTCACATCACATTTGCTTGGTTACAGGTATTCACAAATTACTGTACAATTTCACACAGAATCTTGGAATGCATGTACTCAGTCATGCATGTACTCAGTCATAACAGTTTTCAAGTAAAATGTTTGACAAACACTGCTTACACTCCCATTTAGGGGCAATATTCTCACATTCCCCCTAGACCTTACTACTCTCACTCTGTGGCTGCCACATCGTAGGAAATTATCACTATAGGTTCACTTGTAAAAATACCTAATGGACCTCAAGAAGTGTGAATGCCATAATAATATATTTCTGTATCTATTTCTACATCAACATCTCTATCTATCTATCTATCTATCTATCTATCTATCTATCTATCTATCTATCTATCTATCTATCTATCTATCTATCCATCTATCTGTATGTGAATATGTGTGTCGTGTAATGCTGCTGATACTTTTTTATTACTGAAGAAAATAAAAGGCAGAAAGATGGCCAAAAGGACCAGTAATAAACCATTGGTCCATTTGTTAGAATATTTTTTGTTAGAAAACAACAAAGCTATTAAACCACTCAGAACTCTTCATCAGGACTCAGGATTCTTTATCAGTGTGACAGCTTTTGTTGTTTTCTAATAAACATATTCTAACAGTTGCACCAGTGGTTTATTACTTTTGACTTTTTTATTATTGATATTTATTTTAAGTTTTTATTTTAAGTACTTGGCATACCAAACTATTAATAGCTTACAAAGAAATGTGTCCCAGACATATGCTATGAAACAGAACTGGATCTGGCATTACTTTAAAGACCAGGCAGATGTGACCTCTAAGTAACATGTAAAAAAAATAAATAAATAAATAAATAAATAAATAAATGTGATGACAGTTCCAGAGCTTTTCTGAAGAGTTCAAATGTTCAAAGTCTAAGATTGTTTTAGTTAGTAATTTATACTTTTACAAGTTCTTTTAGGTGGCTAATTTAAAGACCATATAATGAAGTACTGAGTTAAGCCACAGTGGTGCAGCAGTAGCATTGACGCCTCACAGCAAGAGGTTCTCCCGTTCGATTCTCAGCTGGAGTGCCTTCTGTGTGGAGTCTGCATGTCCTCCCCACGGTCAAGTGGCATTTGAAAGACATGCGTAGGGAGTGCCTTCGTTGAAGGTTGGACATCGAGCTGGCACTTCAGCACCGTAAAAATCTGCTGCCAATCATTAGCGGACCGGAGTTCTGCTGTGGCAGCCCCTAACCGGGAAAAGCCGAACGAAGAACAACAAACATAATGAAGTACTGAGTTCTATAACTGGCCAATTAAGTGAGGTATAAAGTGTCACACTGATCTTCACTGCACATGACCTGTAGAATTAGATGGGCTACAGAATATGCTATTCTAACTTTAGTAGATATACAACTGGTCAAACTTTAAACTGTTCCTAGGTTTTTAGGTAATTACTAGGCTAGCTGCCTTTGCAGGCCATTTTAAGCCTGGCCAGTTTCCCCTTTTGTGCTCAGATTAACCTATCACCTTTGGTTAGAGACTGGCCTTATCCTTCCCATGGTCAATAACTATATGTCCTGATTAATGAGAATAACTGTTACCATACCATAGATAATTTGAGGGGACCCATGCATGAGAAAAAAGCATTTAGGAGCTGTTTCTGTTAATAATACAGAGGACAGTCCTGGGGCAAACATTCTTTTTTACAATAGATCTAAGTTGTGCTTGAATATGGACAGGGATGAACTTTGTTTTATGTGGATATGGAGTTTATTCTACAGCAGCAGCATCCTCTGTGAGATATAAAAACAACCAAAATGAAATAAAAATTGTAGAAAAAGAAACAATTAGGAACCAACTAATAATATGTTTGGTTCCTGCTTTTTGTTTCTTCTTCCTCTGTGAGATATACCTGACCCTCCAAACCATTGTGTTTATGTTGCAGAAGAGGTTTAGATCACTAAACTGACTATTTATGATGCCCTTTGACTTGCAAATGTGCAGTACACCCATCAGTATTTGGCTGGAGGATGCCTTGTATGCCAATCAGAGGTCACCTTTTTAGCAGTCTGTAGGATACCCTAATTGTTGACTACCATTATCCCTAGACCTTTAAAAACAGTCTAATTTTAATAACTCAATTTTTTTTTATTTAATCATTATTTTATAATCATAATTTTTAAATTGTTGCCTTCCATTGTTCCTAGATTTTTGATGATGGTCTCAGTTTTCATGATTTAATCATTGATTTTACAATCATATACATTTTGTCAAGATGTGAGATGCTACATTTATTGATGTTAAGGGTGAGATCATTACTACTCCACCAGTTATGTATTTTTGTAAACCATCTTTGAGAAGCGCAGTGTCATTTACTGAAGTAGTTGGTTTCCCAATTTATAGTCTTTATTCATATTTATAATCTGTATCCCATTTCCCACTTTTAGTTCTGACAAGAACTATCTAAAGAGAACAAACCCTAGAAAAGGCTTGGGGAACACCACTATTCCTCCTGAGGTAGGCAAGCAATCTCCGCTTTCAATTACTGTGCCTTATAGAGACAAAGGGAGCATCCATTATGTAACTACAGGCATGATAACAGTCATGCTTAACCTGTGTTTTACCAAATGAGTTATATATGAATTGACATTTAATGCTTTTGATTGTCAATTATTTCCTTATGTTTGATAGCATCAAATGTCTTATCAAACTGAAGATGGGTAGTACGCAGTCTCACCATTTTATCAAGTGCTGTATTCACCTCGTATAACTGAATATTGAGATGAGAAGATATACCCTTAACAAAAAACATATTTTCATATGTAACAGAAGAAGGTTCATAGGTTCATACTAGGCTATCTGCCCTAGGGCATTTATAAGCCTAGCCAGAGTGTGTTTGGCTTTCGCCACCCATTTTAAATTAATTTTGCTATGCCCTTTTTCGAGGTTAGTAGAGTAACTATATATATATATATATATATATATATATATATATATATATATATATATATATATATATATATATATATAATAACTGGTGGAGTAGTAATGATCTCACCCTTAACATCAATAATAATAAGGTCCATTGTATTATTTTGGATAAGTTACGTGGTGATTTCTTTTTATAATTTTACATAGACTTCTGGTCAGGTTAATGGTTGTAAAATTGAATCTGATGTCCCTTTTCTAAATTGGTACCACTGCAGTCCTTTGACATAGGTCAGGTTATCCCACATTACAAAATTTTATTTTACATGAGTGACTGGGGTTAATCAGGTTTTCCTTTGGTCAGTGTTTGAAACCCAGGGTATGCTATCTGGTCCGATGGAAATTGATTTCTTAATTTAATTTGTGACAATTGTTGTTACATAATGGATGCCCCTTTTTGTCTTTATAGCACTTTGATATATTTCATTAGATATTATTTAGTTAGCACAACATTTTTGTTCAAGTACATTCACTCTGTGCAGTGGCTGGGTGCTAACTTTGTTGTTTATTAATAGCATATTACAAAATTTCTCTTTCAGTTTCCAGTTTAATTAAAATACATTATTGCTGCTTTCAGCCTTTGGGATCTAAGTCTGTCTCATTCTTTTTCCAAGATGTGATAATCTTGGACCACTTAGAACTTATAAGTGAGCACACAGACATTTTTCTAGAAAGAAAAGAGCAATGAAACTCCAAGCAAATGACAATTCAAGCCAACATGACACCTAAAGCAAGTGCAGCCCGAGCTAAACTGAGTTAACAAGTGAAAGTATTACATTCATTTATCATATTTTTTGATATTAAGAATACTGTTGGAAAAGACAAAAGGTGCAGTGGTGGTACTATATTTTTAAACACTTTTGTTAAATTAACACTTAAAGAACAGTAGTCACTAACAGAAAACAATCCACATTATTTTTTTTCATGCATTATATATTACATATATATTTTCTTTCTTTATACCAACTGTCATTTACTCTAACAATACATACATTTCTCATTTCCTGCCTTACCTTAAACACCACCACTCATCCAGAAGGGTCTATATCAGAAGCTTAAATGGTCAAAAGAGTGAATACTCTTTGATTGAGATTTAAATATTGAACTTCTAAACAGCAAAAATGCAGAACAGCAATTTTTTTTCCTAGGGAAAAAAGAATCACTTCAACAAAAAGCAAAACAACCCCCCCCCAAAAAAAACAAAACAAAAACAAATGTAAACACAATAAAAAGTGGGCGGCTTTATCCCCCACACCCCGCATGTAGGGAGCTATGCCCCCCACACCTCCCTACTTAAATATACCAACTCCAAGATTGCACCACAGTGGAGGAAATGGCAAATTTCTGAAGATGGCGTGGCAATTTTTTCCCTGGGAAAAAAAAATCGCTGTTCTGTGTCTTCACTGTTTAGTGCCTTTGATCTATAAAGCTCTATCAAAGACCATTCGCTCTTTTGACCGTTCGAGCTTCAAATATAGATCCCATCTGGAAAACTGCTCAGTATTTATTTTTCCCACAAATTCCATTTATTTATATGTAAATTGCTCTTTTCCTTTTCTAAAGATCCCACTTTCAGCTCTTTTATCTCTTTAACAATGTTCAATACTATTTATAGATGATTAAGATTTTAATTCCATTTTCTAGTAATTGTTTTTTGGCAGATAATAGCATTAAACTTAATACGGCCTTACTATGTCTAGCAATTCAGATCATGTGTCCCAACTCAAAAGAATCATTTCCTTACTTACAGCCATTTGCTCAACCAATATTTCTGACAAAGTAATCTGTAAGAATGTTTCAAAATCTGACAACTCATTATACTCCTAAAAAGCATGTTCCCAGTTACTGCTCTCTTTCCTATGAATCCTTTGGCATTTGATATCTACCTGAGGAAAAATTATTTAATGTCTGATTGGGGTATAAAGTACCCATGCAAAAACTTAGAAGGAAAAATGCTAATCCTTCTGGACTTTGTTACATACCTTGTAGTCATACATATGCCCTTCCATTGTTCCTTTGACAATTGCTTTTCCAGTGTCTTTTGCAGACTGTTTCTAACATCCTCTGATTGATTTTTATAGTTACCATGCAATATTTCATATGCCCTACTAGTTCTGCATTTTTAAACAGAAGCTTTTGTTCTAGACTTCACTAAAAACAGTACCAGAGATGGTCCTTCACTTATGACTCCTCTATCTTTTCCTCTTTGTCTGTACTCTGATATCAATTCATGGTAGGGAAGGCAATCTCTAACCCATAGTCCAAACTTCTACCTGGCCTCATCTCGGTCTTTTACATTTCCCTCTCTAGATATTTGCTCTCAATGCCTTGGTTCCTTTGATCATTTTCTCCAGTAAATTCTAGCCCCTCTTGCCTATTTTTGTACCCCTACTTGCTGTCAACCCAATTAGCAAAATCTCCTTTCTCCAGTCAATTATTGATTTACTTCTTAGAATACTTTCTGCAGCGTTATTAATATAATATTCTGAATGGTTGTTGCTCTTCTCCTTAAGGATCTGTATCCAAAATCCTATTCTCTTCTTTTTTCTTGACCCTGGTTCTTCATACATGGCCACTTTTCACTTTGATTTATAACCTTCTGTTTGTGTTATATATATGAACTATAGCTGTTTGACTTTAATATAGCCTTACAAAACAGGTAATCCTAAACTAGCTTGTTCTATGAGGTGGATCAACTTATCCAGCTTTACACTTCTCCTTCTTCTCCTCCCAAATAAATTGCTTCAGCTCTTTATTATTGTCCAACACTGCTCCTCTGGTTGATAAAATGTGTCTGACCTGCATATAAAAAGTGACTGCAAATATTTTCACTGTCTGCATCTCACTATCCATATCTGTAAACAAGACCATCTGATTTCTAACTTTTTGCATTACCTTTTGTTTAGTCTTTTCCCACACATACTTATCTGCCATAATATTGTCTTTTCAATCCATACACCTAAATACTTCATCTTATTGTGTACCCATAAATATAGGTATTGATTAACCAATTCATGTGTGGGTAAATTATTTACTACTATAGTCTTTGTTTTATTGTCATTAATTTTATATCTCAAAAAGACTTCATAGGTTCATAGGTAGGTACCAGGCTATCGCCCCTAGGGCCTATACAAGCCTAGCCAAAAAGTTACCCTGGCTTTCGCCACCCAAGAAAATTATTTTCCGAGCAGAGCCACAGAGGTGATCCCGGGGTGAATTTCCTATTTCCCATCCAATCATCAAGATTTTTCTTGAAGAGTGCTAATGAGGAGCTTTGTTTGATATATATACGTAGTTTGTTCCAGAGTATGGGACGTCTCTGGGACAGGAATCTATCCCTCCAGCATGTTCTGTTTATTGTGGTGACAAGATTTAGGTCCCTAGAGCCTGTAGTTTGAAGGGATTGGAATTTCTTTAAGTGGAGCATGTCCAACAGCCCTGGGTTTGACATAGCTTTGTATGTTAGGTAGAGATCACCTCTGAGTAGGCGATATGTGACGGAGTAAAGCTGAAGTTTTTTGAGACGGTCTGCATAGGGCATCTGTTTGAGGCTGGTAATCCTCTTTGTGAGGTATTTCTGCAGCCTTTCCAGTTGTTGTAGATGTCTTGTGAGGTACATACCAAAAGGGGCGTTATACTCTATAATGGGTCTAATGAGTGACGAGTAGAGGGGAACAATGACATATTTTTTCCTGGATGGGAAACCTTTTGTGATGAAGTATGCCATGTAGAAGGATTTCCTGACTACTGTGGTGATGTGATTATCAAAGGAGAGACTACTGTCCACCTGTGTCCCACGGTCTCTTATCACACATTCAGTGTTAAGTAGACTACCACCTATGTGGTAGCTCATGGGTACAGAGATTTTACCAAAGGGGATGACAATGCACTTTTTGGCATTAAGCTTGAGGCCATGGCTTTGACACCAGGCATCTGTCACAGTGAAGCCCTTTTGTAGGATGTTCACATTGTTAGGAGTTTAGATTATGGCTCTTAGTTTGCAGTCATCTGCGAAGTTTGTTAGCCAAAGACCTTCTGTGTTAGCCTGTACTTCAGAAAAGTAGATACCAAACAGGAGAGGACCCAGGACTGAAACCTGTGGTACTCCACTTGTCACTGGTCTGAAGACGGATTTGGAGTCTGCTAATTTCACAGTGTGGGTTCTGTCAGTGAGCCAGTTGGTAACCCATCTTGTGACATAGGGATTTATACCTAGCTTAGTGAGTTTATCTATAATTCCAGAGTGGGGGATGGTGTCAAATGCCTTGCTGAGATCTAGATAGGCTGTGTGAACCACCTTACCCTTGTCTACAGCTTTGGTGACTGCTTCAAACAAGTCAATCGGGTTTAGGAGACATGATCTGCCTTTTACAAACCCAAACAGGATGGGGTCCAGAGTTTGGAGATTACCAATGACTGTTTATAAGTTCCATGATGATACATTCCATGGCCTTGCATACCAGGCTCATTAGGCTAATGGGGCAGTAGTTCCTGGGGTTCTTGGTGGCTCCCCCTTTGTGAAGTGGAATAACCATTGCTATGTGCCATTCAGTGCGCACAAAGCCTGAGGTGAGGCGATGATTTAACATGGTGCTTAGGTGGGGTGCCAATTCATTCTGTAGTTTATGTAGAACACAGCCTGGGATGTTGTCAGGTCCCATGGATGCTGTGTTCTTGGCTTTGGTGAGTATGGTTTTTACCTGTGCAGCCATGATTACAGATACTTTGCATTCTTCTGGTATGGAGATGGGCCCTTTAGGGGGTGAGGGAGGGGTAAAGTTAGCACTGAACCTATCTGCCAGGATGTTGGCAATATCAGTTGGTTCTGTATATTTAGTGCCATTGTGCTGTAACTCAGAGAAGATCTGAGTGATGCCATTGAGATTCTTGATATAGCTATAGAATGCTTTGTGGTTGTCTTTAGAATCAGTGGCGACTTTGTTTTCATAACTGGCTTTGGAGGATTTTATGAGGGATTTCAGCTTTTATTGAGGCTGACCAGGGAGTTCTTCCAGTCATGGGGTTTTACTCTTTTTTTGCAACAGTTTCTTTCTTATGGTGTAGAGTTTGTTTATGGCAGGGGACCACCAGATTGGTTTCCTTTTTTTGAGGATAGCATCTTGATTCTGTTAGGGATAGCATGATCCATGCACTTGTGTAAGTGCTTATAAAGTGCATTTGTGTAGGATTCAGCAGTCGTACCTCTATTGTCTGTCTGCATGGGTGTCGTGAAGTTTGCCACTTCTGTCTTAAGAAGAGTGAAGTTGGCTTTGGAGACATTTTTTATGGTGGTTTCCCTAATGGGGGGTGGGGCGGGATGTGGATGTCTTGGCTGATTAGCTTGTGGTCAGATCTGACCAATGAGGAATTGACCTCTGGTGTGGAACACCGGTCACCAATGTTGGTAATGACCAGGTCTAGTATATTGCTGCCCCTGGTGGGGGTGTGGATAAGTTGATCCAAGGCATTGGAATTTATGAATTCCAGAAAACATTGAGCATAAGAGTTGGTACATGAGTAGTTTTCCAAGTTAAAGGAGGGGTAGTTGAAATCGCCCATTATTAGGGTGTTGGGTTGTACCCTAATATTTTCCAGTGTATCAAGAAATGAGGAGTGGGAATCCTGGGGCATGGTGGGGGATCTGTAGCAAGTTGCAATTTGGATTGTGGTCTTGCCCAGAGTTAGTAGCACTTGGATAATCTTGGATGCATTATGCTGAGCAACTAGCCTGGAGGTGTGGATATCCTTAATGAATATGGACACGCCTCCACCTTTAGTGTTTCGGTCAAGGTTAGGTGGCCAAAAGGTGTGGGAAGAATTTTAGCCTGGTAATGCAGGGGTGCTCTCTGGAGCCTTGAACCAGGTCTCTGTCACTGCACAGATGCCGATGTTCTCCATTTTAAGGAGTGCCTTGAGTGAATGCATTTTGATGTTTAGACTTCTAACATTGAGTAGCATCACCCTCAGATTTTGCATGCTTGTACCTGTTATGGTGGTGAAGTTGTCACTTGAACCTTGCCTAAAAAGGCACTATAGGGGTGGCAAGAGCCTTAGCCATTATCTGGAATCCCAAGGGCGTGTAGTCCAGGGAGGTACATCTCAGGTCATTCACACCAACATGGACAATGACAGAGTCATATTTGTACTTGTTGTGGAGTGACCTGAATGCATGCATTATGTGGCAGATCCTGGCACCCGGCAGGCAGCTGACAATACCTTTCTCCTTGTTTAGCCTGTTGAGTGGAACATCAGTGTGCCTTACTATAGAGTCACCTATGACTAGAGTGTTGAGGATGTTGTTATGCCTTATGGGCTGTGGTTGAGTGACACACTGAGTTTGTGGGCTGTGTGTCATTTGGGTTGTGTTGGGGGGGTGAAGGTTGCATGCATTTCTGCTTTGGAGGTCTCTGTTGCTTGAGCAGATTTTTATTGAGAGCATCCGCGAATGTAGGTGTGTGTGTTTTGTGTTGCTAAGTGTGTGTTTTGGTGGTGTAGGTTTTGAGGGACTATGTGATGAGTGTGGTGTGGTGCAAGTGTTTACCTTCTCCTCATGACTGTCTAGTCCAGTCTTGGGTGAAGAGAACTTTGCTTCCAGTTTGGCTATATAAGTGCATCTCTCACAGGTTGTAGTGTTGGGTGGTAGGAGGAGAAGGGTGTCTGTGTACTTGAAGCAACTGCTGCATTGCTCCAAGATGCCCAGATTCATCAGGTAGACAGGAGAAAACACCAGGAGCTGACCCTTAGACATGCCTGGATAGGTGCTTATTTATTAAGTACTAAAAACTTTTTTCCTCTGGACAAGTGAGGAAAGTTGAGTGCTGTAGTAATTTGTAGCTTATTTAGTACTTACAATGAGTTCTCAACAAGTGCTGAGCTCAAAGAAACAGATTTGAGTGCTAAAACTAAAACAATGGCTAGTTCTAAGAGAACATTTGAAGAACAGAGTTTATGGCACCAAGAATAGTTTAGCCCTAGCTAAGCGGCGATGCATAAAGTGTATTTTTTTAATAACAGTAGCAAATGAGCAAACTGATTTAAACAAATTAACCAATAAAAAGCTAAAAACTGAGCCCTATTCCAGCAGTCTTCGATCAGACAAGTTCTAACTGCACACTTCTGCCACTAGGGTGCAGGGGAACCTTCTTCAAAAAAAGATGGTCTAGATTAGTGCTCATGTTATACAAACAAAGCTAGATTCAGCAGGTCTGAATTTAGTCTATGCTACAGCAAACAAGGCATACCAATTTCAGAAAGAAACAGTTCAAATAAGCAGGCACAATAAGCCTTTAACCAGCAACTCCCAGCTCAGAAGGGCAGAATCTACCCACTCCTCCCACAAGAGTGCAGACCACACCTTCTTAATGTAAAATAACTGGCCCAAAGCCCAAGTGCTTAAACCAGAACTAATACACTCTTAGAATAATAGACACTAAGCCTTCAATCAGCAACTCCCAACTTAGAAGGATGTAAGCTACCTGTCCTGCCACAACAGTGCAGACCACAAACCTTCTTAATGCAAAACAACTGGTCTGAAGCCCAAGTGCTTCAACCAAAGGCTTGGAATAGCAGTTACAATTTATTCAGGCTACTAACAAGCAGTAATAAATGCAGCAGAATAAATCCAGTAAAGTAGGAAGAAACACACAAATACAGTAAAAGCAGATGAATAAAGTGCAATTTTTCTTTTAATATAACAATAGAAAATGAGCAAACTGATTTAAACAAATTACCCAATTAACCAGTAAAAAAGCTCAAAACTGAGCCCTGTTTCAGCAGTCTTCAATCAGACAAATTCTAACTGCACACTCCTGCTGCTAGGGTGCAGGGGAACCTTTTCCAAAAAGATGGCCTGGATTAGTGCTCAAGTTATACAAACAAAGCTAGATTCAGCATGCCTGAATCTAGTCTATGCTACAGCAAACAAGGTGCACCAATTTCAGAAAGAAACAGTTCAAATAAGCAGGCACAATAATTCTTTAACCAGAAATTCCCAGCTCAGAAGGGCAGAATCTAACATCTCCTCCCACAAGAGTGCAGACCACAAACCATCTTAATGTAAAATAACTGGCCTGAAGCCCAAGTGCTTAAACCAGAACTAATACACTTTTAGAATAACAGACACTGAGCCTTCAATCAGCAATTCTCAATTTAGAAGGATGTAAGCTACCTGCCCTGCCACAGCAGTGCAGACCACAAACCTTCTTAATGTAAAACAACTGGTCTGAAGCCCAAGTGCTTAAACCAAAAGGCTTAGAATAACAGTTACAATTTAATCAGGCTACTACCAAGCAGTAATAAATGCAGCAGAATAAATACAATGGAGTACTTAAAGAAGAGCCAAAAGCAAAATAAAGTGCACATTTTTTTTAGTAAAGTGCAAGGAGAGAGGAAGTAGGAGCAGAGTTTAAGAACCTAAGTGGGTTGGCCTTCTCAAATGTTCTCTCTTTATTAAGTAGAGTGAACACCAGACTGGGAGGGGTGTCCCAGATCAAACTTACAGTAGGGGCGGGCAACTGCAAAGCCACCAACTATAACAACTCTACAAGAATAGGGTGGGAACAGTTTCAGGACAGATGAGAAACATAAAACAATGCCAGAAAATATTTAAAATAATTCAGTCAGGCAAACAATAATTCAGTCAGGCAGAATTAAGACAATGCAGATCTCTAAAAGGTTAAAATGCCAAAAAATATACTTATCAATCAGCAATATATTTCCAGATTGTTTGAGAATCACACCAGGAGTTCCCAACAGTGTATGCAAGAATTTACTAACAGAAACTATTTTTTTTTTGAAACTATCTCAAAATGTTCCACAACACAAAATGTCATTTTTTAGATTTATGAAGTACAAAATAATGTCATTGTGCAAATAAAGTCAACTTTTCTTGATTACCATACCAATTATATCCTTGATTTTCTGAGTATCTTATTTTCTTTGCCATATAAAACAAATACCAAATGGGAAAGATGACTCCCATTCCTGGTTCCTCTGTTCAAACACATCTTATTGTAGAGGAACCCTCCCACCTTAGTTCTTGCCTCCAGTCCTTTCTATATCCTCCTAATTATCCCTATTATATTACTTTCTGTTTAGCATTCTGCAGTTGCATCTCCTCTTGTTCTATGAGATTCTCCTTATTCTGCAATACTTTAACCTTTGTCAGCCCCCCCTAAATAATTTCTGTTACTTCTTAGCCATATCTTTCTTTTATTTGTAAACTATTTCTAAATTCCACTTTCATTTAACCCATTCACTAGGTATCCCATATGAAGAAATTTCTATTTCCTTAATAACTCTCAAACAATTTCCAGTACTCATTCCTTAATTTCTTTTCTTTCTAACAGGTAAATAGGAAAGTGACAGTCTCTCATTTTACTTCATTACCCTGGTTTTTATTTTAGTTTTTAGCAGTGCATGAGCTAAAATAGCTATTAAATATGTGTTAAAGCTTTCAATTAAATGCATATGTCCTGGAAAATAGAATTTCTAAACCAGAATTTGCTACATGGCGTAAAAAACAATTAAAAAAAAAACACCATTGAAATGCTTTCACAAAAACCTATTATCCTCTGCTGGACCAGTTAAGCACTTTAATTCTTTTCATAACAAGGAAGTCATCAGAACGGAAGTCATCTTTCCCATCACAAACTGAATACATTCACACCTTAAAATCAAGTGTTAAAATAACCAGTCATATCAATCTTTACCTATTCAATGTAAACATGTATTTTATAAAAAAATGATTGCAACCATAATATGTAAAAAAAATAACAATAATATTACATTTCACATAAAATACTACAATGCTGCAGCTCTCTACAGGAAAACATTGTTAGTTGAAATATTTTTATTTAACCCAAGGGGTTTGGAGGTGTTCACCAAGACCTCCGGGTATAGTTCCGTAGACATCAACTTTTATTCCCAAACACACGTCCCTGTCAAAAACACAAAACCTTTTCCAAAACAAAAAAATTCAAATTTCTTAAAATCCAAACATGATTTAGAAAGGTGTCATCACCCCTATTAATTGTGTACGCATTATCATAAATTCTTGCTTGCAGTGTCCTCTCAGTCTTGTCAATGTAAAATGCAGGGCAAGACAGGCAACTAGCCAAGAAAACAAATTCCCTTGTTCAACAATTATATCTACTCAAATAAGAAAGACTTTTGGGTTATTTAGAGATGTTAATGCTCACATTAACAAAGATGAACATACACTGCAAGCAGGATGCAAATATTTTTATAAATATATTCAGAAATCTACCTTCATTTGTTATATTTCCTTTCCAGGTACCCTAACATATCCTCACTGTTACAAATCAAGTTACATTTCCCACCTATAAATGATTCTCTACTGAAGGCTTATTTTATTTCTCTCCTAATTTCTGAAGCTCTATAATATAATTTTTTTTTTGTGGACTATCAAAATGTCACTGTATCCTTCTCCTTTGTATACCTCTCAAACTCTTGGCACAAGAAATCTGAACGAAGCCTAAACCAATGGGTGGACAAAGGCCCAAAAATAGGGACATATTTTAAATATTGCTCTTATAAACTTAGAAAATTACTAGAATAACAGCACATCTGTTAGCATACATTTACTGAAGGATATGAAGTCTGAAACACAAATGTATGATATTGTTTAGTGGCTTCAATCCTCAGTGATTTGCCAGAAAAACACAAATTTTATGAGGAACAGACCAAAAATATGATGCAGAAATCTGGACATTCTATGAAAACTTGGACAGTTGAGAAGTATGCTCCTTTGCCATTAGCATCTCACTACCACAAATCTACCATTATTGTTTTTTTTTCTCTTCTATCACTATTGAGCCCAACTCTAGCAATTCATATAAATAATCCTCATTTCCTATTCCCCCTGATATTCTGCTGAATGGACGCCCTGAAATCCTTTCTTTATCAAATTCACACACTAATTTCTGTACAAAATTGTCTCTTGCAGCATTGCTGTTTAATCCATTTCTTAATATAATTCAGTAGTTTTTTCTTTTTTTGTTGATACCTGTAAGGCCATTAACATTCCAAGATATTACTAAGAGAATAGCTATTATGATAAAAAGCTATTTCTCTCACCTGTTATAGATGTCCAGTTTTTGACTGTGTATGTCTAACTCTTGTCTTTCATGTACATATTGTTTGACAGGCTGATCTTTTATAGAGTTTCTTCTCATCTTCTTTTAAACTTATGTCACATTTTTCAAGACTTTTGCTGTAACTAAAATGTTCAAACAAGAAATTAAATATAATTTCAGACCACTCCATCCCCTATTAACTCAGAACCCCCCCCCACAAAAAATGTAAATGTTCAACAAATGAAGTTTAATCCACCAGATAGGGACATTTGTGCCAAATTGATATATGCACCCATGGTTATCACCAAATCTAAAATTAAAGTTATGCATGTTAAAGCACGTGTTTCAGCCCAAGTTCTGATTGCTTTTTCTACTTTTCTTATCTCTATTTTCCTCCCAGATATGAAAAACAGCATGCATGCTTTCAGAAAATATACATTTTTACCCTAAAAAGAGCACTGGCTAACTTTAAATGAAACTAAATTGTGCATTGTTATAGTAAATGTATTATGTTATTAAGACTGTTGGGTAGTCTACTATTTCTTATTCACTTCCCCCCAATTATAGACTGTATTTCTTTTTCACTAAACTGCTTGTCACTGTAAAAAAAACAGCTAACAACTTTGCAGTTGCTTGCAGGAATATTTATATATTTCACTCAAAATGCAAAGTACATACTTCCCCTGGCCATCTGCTTTTAGTTACAGACATCATGAGTCCTACTGAGAGCATTTGCAAATGGAAAAAAAGCTAATAATTATAGATTCATGTCTTTCATCATTTGTCTAATTATTCAAGCCAATTTGCTTAAGAAAACTGTCCATAGCTCAAGCCAAAAATATTAACCCAGACATCCACCCCTGTAAAAGCAAGAAGCACAGTACAAGGATTAATCCAGATAAAAATAGTTTAGCTAGCAGATCTAGGAGACCCTCTCTCTCTCTCTCTCTCTCTCTGATACCCTTCCTGTAGGAGGAATAAAGATGCCTTGTTGAAATTTCAAGTAGTTTATTCAGTTAAGTAGGTCAAAGTAGGTCAATGGATGAGTGCTCTTGCTCTAATGGAATGTGGTTGCCCCAAATTAATATATGCACCCATGGGTATTACCAAATCTAAAATTAGAACAAGAACATTCATCCATCTACCTACTTAACTGAATAAACTACTTGAAACTTTCTTAACCTAATTTTAACTTCTGAAGTGGTATGCTCCACAGACCATAAAATGGGAAAGGAATAGAAAGTGTATTACAGTGCAAGCAGAGGTTACTCCTAAGAAAGTGTATCACAATCTAAGCAGAGGTTACTCCTAAGAAAGTGTATTAAAGTGCAACAGAGGTTACTCCTAAGAAAGTGTATTACAGTCCAAGCAGAGGTTACACCTAAGTTGGTTATATAAAACAATATATTACATTAGCTTTTGAAGCTTTTAAAATAGTTCAGTTTCAATTCCTATGATTTTTTTCCACAATAAATCAAATGTTTTAAAGTTCTTTAATGTTGCTTGTTTCAGAGCTATACAATGCAATATTATATTCAGTAATGAGTCAGATCACTGAAGTACACAGTTTTACAGCAATTTTCATGGATTGAGTAGACATGCCATTTAGATTTAGATGGGTTGCAGAATATGGTTTCTTAACTTTGGTAGATACACACTGCTCATGCTTTGCACTGTTGTTTAACATTGTCACTAGATCATTGATGAGGATGATGATGATGACGCCATTTTTTATGATCTTACCACTTATTTTGTAGTCACAATTCATGTACTTTTTGCCAAAGTCTTGTGATGCTACATACACTAAAATTAAAAGTGAGACTGTCACTACTGTATTAGGTTTGTATATTAGTAGACCCTTCTGGGAGAACTTCAACATCATTTATTGAATTAATTATATTACCTAATTTGCAAATAATGCTATATTTGGCTATCCATAACCAGCCTTTCACTTTTATATCTGACAAGAATAGTCCATAAAGGAGTGGATCCAGTAAGGATCCATGTGGACATTAGTTGTAATCCCCTTTGGAATAGACAGACAATTTCTAACTTTAACTTGCATTCTGTTGCTTAACCAATGTTTTATCTAGTGAACTGCAAACTTGCATTTAATGATAGAAATATGTTGGTATTGTGGAATAATATCAAAAGCCTTAGACAGATCAAGATAAGAAATACACAATGTCATCTCTTCCTTAAGTATTACTTTTACCTCATCTTCCAACAGAAGTAGGCTTTCTGGATCATTTTGGATATACTCCATTATGATCATTAACATAATGTTAGTTAGATTTATGCATCTAAAATGTGTGTGATGTGCTCCCCCTCCTTTGGAAACTGGTACAATAACAGCTTGTTGCTGTTACATTTTGGTAGAGTACTGATTATGGAAGACCAACTACAGGCTCAGTTTGGAACACAATATAGTTTTTAACATTTTTAGCATTAATTCTTTAACATAATTAATAGAGCTTTAGTCAGGTTTTTTGCATTCTCTATAGGAAGCCTTCAGATATGTTTCTGGTCTCATAAAACCTATGATTTTTGTTTTACCTATTGTAGCCATTATTATATTTTGTAGTTAGGTAAAGGATGTTTACCCTGGAATCTGTAACACTGTTATATATTTCTGTGCTTATTTTGAATTTTGCACACATTTATTTCTGTAAGCAAATTTGTTGTGACTTGTGGCTGGGTGATCACTTCACTGCTAATTTTTTAATGTGCATTCATAAATTTCCCTTTCATTTTTAAAGGGTACTATTTGTTTTGGAAGAAGAGTAATATGTTTCCCAAGTAGTTTTTGAATTGGAGTGTAATGAAACAGGTTGTTAACTGGAAAGGCAAATTTAATCTGGAGAAATGATATATGTTTTAGTAGAGAAAGCAGGATTTATGCTAATTTTAATGGGAGGCCTAATTGCTTCAAATGAAAAAGTAATGACTGTGACAAAAGGAGGCACTGCCAACACAGCTAGCTGAAATTTTGTAACTAATGTTATGTCATTTGTGAATATCAAACTGATTTATACACGATGCTTGTGTTATAAACGTATTAGAATTGTGGGTCATACAAGATGCTGGTGTTACATTTGTATTAGATCTGCATGTCATGTGCATATCAAACTGATTTGTACAGACATTTGTGTTGAAAAGATATTTGTAAAGTGCTTGTGTTTGAAATGTATCCACTGTGCCTTACTGGAGAGAACAGAAATGGATGTGCACTATTGTAACTGTTTAAATGTGTATGTTTTAGCAGAGGTAACTGGAGGGTTAACTTCAATTCAGTAAACTTTAAAAAAAAATATGAAATTAGATCCCTTTATAGGCTAGGCCATAAAGATGCTATCTCACAGGTTTCAAGGCAGCCAGAGACACAGAGTCTGTATTAGGAAGCTTTCTGTATTGTCTTTAGGGTGAACTAATTATTACTCTGGAAGCAATGAGGTATGCAATTGTTCTATGACTTCCAGCACCTGCCAAAGATCTGAGCCCTTGTATATGTATTTTTACAGGTAGGTGCTAAGTCCTTCCAGCTTCCATAAATGGGGGTTTTGCATGGGAACTAGACGTCAAATGACAATAAATGATGTTATTCTGCAAGCTATCCAAGCAGTAATATTTTAGATATTATTTTGAGAAGTCTCTTAGTGAGCCGTCATTCTGTATTCTGTCTTGGGCCTGACAACAAGAAGAACCATTTATCACATCGTCTGCCTAGCTCTATTAAGTAAGTTATTAGGGAACAGTAAATCTCTTAGATAAGTCAGGAATATAGTGAAGCTTAGTTAAGATATTGTTTTCTTTATTTGTCTGAGCCTGTCCTTCAATGTTATTTTCAATATTTTATGTGAACTCTGATGTCACTGTGAATATATAATTAGTATTTTATTGTTCTTATATTATTTATTATTAAATATATTTAAACCTTTCATTGTGGCTAATCTTTGTAGAGATATTTAGGTTTTGAGAGTACTTCCATATTTATTTGGTGAGACTGTGTGGGCCACTCCTAATAGCCTTTTTCTTGGTCAAACTACCATTTGTATTGATGTTAATATTATACAGTAAAATTGGACACCCTTTGTTAAGGACCTTAAAGTAGCTGGTGAGGGGTTCTGGTAGCAGTGATAACTACCTCATAGTATGGGCAGAAGGGGGCATAGCTAGTAAACCTGTGTCAGCCTTTCCCAGGTGTGTGTGCGTGTGTGTGTGTCTGTGTGTGTGTGTGTGTGTGTGTGTGTGTGTGTGTGTGTGTGTGTGTGTGTGTGTGTGTGTGTGTGTAAAACAAATCTCTAAGAGTGTGTGAGTCAGCTACTTGGGCAGGGACACAAAGCACTGGTTGGACAGAGTGCTGGGGGACTTGGCTTGGAACCATGGCTAAGGACTCAGCTCTATAGCTGTGCCAGTGGGGAGTTGTATTGGGGATCTGGAGAAAAAGGAGAAACCAGCCCTGAACTGACTGTAGTCTCTGTGTTCTTTTAAGGGAAACTGCACTTGATGCAGAGAGCTGCATCTGGAAATACTGTTTGTGTACCTGTTATCCTCCCAGTAAATGTCCCCCACAGGTGCCAGTGGTGAGGACTGAGGCTCATTGATTACTGGTTCACCTCTGAATTATTGTCATCAAGGACAGGTATTAATTCATATGGCTGACTGGAGGTTCATCACAATGATGACAGCACTGTGGTTTACCATAATATTTGATAGCATTTGGGTATGAAGAAGAACTAATTATGAAATAGTCTAAGGTATTATAAGATGTCTGGTTTTAGGCTTTAGCCAAGTTGCACTGTTGATTACTTTTGTTAAATAATATTATGAAATATGGTTAGTATACAGATGAAAATAATTTATTACTGTGTTGGTTAAAACTCACCTATTATTTGATGATCCTGGCTTTTCATTTTGTAAAATGATTAGAAAGACATTGCATACTAATTTATATTTTGGTGGTGATGGGTTATAGCTTTTTGGTGGGATAATCATTTAAGTAACTATGCTCTGGTTGACATTTTATCTTGGGGTTTGGGATGATGCAAATTGTCTGGAAGATATTTATGTATTTCATAAGAAGTATTACTCCTCTTTCAGTTCTTTTTGCTGGGATGCACACTTTGGGGAAATTAGTGGTTGCTGCTACTAAAAATGGGCATTATGGTAGTTAGCATTAATCAGTTTTCTGTATTAACTAGTATATCAAATTGGTGATTTTTAACCATGACTGAAGTCAAAATAATTTGTTGTGAGGCTTAAAATAATTTAGACATAATATATTCAGTTCTTCTGTGGCAAGAAAAGAAATAGAAAGAGGCTCAAGGTTTGGATGTACGTATCCTTCCCTTAGAAGGACTAAAGAAAATAGTAACAGAGATGGTAGTCGGGTGGGGGTCCATAACTTCTATTGATGGCTTAATATAAGGCAGTACTTATTCTGGATGATGCCTTTAGAAACAAGTGGATATGGAATGTGTTTCCATCAAGGACAGATATTAATTCATATGGCTGACTGTTGTAATGGTAATTGTCTGGTAGTTTCTTGGTGGACTGTTTTAAAAGGAAAGCTAAGTCCTGCTGTTTGTAAAACCATTTTATAACTGTGATTAGGTGGGTAAAGCATAAGCAATAGGGGGTGAAGTGCCCTTAAATAATTTGTTATCAATGATTGTGAATCTGATATTTATTTATTTAAAAAGTAGTTAAGAAGAGGTCAGACATGATCGGTTTCTGAAGGGAGTGAAGACTGATTATATGAAGAGGTTTGGCTGTATAAGGAGATAGGGATAGGTGAGATTTAATCAGTTACTAGTTATGTAGACTTCTTTGTGTGTTTTCTCATACATAAACAAAAAAAAAGCAAAAATTTTAGTGGAGCTGCCATGTACCAAAAATATGGTAGGTTATATTATAATATAACAGATTTAGAAAATATAATTCATCCCATAATATTTTAAACTAGAGATTTATATCATAAGTGCTTCTAGGCTTACAACTGTACTTGAGATTTAAGTTGTCACCTCAGTGGCATTTGTTTTTATATGGAGAATTCCCAAGCAAGACATACATGTTGTGAGAGGCTGAGGTATGGCATTTTGCTACATTTAATTATGTTGGAAATATTATTTTTATTATCCTAACTAAACAGTAGGCTGAAGGTGAATTGTTCGTACTTGGTGTCAGTGAGATTGTCAGAGGTAAAGGAGTGGGATTTTACTCCAAGTTTGGTATAGTACCAATGAGTCCCACATTGAACAAAGCTAGTGTAGCAAACAGTTTCAAAGGACAAGGCAGTGAGGGATGGAAGGCAAGAACCATATGGCAAATAACTTCATCATGGTAGATGCTGAAAGAAGGCAGAAGACAAAAATGCACAGAATTAAGGTATACTGAAGGGAGGTTAAAAGTTGAATAGTATAACATTCACGTTAAGGAGTGGTGACAGAAAGGAGGGGTGAGTAGCTTTTCTGAATCAGCACTTGGGAAACATATGCCACTAACAACATACTGAGTATTTTAGTGTAGAGACAGAGGGTGGATGATCTGGGGAAGAACACAAAATGGAGCAGTGGCATGTTGAAGGAGGTCTTGGAAGTTATTAACATAATTTGTCACATCACTATTATGTTTTAAGCCACGACATACAATTTTCTGTTTTCAGACACAACCAAGAGCCACTGATCTGTTTAAATGGCTTGTTTGCTTGCAGTCACAATGTATGCAAGTGGAAGTTGTTAAAAGCAAGGCTGGAATTGAATGATACCATAACATGTTCATCATTCTCAATGCTGCAGTAGCCTTTAGGCTATATGGGTTGTTTCTTTGGCTAGGAAACAACAACCGGACAACTTCACAAAGCTCTGGCTCCTTCCTTCCGGAGGTAAGTTTTCACACCACATATTCCAGCCTCTTCACAAAGTAAAAGCACAAGCAGCACACAAATTCTCTGTCAGCACTCTGTTTAAAATCTTAAATGCACTAACAGAAAAAAACAAAATGCCAGGTAAGTTATCATGAAGTGAACATAAGCACTACACTGATAAACGAGTTTGTGCCCATCCCATAGTAAAATGGTTCGTCACAAAATAAAAATGTATGCAAGTAAAGCATATTTTTTCACAAAAATATCCCCAATTAGTTAAACAACACCAATATGTAAAAATATTGGTCTCTGGCAGGAAACCTCCAAAACTGATACAAATATCAGGTTTCTTAAAGGGAAATAATGCTTTAAGTCAGCAAACAACATTACGTATTGTCTTAAAAGGGCAACAATTTCTCTGTGGAGGGGTTTCCAAACAGGAACTTATAAGGCAGAAACATAGCTCTTAGCTGGTTGCTGCTCCTATGAAGCCCCATAGATGCTTGTCCTCAAGGCAGCAAGAAAGTACTGAAGAAATCTTCTCTCTGACTGCTGTTTTCCCTCCTTTGGATTAACCAGGCAGCAGTCGGAGTAAAGCTATGGATATGAGGGGCCAAAGCTCTGTGAAGCTGGCCAGTTCTTGTTTCCTGGGCAGGTATATAACACATAGAGCCTAAAGGCTACTGCAACAGTTAGGAATTTGAACATTTACTGTTAAAAGTGCAACTTATACAACTGTATTATATGCAATTTGCTGTGTTAGATAGCTGCACACCTGGGTCTTGCTCATAGTTCCAATAGTCAAATTGCTGAGCACTGTCACAAAATAGTAACCGCTGAAACGTCTGCTATTTCTTGAACTCACTGAAAGCCAGCTTATTGAGAAACTAACACTTCAACTGTTGTGCTTTCAGACTAATACCTAGAGAATTACCTTAAAAATCAGCTTTGCAGGTGATGCAAGCCCTTCTGAAGTAGGGCACCACTTCTACTACTACACACACACACACACACACACACACACACACACACACACACACACACACATATATATATATATATATATATATATATATATATATATGTAGAACACACTTCTGAAAACTAAACAGAAGTGAAAAAAGAAAAAAAATATCACTCAAATAAAATAAATTCAAATCCTCTGATGTGTTAATAAGCTTTAGTTCCTTTAATGTGCTGGAACTTCTTCAGAATATATATGTTGTCAGTCACTGATATTTATTTGCATCAACACCAGTTCCAATAATGCTGGAACACTGGCTACACAATCATTGACAGAGCAACTCTGAAAAACTTCACAAATCCCAAAAGAAAAACAAATGACTTCCTTTTGCAATCAGTAACACTAAAATCCAAACTGTGTATGCAGTGGAAACATTAACACACTAACATCTCCACATAGCTTTTCAGGTACATAGGTGTATACTAGGCTAACAACCACTGGGGTCTTTATAAGCCTAACCAAGCATCCCAGTTGTATCCCACACATTTATTTGTCTTAGAGGTTATTTTAAGGTATATATATATATATATATATATATATATATATATATATGAAACAGAGCTTTTCCTTAAACCTGTTCAAGAGAAATCTAGATCAGTTGATGGGAAATTGAATATATATATATATATATATATATATATATATATATATATATATATATATATATATATATAATCTAGATTTCTCTTGAACAGGTTTAAGGAAAAGCTCTGTTTCATATGGTTTGGGAAGCTTTTTCCAGCGAAGGAGACTTTTCTGTGACATATTCCTGACCCATCAACATGTCCTATTTATGTCACAAGCGAAGTTTAAATCCTTACATCAAGTAATTCTGATGCTATTCATTTTGCAGATATGCATACGGTCCATCAGAGTGGGATGCAAGGATGCCTTGTATGCCAGGCATAGATCACCTCTCAACAGTCTGTAGAAAAAAAAAAGAGTTTAGAGGTAGGTCTTTGAGGTTATCTGCACAGGGCATGCTGTTTTGACCTGTATTCTTTTTGTGAGGAACCTTTCAGGACATTCTGGTCTGGTACATACTGAAGCGGGCATTGTGGGCCTGACAAGGGTCAAATTCAGTGGAACAATTACTTCCTTGGACCTAGATGCAAAGCCCTTGCTTATAAGTTGAGTAACATAGAATGATTTCCTTACTAGCTTACAAACATGCTGGCTGACAGCCAAATTACTATCTACATATATACCCAAATCCCTGAATACTGTTTCTAGTCTTAGGGCTATGTTATCAGTTAGGAAATTTACTAGGGTGGCTAACTTCCCAAAGGGCAAAATTATGCATTTCTTGGCATTGATTTTTAAGTCGTGGGTTTCGTACCAGCATTTTTTCTGTGTTAGTCCTTCCTGTAGGATGCTAGTGTCTTGTGGGATTCATAGATTCATGGGTCCATAGGTAGATAATAGGCTAACAACCACCACAGCCTTTATAAGCCTAGCTATGAAATTCAACCCATTCGTGTCCCTATTAATCATGGGAGTTTATTAGGAAGGGTATGTTAGTTAAGAAGTTTCAACAAGTTA
The DNA here is from genome assembly GCF_019279795.1 of Protopterus annectens. Lineage (NCBI taxonomy): Eukaryota > Metazoa > Chordata > Ceratodontiformes > Protopteridae > Protopterus > Protopterus annectens. Next base: position 554,645,404 of record NC_056730.1, on the reverse strand, counting down.
TGTGTGGGGAGTTTATTAGGAAGGGTATGTTAGTTAAGAAGTTTCAACAAGTTATGTGTGGGGAGTTTGTTAATTTGGGCATTACTGTCTGCCTCTGTCTGCAAGTGACATGGCGACCAAACCTGGGATGAATTTGTGATTTCCCATCCAATGGTCAAGGTTACGTTTAAATAGAGTTAGGGCTGGACTCTGCTTCACATGGATGGGGAGCCTGTTCCAGAGCATGGGAATCATCTGAGGCACATATCTGTCTCACAGGCATATCTTATTTATGTCACAAGAAAATTTTAAATCCTTGGATCTAGTGGTTTTGATGCTGTTCATTTTGCAATTGTGCAATAGGTCCATCAGAGCTGGATCTGTGGATGCCTTGTATGTCAGGCATAGAGTGCCTCTCAGTTTCCTGTAGGAGAAAGAGTATAGAGATAGGGCTTTACAGTGATCTGTATAGAACAATGTGTTTATACCCAGATTTCTTCTGGTAAGGAACCTTTATGGACATTCCAACTGTTGCATATGTCTGGTCAGGTACATACCAAAGGGGACATTCTACTTAATGATGGGTCTGATAAGGGCCTAATAAAGTGGCACTAGGACTTTCTTGGACCTGGATGCCATCCCTTTACTTTTATGTTGAGCAACATAGAATGATTTTCTTATCATCTTGGCCACATTCTGTTCAAAGACCCACATTGCATTGCTGTCTGCATATGTTCCCAGATCCCTGACTACTGGGTCAACTCTTAGGGGTGTCTTATTGATGGAGTAATTAGCCTGGGTGGCAAATTTCTCCAACGGCATTATAATGCAGTTCTTGGTATTGAGTTTTAGTATGTGACTTTGACGCCAGTTATTTGTCTGTGTTCAGCCCTGTTATAGGATGTTTGTGTCATGTGTGAATGTATGATAGTTTCCAATTTGCAGTCATCTGTGAATTTGGTCAGCTGAAGGTCCTTGACATTAGTCTTTATCTCTGAGAAGTAGATGCCAAATAGGAGAAATCCCAGCACAGAGCCCTGAGGTACTCTGCTGGTTACCGATCTCTTAGTGGAGGTTGTATCACCAGTCCTGACATTCTGTGGTAAGATTGCAGTAATGACAGTATTGTGAATTTTGCACCAGAATTTCTGCTTCAGTACTTTTTATAGCTGTATATGCCTGCTTTAAGTTGTATTCCAGTGGCTTTATGTTTACTTAGTTATTGTTTTTCCCTTGTTTTTTTGAGCCTGTCCCCCACTAAGACATTAAACGGGTCTATATCATATGTTCAACGTTTGAAAACATAGAACGTTAATTTATCGAAATTAAATGTTCAAAGTTTCAAACATAGAAAATATGAAAAAAAAAGAAAGAAAGGGAACTTACATGACTGGTGGGAAGATTTCCCTTTACTGCACTGTAGTGCGGTCTCGGAATTGGTATATTTAAAGAGCGGGGGGGGGTGCAGGAGGGCTTGCCCCCTGCCTACAACAGTTTGTTTTGGGTTTGTTTTTTTTTTTTTAGTATATATGTTCGAAGTTTTATAACTTCGAACATTTAAATTTGATTTTGTGATGTTTGAATTTATAAAACTTCTAACATATAATATAGACCCCATTAAACTTAGTTTCTGAAATTCTAACCAGAGGACTAGAGCTCCAGTCTGAATTTTTTCGCCCAGCCCTCCCATCCTTCTCTTGTTGTTTTAGACCCTCCCACCCTTTTCTTGTTGATTTAAAAAGCTGTGTCTTTGGCTTTTGCCCCTTATGGTAATCTGACTTCCAGTATCCTCCTCCTGTCTTTCATTGCTGTTGTCTGTTTTGTAACCTATTTAAGTACTTTACCACCCATAATACTATGTGTTCATCCAACAAGCCAATATTGCAATTGAATAAACTTCCTTTTTGTTTCCTGCTCATTTTCCCAGAGTTGTCATTTGTTTGGCACCCTCATCACACTCTGAGGAGATCCTAAGTTAATCTTGCTCCATCCTTGTCAGATAAGAGATTTGTGTTATTGGTTTGCACTTCATTTAATTATTTTAAGTGCTAGCTACTGCTTTATTTTTGTTTGACATAACAATACATGCTTTATGTGCCCTGACATGGAGGATTTGCCCTCATACCCCCTACTTAAATACAACATGCCTCACAGTCATACAACCATGACCACAGTGAATTTTTGGATGAACTATTAAAGTTGACGGAACACACTCAAAACTATAACAGCAATCAACAATACTCAGAATGTGCAGCTGACAAATGGTATGGTGCTTTCAGATGTCATTTCTATGAAGAAAGAGGAAAAGTCCAAACTTTAAATATAGGCCTGTTGTCTATCCATGACAGTGCACTTCATTGGAAATGGCTGGCACTCAATCACTGGGACAGTCAATGAGAGAAACCAGTAAAGTTCTGGTTAAGAGGTATACCTCAAAATTATGGGATGCTCCCATATGCCATGCAACTACTGGGAAATTATATCACTTTTTGGAAATAAAGGCTGAGAAATGCAAGACAAGTCCAAATTTAACCTAATGCATTTGCAAATTTTGTTATGAAACTACACACCAAGTTCCTAGTCAGAAAGTCATATTCAGTTTTGGGAAAAAAAAACACTATTCTTAACCATAAACTGAGGCTGTGTTGACCTATTGCCATTCTTCTAGGTGACACTTTCTCATGTCTGTAACTATCCATAACAACAAACAGTATATTTCAAATGTACTAAAACTCCACATGTTGGGATCATACTATCTTGTTTTATTTAACAGATATTCTGAAGACACTACAAAAATGTATTTTTAATGCATATTTACTCTTTGTAACTGGATATGCAATAGTTTGCCACTGTGACCAGTTGGGATCATCATTAGTCTGTTGATAAAATGGACACATCTTTTACTTGTTTAACTACTGGCTCCTGATAGTATGGTGAGTTTTATCAGTTTGGAGGCCCTAATCAAGTTTATACTTAAGACCCCTAGAGGCTTCACTCCTGCAGTACAATGATGTTTCCACCTACAATACTTCAACAATATTCATCCTACACAATTATGCCCTTGATTAGCCATACACTTTCTTATTGGTGTCTCTTCACCTCCCCCCATACTTTTACCTGCAGTGCCTTTCTCACCTACCTTTCTCAATATGTATAGGTCTCCAAAACAAAGGTAACACTCACACAAGCAAGCTTCAGTCTCCTACACACATCCCAAACTCACACCAGGCTAGCTAACATCACAGAAGTCCATTCCAGCTACAATTATTCTCAGCTATATTTTACATTAAAATCAATCTTAACAACTCAGACCACCATTCACTTAGCTAACAAATGTAAACTTTATTATGTAGCCCTGACTGACTAATCAAACATAGCAAGCAATCATTTGTGAAGTTTAACTTGTACAAGGAATGTGATAATTTAATAAACTGACACCAATGCCAAACAGTAAGGGGGCTTGCACCCCCTTTAACCACCTGTAAATTCTTCACAAACCTTGTTATTTGTTTATGCCATTTTGTAAGAGAAATTACTGCCCCTTTAACCCACACCTTGGTTATAAATTTAAACAAAAAAATGGCAATATTTGTTGCATGTAAAACTTCAGTAGTGTAAGTAGCCTTTGTAAAAGACTAACACTTTGGGGGAGATTCCATAATTTTGAGGAATCTAGCCTATTATGATGATATCAGTGCCAAAGTTGCAGATAGCAATGTGATATGTAAATGTGCCACAGAGAACTCAGAATATCTTGGTACACAAAGGAGTACCTCAGTAATAATGACTTACTGAGCATTCCAGCAAGTAATCCGTAAGTAATGAAAAATCATTGTCAAAATAAGATGTACATACACAAAGTTATGGAAAGCATCTCACAATTCAAGCATCCTGACAATCTTAAATACATGTCTATAACAGAATCTCTCCAGTAAGCTTAAGAAAACTACACAGTATCACCTTAACTCCATTGTTATAAAATTATGCTAGATCTCACTTACAGATTCCAACAGAATCCATATTTTTTCTAATAAAAAAATTAATAGAGGCATAGGACAATCATGGCCACATCACCACAGCTAACATTAGCTAACAATGGGTGTGGGGAACATAGGCAATGCACACACCCAAGGAAAGTGGGAGATAGAAATGAGATACGGATGAAGAAGAGGGACATACAAGAAGGATGTTGGAATAGGAAATTCATTGTGAAATTCAGAGGGGCATGGGCAAATTTTTTTTTGGCAATAGACCCTATTTTTTAGTATTTTTTTTAAATAGAAGGAAAGGTAAAGATAGTTAAAGAGGAGGAGAAGGCCATCACAGCAGCATCACCCATAGAACAAATATCACAACACATGACAGATAAAGGTTGGAAAATAGCAGTAAGGATGTGTAAGTTACACAGACAGCACACTGCACAACACAGGCAATGGAAAATTGTCAAACAGGGTGGGGGATGCATACCAGCCATGGTAAAATGCAGAAAACATATCTACCTTTGCACTATCACATTACATGTTGCAAACTGTGTGTCAGTCATTCCTGGATGTGTGTGATCAATGGTAGATGTGCATTGTAGGGTAATAAATAAGGATCACAGTACATATTAGATAAGTAAATGCAGATCTAAGAATGCTAGATAACTTTGGCAGAGGACAGAAACAAACCTCTGCCCATGCATGTGAAAGGCAAACAACCAACACAACGCCAAACAGCAGTACTGCAGGAAAGGAGCAAAATGGTTGCTAAATACACAAGTAGGTGTACACAACCTAAAGAGATGTGTAATGGAATGCATATCTGTAGCACACTATGCCACATCAAAGACAACATATAGATGTAAGCATATATGTATGAGTGTGAGTGGCCTAAATGGAACATACATGAAAGTAGTCTCAGTACACATACACATGCACACACCAATGACACATAAGAATATCTGCAAAAATCTAAGACTACAGCTTAAAAATATATCAGGTTGTGCGCATGAATTTCAACAAAGTACACTGGTTAACACCGAAGTATAATGAGAACAAGGATGTATTGCAAGCAGTAGCTAGTGACTTGTGTGCAGATGCCCTGCTTCTGTAAAATGGCCATATATTTGGTACAGGTTCACCATGACAACAACATAATACATGACAATGGTCAATAATTGTAACAAAGGCAAACATATCTGCATAATATAATATGTAAATATGAGGAGGAAGTGAGGTGTGCAATCTGGGCCCACATCAGGGAAAAGCAGGACACAAAGAAAGTTTATACATTGCAAATATATGTGTACAGCACACAGAGTGCTATCAAAGCCAACTGAAAATACACATAAGCAAATAGCAAATGTAAGTCACATGGACAGACTGACTGCTGATGTCCACAGAAATGGTCATGTATAAATTACACATACACAGTAATCTGCAATTATGTAACTTCAACAGGCATTGTGGATCAGAATATGTGCAGAGACATGCACAGTCATCAGCTGATGTGTACAACTATTGGCAGAAGGTGTGAACTTATGGGAATAAGGAATGGATGTGGAAATGTAACATACAGTAAACATGGCATAATGTACTGTTACAGAATAAATTATCCTTACCATGGTGTATACATTTATGCTGCATTGGCATTTGATGCAGTCAGAAAAGGAAGATTGCCATAGGTATGACAGACCTGTATATGACCCCACATGGTATCAGCATTGTCAACATATGGCACACAACAACACATCATGCAAGTGAGACAGCATGACAACTGTCTTCCAAAACAAATGGAAAATGACATGTCCTCCTGGTGCACATACATGATATGGCAATACACAAATCTGAAATATACCACTGTGGTAGTGCTGGACGATGGACAACATCTGTTGTCTGCCAGTTTTCCTCAAAAAAACACATGTTTAGAGATGAATTCCTGCAACACTAGTTGCAGATTAACTGCCACAATGTATGGACAGGTGAATGTGGGAGGAAAGTGTAATGTGTCAATGTGTGTCATGCACGCACTGAAACATAATTGTCACATGACAATATCTGCATGGTATGTTTGCACATGTAACACATAAGCATGGCAGCTACATGGTATGCATGCACAAGAGTGCATTTGCAGTCCAGTCAATTATATGGCAATCATCATATTGGCAGCATAACACAATTTGTGCACGCTGACAATACTTATGGACCTGAGTGACCAGGCTGATGGGGATGAGCCTCACAAATGATCTCCTGGGTTATCTCCCTGAATGAGTCATGAATAGCCTGTGCCATGTCCTGGAAAAAGTTCAGCATCATGTCCTTCATCTGTTTTCAAAACACACTGGTCACAACCTCCCGATACTCATCTCTGTTCTGGTCATGGCATTGTCTCCTTCAGGATGCAGCAGACATGATGGCTCAGGCAGCTGTGGGTCCAGCCTCATTGTCATCATTGTTGTCATCATTGCCATTGTCATCATCTGAAGACTCTTGGCCTGGCATGTGGTCATTGTCAGTCTGATCCGTGATCATCCATGGGTCCCATGGTCTGTAAAGATGAACTGCAAAACATAACAGAAATGAAAAGCAAATGTCTATCACACCACACAATCCCATAAGGATCATAGCTGACCTTAAAATGAAACTGATGTGCATATTTGCAATCTAACATACTTTAATTAATATAATGATACAACAATAGAACAAACCCGTAATAAGCAAAAAAACAATGGCCAGGAAATCCAAGAAGTTCTTTTATTCAACCAACTGAATACTCTGATGTCTCAGCTAAAAAGCCTTCAAGGAGTAAAACAGTACACTGAATGATAGCAACAATTTATATAAAATGCTCACCAATAATTCAATTAAGCAAGACAATTACATATTCAAATAAGCACCCTCTAGTTAAAATCTTCATTTAACCCCTTAGGATATACTGTGTTAAATTTAAGAATATAAATGGCTTCCTTAAATAAAAGTTGACGCTTAATCAACTCAGTATCAAAAAGAGAAACCTTATTTTTTTTCTAAAATAGTGGCCTTTAAAACTTCACTACAGCTATTATGGAATTCATGGAAGTGTCTAGCTATAGGACTCTCTTCTTTATTATTTTTGATGTCCCTTATATGTTCCATAAGCCTCACTTTAAATTGTCTCTTTGCCTGTCCAATGTAAAATAAATTACAAGGACACTTTAAAGCATAAATTACACCTATGGTATCACAGAGCAATTGTTCTTTACTATTAAACATTATACCATTAATTCTAAAAAAACTATCAACTACATATTTACATACCTTACATTTACCACAGACAAAAGTGCCTGTTAGAACTTTTGGATAATCTACATTCATTACTGGCATATAGAATTTACTTCTCACTAAAAATTTTTTTTATATTTTTACCCTTCCTATAGGATATCCCAAGAGGGTTATCTAACCAAGTCTAACCAAGTATATACATTTTTTGTCCAGTAAAATAGGCCCAATAATATCTAAGCAATTCAATAACTTTAAAGCTAAATACGTTAAATGTAGTAACAAAATAAATTTTATCTTTTAATACTCTATTAGTACTATACATTACCCTTTTATATCTTGTATTATTCTGACATACATTAATTTTAGTAAGGAATCTTTCCCAACAATTTTCCAATATCTCTTGAGTGTATCCTCTTTTTTTAAACATTTCCACCATAACTTTGAGATCATGCTTAAAATCAATTAGGTTATTACACAATCTAGAGACACGAATCATCTCACCAAATGGCAACACATGTAAAGTATGCACAGGGTGACAACTGTCACCATGTATATATTGTGTTCCTGATTCAAATTTCCTATGTACAGAAGAGTAGAGTCCAGAATTCTCTATCCTAATTTGTACATCTAAAAAAGATATACTAGTACCCATTTTAAACCCATCAAATTTCAAACCAAATCTATTTTGGTTTAAATATGAAATAAATTCACAAACTAAATTCTAGCCATCTTTAACTACAAAGATGAGATTGTCTATATATCTATAATACCTGAGCACATGTTTGCGAAAGAATAACTTTCTATAAAGATGTTCATGTTTAAAAAGGCCCATACTTAAATTGGCAAACACGGGGGCAAAAGGAGCCCCCATTGCCATGCCTTGTTTTTGTCTAAATAGGGCATGATTGAACTCAAAAAAATTATTAGAAAGACAAAATTCTAATAATTCAACAATAAAAACTGTAACTGGACTGTCTCCCAAAAATAATCTCCTTCAGGATGCAGCAGACATGATGGCTCAGGCAGGTGTGGGTCCAGCTTCCTTGTCATCATTCTTGTCATCATTACCATTGTCATCATCATCTGAAGACTCGGGCAGTGGCCTGGCATGTGGTCATTGTCTGTCTGATCCATGATCATTCATGGGTCCCATGGTCTGTCAAGATGAACTGCAAAACATAACAGAAATGAAAAGCAAATGTCTATCACACCACACAATCCCATAAGGATCATAGCTGACCTTAAAATGAAACTGATGTGCATATTTGCAATCTAACATACTTTAATTAATATCCTAATCACTTGTGAGTTCTGCAAATGCAAATATGAGACTGAAGGCATAGTAGCATACATCAATTTTTTATTTAAAACACAGTTCATAGGATCATAGGATCATAAGAGGTTACTAGGCTAATGGCCCTGGGGCCCTTACAATCCTAGCCAAGAGTGTATCCCCAAAAAGAAACCTCAGTCAGCACCTGTTGCCCCTGTCAGTGAGTGACATAGGTGGAAGCCCTAGGACAAATTTGTGGTTTCCCATCCACTCATCAAGATTGTGCTTGAAGAGGGTAAGTAAGATACTCTGTTTGACATGTATGGGAAGTCTATTCCAGAGATGGGGCAGACTCTGGGAGACAAATTTGTCTCTCCACTAAGTTTTGTTGATGTCGCATATTAGATTCAGACCTTTCAAGTGGGTAATGTGCGAGGAGTCAGATGCCTACCTATGGCTCGACCTATCCAGATTTACTGAAGAGATGGCAGTCACTGAACATTCAGATAAGTCTGGACTATATACGGCTATTGATTTTTTTCTTCTATTAGAGGTTGAGCTGTTGGAAGAGGTCAATGTATTGCAAGGTGAAGTATACACTATGTTTGCAGCAGAAGTGGTCACGAACAGGGTCGATGACTTATTTGAACAGATCAGTGATTATGATAAGAGACTGCAGGTTGCTAAGTATAAAAAAATTACAGAGATATGACTGACTTTAAACTGGGTCATGTTTTTTCATGGCCCAAAAGTAGTGCTAGACCATTTCCTACTAGAGACACAGGTCATTTATTAAATGGACATGTGGATCGACAAGATGTAGAATTACCTTCAGCTAATAAGTCAGTTGAACAACTAAATATGGGTTCTGTGGATAACACACATAATAATCCACCAGTAGCTATGATCTTAACCTCTACAACTATCTCTCACAGGTTCTGACTGATTTCTGATTTAAGACTATTTTCATGTAATTTGATTTTAGCAGCAATGTTTCATGATGCACATGAAGCACCTAGGGTGTTTGCTAAACAAGTACTTTTATACCAGAAAAACATTCTACTATTGAGACTTATGTGAATGTATGTGATGAACAGATTAGAATGGTGCTTAATGAGAAATGTACATCATGCTACATTGAAAAGTTAGCAAATCTATAAAAAAAAAAAAAAAAAAATTTCTGTTATTTTTAGCTTTTGCTGTTATTTTTTTCTTTAACATTTGCTGTGTTCTTTGAATTCTTGCTGTGTGTACATTCTATTGTAAATTTACATTTACAATGTTCTTACTGTGTGTACATTCTATTGTAAATTTGCATTTGCAGTGTCTTACTATGTTTTTTTGCTGTGTGGACTTTCTTTTGTATTCTTCTCATACATTGTATTGGTTGTACTGCCTTTGGAGCTTTTCTCCCCGGGCCTCCACTGAAAATGGGTTCTTCTTGGCCCAGTGGACTTCCCCGGTAATCAAACTGAAATAAATAAAATAAAAAATAAATAATTTGAATGCTGAGGAATATAGAGGATTGAATGATCTTAAACATCTCAAATTTGTTGAGATTCACCCTGCAGATAAAGGTGGTGTGATAGTAGTTATGGACACCAGTTTGTATTTAGATTCTATGGCTGAGCTGTTGAGAGATGATAATACTTACCAACTGATTATAAAGCTACAACTGACAGCTATTGTTAATAGGATCATTGTATTGTTATTTAACTTATTGATTACAGGTACATTAATGAAGATCTGTTTAAATGTTTTTCAGTCAAGCATCCAATTGTTCCTATCTTATATGGACTTCCGAAGATACACAAAGATCTGTATCATCCTCCCATGTGATCTATACTATCTAGTAGAGGATGTGCTACAGAACCCCTGTCCATCCTTTTCAAAAAGAAGTTGAGACCTATACTTGACAAAGTTGATTCTGTGTTGAAAGACACCAAAGATTTTTTAGAGGTCCTATATCGTAAGGTCAATGGTTTAAATAGGACCACCGACCTTATATTTGTTACCTTAGATGTTACTTCTTTATTTACAGTGACTCCTTACACCATGGGTATTGATTATGTAAGGTCATTTTTAGCAGAATATGTGAATATGTCTAGAAATAAAATTGAGCTTATCTGTGTCCTCCTCGAATTGGTATTAGAGAACAATGCCTTTATGCTTGGCCAGGATTATTTTTTGCAGAAGGTTGGCATGGCAATGGGCACAGCTTGTGCCAACAGCTATGCCAACCTTGTGTTAGCATATTGGGAACAGACTAAGGTCCTTAAAGATAATATATATGTACAACATGTCATTCACTATAAACATTTTGTTGATGACATTTTTTGCTTTGGGAGGGTAGTATGGAACTACTAGATGAGTTTATTTCTTTTATGCAAAGGTCAACTGACTTTTTAAGCTTCAGTAGTAAGGTCTCTCTAGAATCCATTGATTTCTTGGATATTACTGTCCATATCAATAATCTGGGCAAGTGTAATATAAAAATATATAAGAAGCCATGCAAAAAGAATTCAGTGTTGCATAAGAGCAGCATGCACCCCAGACATATCCCCAGGAATGTCATGAGAGGACAGTGTCTTAGGGTGATGAGATTACACACTGATGAGATCTCATTGGAACATGCTTTGAAGGAGTTTAAGATGGACTTTTTGAGATGTGGGTACATTCATACAGGGATAGATGCCTGTATACAGAGAGCCAGATCAGAAAGAAGTAGTACAGCTAGACCATATTTCTCTGATTTTACTGCATTCGTAATGACCCCTGTTCCTGTATCTGGACATAATAATAGAACTACTAGATGTGTTTTGACATATTCTAGTGGCATTAATATAATTACAGATATTCTTAAAAATAACTGGGATATTATACAGAGCTGTCCTGACCTTGCTGACATAGCAGACAATGGACTCCAGTTTAGTTTTCGTAATGGCATTTCTCTGAAAAGACAACTCTGCCATAGGAATAATATAGAATGTGCACACCTGTTTAATTCTTCACACTCTGACACTTTTCCATGTAGGAATTGCAGAGGATGCCATTATATATATTCTGGTCACACTTTTGAGCACCCGATATTGAAGCATACCATAGATTTTATTCTTTATGCTGACTGTAGCTGTGATTTACTGTGCATTTTTCCAAGAATGTTTTGCCTTTTATATTGGTAAAATGAATTAGTGTTTCAAAGATAGGATCCTTGAACACTTAGGTGAGATCAGGAATGTGAGAGACACTAATGTACTTGCTGTACATGTAGAGAAGTCAGGGACACACCATACGTTCAAGTTTCTTGTTTTGGAGACTGTTAGAGGGGGAAACATTAAAAATATTACTGAAACTAGAGAACAAAAGTGGATACTTGAGTTACGATCCTTTAAACCACCAGATTTAAATGATTCCATGTCCCTGAAACCTGTCCTTAAAATGCACCCTGTCTTACACTGATTTGTTTCAGGGTTTAGTAAATATGTATGGAGATACAAATATATATATTTTTTTCATTTATTTTTTATTATTAGCAGTATAGAGTTTATGGAGGGAAGTGTAATAGTTTTAGAATAGCTTTTGTTATGTGCTGTTTGCATGTATTTTATAAACTGTATGAATAAGAGCATAATATGTGCTCTATAGTGCTGCTGTTTTAAACCACAGGATTGAAGTTTTTTGTGATGTCATTGTTAAGAGATGTACTCTGCATCAGTGCCTGCTGATGAGATGGTGAATTTCCATGGTGATTTATTGTTTCTCTGTTTTTATTTGTCAGTTTGTATATGTAATGAGCTGGGAAGTGATGCTTCTGTATTTAAAAGACTCTGAAGTTTTTCTTTTGTCTGACGAAGCATTAGTTAATTCAATGCAAAAGCATTTACCTGTGTAGTTTTGTTGATTAAACACATTTTTTAAAAGTTTGTTTTATCTCTAGTTGCCATGCAGGTTGCAGTAATTCCTTTTTTTTTGATTTTCTGTTCTTTTACATGCAACTGTACCCAACAGGTTATCTTTTTGTTTCCGAACTCCACTAGTGACAGGTCTGCTATCAGAGGTGGAGGTGCCTATTTTGATCTTGTTGGTGAGCCAGTTGGCAACCCACCTGATGAGATAGGGATTTATGGCAAGATGTGTTACCTTTTTGATGATGCCAGAGTGGGGGATTGTGTCAAAGGCCTTGGCCAAGTCAAGGTAAGCTTTATATACTGACTTTCCCTCATCAAGGGCCTTGGTGACAGTCTCAAAGAAGTCAACCAGGTTCAACGGGCAAGATATGCCCCTGATGAATCCGAACTGGGTAGGGTCAAGTGCATGGAGATTGCCTATGTCCTTGTTTATGAGAGCCATAATAATACACTCCATGGCTTTACAGATCAGATTTATCAAGCTAACGGGGGTGATAGTTTCCAGGGTCAGTAGTGGCACCACCATTGCACAAGGGGATGACAATGGCAGTTCTCCACTCTGCTAGAATGAAGCCTGTACTTAGACTGTAGTTGAATAGGGTGCTCAATGGTGAAGCCAGTTCTTGCTGGAGATTATGCAGAATACAGCTTGGGATACTATCAGGTCCCATGGAAGCTGTGTTATTTGCCTTGGATAGGGCATGTAACACTTGATCTACAGAGATGTGAGGTGCAGAATAAGTATCGGGGATGTTGAAAGGGCCTTTTGGGGGACAGGGGGTGAAGATTGCACTGAACCTGTCTGCTAGCAGGTTGGCTAAGTCAACAGGATCAATGTAAGTGACACTGTTAAGTACTAATTCAGAAAAAAAACTGGGTTTTGCCGTGGAGGTTCCTGACATAACTGAAGAAGGCTTTGTGGTTTCCCTTTTTTTCGGAGGATAGTTTTGATTCATAATTAGCTTTGGAGGTTTTCACTAGTGATCTAATTTGCTTGTTGAGGCTATGTAGGTAGATTTTTAAATTTGGAATTTGTTCCTTTTTACCCTTGGACAACAGTTTCTTCCTTTTGTTGTAAAGCCTGTTGATAGAGGATGTCCACCAAACAGGTTTGTGTTTCCTTGAGGAGCAGGTTTTAATTTTGTTGGGTATGGCTTGTATACTGCATTGGCGTACTGTTCAGCATAGTTATCTGCATCCTCTGAGAGGGGGTGGTGGTGCCAATTTGAAATGGTGAAACATTCAAGTAGCACTATTGTAATCAACACAATTGCTGCTAGTGAATTACTCCTAATGCACACAGCACCTTCCCTTCATCACTTTATCTATAATTATAGACATGTCCAATAACAGTACATGTCAGGGAGACTGTATCCATCACTATTGTGAACAGTTAAATCAAGGCTATGCAATAGCATGCATAACACTTACCAGTGGGAATCATGACATCACCTGAACATTTGAATATTGGCCAGCATGAAACATGGCATATGCAAAGCAAGCACATGTAACATATCCTGACATTTGAAAGGAATCATGCCCGACACTGCCTCATGCCTCATTAACATAATTGAAATTTGATAAACTAAAAGCTTGCAAAGCTTAAGATAACATTATTATTGGGACGTGCACTGTTTAATAATGTTGTCTGCCTCAGTGAACTGTTCATCAGAGTGTCAGACAGCATGTCATTATTTCCTTTCTTTTTCCCCTGCATGTGTTCTCTGAGAAGTTGTCTGTGTTTGAATGTAAGTTGTAGTGTCTGTATATAATGAGTCATATGAATAGTCACCAAGTGACATTGTTTCCATATCTAAGATTATGGAAAGATGTATGCACAAGCAATTGCTTGACCATCTTCTCCAAAATAACTTACTCTCTAATACCCAACATGGTTTTAGACCTTCCCACCGTACCACCACTGCCCTCCTCTCCTTTACAGACACAATCAACAAAAATCGTAATCATAACACCCTTTCCTCTGCACTTTTCTTAGACCTGTCCAAGGCTTTTGACATGGTCAACCACCAAATACTCATATACATTCTTCAATCTTTGTCACTTGAAATCCAACCTATTAACTGGGTCAAATCCTACTTAAATAACAGACATCAAGCAGTACTCTGGAACTCCACTCTATCTTCCCAGCTACCTGTTAACATTGGTGTCCCCAAGGGTCCATACTGGGTTCCCTCCTATTTTATTTATTTATCAATGACCTCCACCAAGTAGTTCCCCAAGCTACATGCATACAATACGCAGATGATTCTACACTAATTTGCTCAGCCACATCTGTATCAGATCTTCACTCCCTTACACAACACATATTTAATTCTGTAGAAGAATGGTTTTCACAACGTTGTCTCCTACTTAACCCAAAAAAACTAAACTTCTTCTCTTCACACCTTCCAGTAAATCTCCTCATATAGACTTTACAAGAACTTCTAAAAATGGCACACCTATATCACAAGATCCTACTACCAAACTACTAGGCATTACCATTGACAACAACCTTAACTTCGATACCCATATAAGCAACACTTTGAAAACTATTAATAAAAAATAGGCTCTCTTTACAGAATCAAACCTTTCCTCACTCCAGATTCTAGGATAACTATTGCCCACTCCCACCTTATCTCTCCCCTCCTCTATGCCTCACCCATATTTACTAACTTATCAAAAAAGAATCTTTTGAAATTAGAACACTCCTACCACAACATAGCCAGATTTGCTACAGGTAACCCTTACAGAACCCACCACTGTATTAATCTAAAACAACTAGGCTGGCTTGAATTTCAGCAGCAACTAAAAATTGATCAACTAGCCATAGCCCATCAAATTCTATACCAACCGGACAAAACACCTATACTATCTACTCTTATTTACCCCTACCATAACCTAAAGTCCCTAAGATCCGCACACAAACTTCTTGTAAATATTGACAAAGCAAACAACAAGGCTGGAGATTCCCTTTTTTCTAACACTGTTGGAAAACACTGGAACCTGCTTCCCTCTGAACATTCTACTATTCCCTCTAAATCTCTCTTTAAAAAGAAACTTAAGCTCTACCTCAAATCACAATGGCTGTGCCCCTGTACTAATCCTGACTATTTCTAGCTCTTGACACCCGATTACATTCTAGACCTTTAGAACCCTAAATCTACTTCTTATTTACACCCACTGATCTATTTTTCCTTCTTACTCTCTCTCTCTCTCTCTATATATATATATATATATAAAAGTGTGGTTTTTAATTTTTTGTTTTTTCTTTCCACATGTTATACCACTAGATGTACTTACATAACTGCTATTTTCTTCTTACTTTCCTTTATCCTCAATTACTGTACATTATTTATTTTACATTTGTTGACCGGGCTAGTCTAACTGGATATATGTCCATTTTCAGTAGAGGCCCGGGGAGAAAAGCTCCAGGAAATAACAAACAATGTAAGAAAAACATAGAGACAGTTCTATGCAGCAATAATGATGACATCAAAAACATTTTTAAACAGCTATAATTATAACAGAGAGTCATATTATAAATTCTATGTAAAAATATATAGAAGAATAAAACATTTTTTTTTTTTTGAACAAATCTTAGTAGGTCTTAGTTTGATAGTACACTTA
The DNA here is from genome assembly GCF_019279795.1 of Protopterus annectens. Lineage (NCBI taxonomy): Eukaryota > Metazoa > Chordata > Ceratodontiformes > Protopteridae > Protopterus > Protopterus annectens. The sequence goes on along the minus strand of NC_056730.1, from coordinate 554,629,376 downwards.
TATAATTTATATGAAAGAAAAGGATATTAAGGTGTTTTAAGGAATTTAGTATTTAGAGAAGGTAGAAGGTCGGAGACAAGAAATTGTTAGTCAGGGTTACAACAGGAGCATAACCAGTGGCTATTGAAGTGTTTTAGATGTCTTTTAAAAAGTGGGAGAGAGGTCTGGGATGTATGCTAGTATTCTCTCAGAATGTCACTTGTGACAATATTTTTGTAACAATATTTTTACCATTTATGTTCTACTTACTGCATTTTTACACTTTATAACTATGTCACCAGTTATAATGTTTTCTTTTACTCTGTTATTTTCATGTATTTCTTTAATGTAAATTCATTTTAACTTTGGAGCTTATCTCCCCGGGCCTCTACTGAAAATGAACATATATCCAGCTAGACTACCCGGTCAACAAATGTAAAATAAAAAAAATAAAAAATAAATAAATAAAGACAAAATGAGATGACAATATTGTGGAAACTAGGCAAGTCTTATGACAAACATCTGAGCTAGGCAGCATAGTAATTGAATGAACCTATACCAATACAATGAATACAACAGTAACAAATACTTAATAATGACCAATCACCACAGCCTGTGACAAATGAAAATCTACTATATGTTGTACTAATAGTGTTGTATGAGTACAACTGTATGCATGACCTGCCTACAAAACTAGCAATCAACAGCCTGCAAAATGCAAACATCCTGATGATGTTCATAGGTTCATAGGTAGGTTCATAGGTATTGACCCTAGGGCCTATATAAGCCTAGTCAAAAAGGGGTCTATATTATAACATCGAAGTTCAAAAACTTTGAATGTTATAATATCAAACCCAGTAGAGCGAATGCTTGAAATAGCGAAGTTGTAGAACACCGAATACTTTCCTAGGGAAAGTATTCAGTGGGCCGTTTCTGCAGCTTCGCTATTTCCTCAACTGTGGAGCGAAGGTTACAGACCGGGTTAAGGTAAGTGTGCGAATGAAGGTGAGTGTGCAATTGGGTGTGGGTTAGGTGAGTTAGGGTTAGGGCGCGGGTCAGGTAAATGTGCGATTGTGTGAACGTGAGGGTTAGGGTGGGATAGGTGAGTTAGGGTTAGGGAGCAGGTAAGGTGAGTTTGCGATAGTTAGGGACCTTAGGGTTAGGGTTGGGTTAAGGTAAGTGGGTAGCTAGTGATGTATGTCTGGTTTAGTGTAGGGTTTCGTGAAGTGTATGTGTGTGGATTATTTATTTTGGTGTGCTTGAGTTGTGTGTATGTTTGTCGGAACAGCAAATTTTTTCCCTGGGGAAATAAATTCGCTATTCTGACTGTTCGGTTTTCTGGTGTTTCGATTGACTGGTGTTGATATTATAACATTCAATGTTTTTAGACTTCAATGTTGTAATATAGACCCAACAAAAAGGTACCCTGGCTTTCGCCACCCAAGAAAATTATTTTCCTGTGCCCCTGTCAAGCAGAGCTACAGAAGTGATCCCTTGGGTGAATTTCCTAGCTCCCATCCAATCATCAAGATTTTTCTTGAAGAGTGCTAATGAGGAGCTTTGTTTGACATATATAGGTAGTTTGTTCCAGAGTATGGGAAGTCTCTGGGACAGGAATCTATCCCTCCAGCATGTTCTGTTTATTGTGGTGACAAGTTTTAGCTCCCTAGAGCATGTAGCTCAGAGGGATTGGGATTTCTTTAAGTGGAGCATGTCCAACAGCTCTCGGTTTGACATAGCTTTGTATGTTAGGCAGAGATCGCCTCTGAGTAGGCGATATGCAATGGAGTAAAGCTGGAGTTTTTTGAGACGGTCTGCGTAGGGCATCAGTTTGAGGCCAGTAATCCTCTTTGTGAGGTATTTCTGCGGCCTTTCCAGTTGTTGTAGATGTCTTGTGAGGTACATACCAAAAGGGGTGCTGTATTTTATAATGGGTCCAATGAGTGATGAGTAGAGGGGAACAATGACCTCTTTTTTCCTGGATGAGAAACCTTTTGTGATGAGGTGTGCCACGTAGAAGGATTTCCTGACTACTGTGACAATGTGATTATCAACGGAGAGACTACTGTCCACCTGTGTCCCACGGTCTCATCACACTTTCAGTGTTAAGTAGACTAATGCCTATGTGGTAGTTCATGGATACAGAGTTTTTACCAAAAGGTATGACAATGCACTTTTTGGCATTGAGCTTGAGGCCATGGCTTTAACAATGGGCATCTGTCTCAGTGAGGTCCTTTTGTAGGATGTCCACATTGTTAGGAGTTTTGATTATGGCTCCTAGTTTGCAGTCATCTGTGAACTTCATTAGTCAAAGACCTTCTGTGTTAGCCTGTACTTCAGAGAAGTAGATACCAAACAGGAAAGGACCCAGGACTGAACCCTGTGGTACTCCACTTGTCACTGGTCTGAAGTCGGATTTGGAGTCTGCTACTTTCACAATGTGGGTTCTGTCAGTGAGCCAGTTAGTAACCCATCTTGTGACATAGGGATTTATACCTAGTTTAGTGAGTTTATCTATAATTCCAGAGTGGGGGATTGTGGCGAGAACTAGATAGGCTGTGTGAACCACCTCACCCTCATCTACAGCTTTGGTGACCACTTCAAAGTAGTCTATCAGGTTTAGGAGACATGATCTGCCTTTTACAAACCCAAACTTGGTGGGGTCCAGAGTTTGGAGATTACCAGTTTCATTGTTTATAAGCTCCATGATGATACATTCAATAGCCTTGCAGACCAGGCTCATCAGGCTAATGGGGTAGTATTTCCCGGGGTCTGTGGTGGCTCTCCCTATGTGGAGTTGGATAACCGTTGCTATGCACCATTCAGTGGGCACAAAGCCTGAGGTGAGGCTATGATTGAACATGGTACTTAGGTGGGGTGCCATTTCATTCTGTAGTTTATGTAGAACACAGCCTGGGATGTTGTCAGGTCCCATGGATGCTGTGTTCTTGGCTTTGGAGAATGTGTTTTTTACCTGTGCAGCCTTGATTACAGGAACTTTGCATTCTTCCGGTATAGAGATGGGCCCTTTAGGGGGTGAGAGGGGGATAAAGTTAGCACTAAACCTATCTGCCGGGATGTTGGCAATATCAGTTGATTCTGTATATTTAGTGCCATTGTGCTGTAACTCAGAGCAGATCTGAGTGTTGCCATTGAGATTCTTGACATAGCTATAGAATGCTTCGTGGTTGTCTTTAGAATCAGTGGCAATTTTGTTTTCGTAACTAGCTTTGGAGGATATTATGAGGGATCTCAGCTTCTTACTGAGGCTGACCAGGGAGTTCCACCAATCATGTTTTTTTACTCTTTTTTGCAACAGTTTCTTTCTTCTGTTGTAGAGTTTGTTTATGGCAGGGGACCACCAGATTGGCTTCCTTTTTTTGGAAGATAGCATCTTGGTTCTGTTAGGGATTGCATGATCCATGCACTTGTGTAAGTGCTTATAAAGTGCATTTGCATGGGATTCAGCAGTTGTACCTCTATTGTCCATCTGCAAGGGTGTCATGAAGTTTGCCACTTCTGTCTTAAGAAGCATGAAGTTGGCTTTGGAGAAATTTTTTACAGTGGTTTCCCTAATGGGGGGTGGGGCAGGATGTGGATGTCTAGGGTGATTAGCTTGTGGTCGGATTTGACCAACGAGGAATTGACCTCTGGTGTGGAACACCAGTTGCCCATGTTGGCAATGGGGATCACTACTAAATCCCGAATACTCACAATAGCATAGACCGGAATCCCGAGATGCGAACATCGAATGCCGGCAATACCGATCGCCCAAAATACTGAATTACAGTACCTGTCCAACTGCTTCATAGATATCTCATCTCAAAGTGTTGCACTCCACTGAAAATCCGCATCCAAGGCACCCAAATGTGAATACAAAGCCATTAACACTCACCAGACCTTTAACTGTGACCAGAACTAACTCCACAAGTAGTAAGCACATCAAACCGGCACTTTAAAGCATGTTAATTGACACCTGAAGATCTTCCAGAAGTCAAATTCACATGTATATGCCATATTGAAGGAAGACACTGTGCTGTGACAAACATAATCCCAAATATAACTGTGTGAAATAAACATATCATGAACGAAGATAGTGCTCATCTACAACCTACACACCCTTTGAGTAATGGTGCAACAGCATTGCAACCTCACATCTTCAATAACCATGCAATTGCTTGTATGAATTCTATGCATGTATGCTCCCTCTGATTATCCAAGACATGCTGGAAATGGTCATGTTTGTCTGTAAGTTTCCTACGCTTTGGAGTTGGCGGATACCTGGTGGCCAGTCTCTCATGCAATCCTTCCACACGGTTTTGCTCCCTAGCCAAAGCTGTCAGTAATACCAATAGATCAGTATCTCTGTTGCCAAGTATACACTTTAAATAGCAATGCCATGCCTCCACCGAGTTCTGTGTCCGTGGCAAAAACAACCTGTTAAGATCTCACACGTTCCAAAAGTTAACTGGAAATAATGGTGGGAATCTACTGATGGCAGCAGACCTAGTGGTAAACTACCTCATCCGTCCCAAAAGGTACCAATCTGAGAAGTATTAATAACCTCTCTCCCCTCTTCTGAAAATGTGTCCTTCAATTTATGAAATGTAGGAATAACATCACATTCTGGTAGGAACGCTAAAGCAACTAAGCACTTCACTGCTAATTGAAATGCATGGGAACTATTATATAGAGAATCCAGTCCTAGTTGTTGCACCTTCCGCCATACATTCTGACTAAAATGGAACAGGCATCCCTTAGCTGTGAGTTTACTGAAATTTAGACATATACTTTTTATGGCAGTGATTTCAAAATCACACAGTACAAACTCAAGTGATAGGTTAAAGTCATGTGCTGAAAATAGGTAGAAATCACAATGCCACATTAGATTATAAGCTTTAAGTGATTTCTTGGATATTAGGCAGTACATCACTGGGACACATTTACTATAACCTGCATACTTTACAATGCCATGGATACTATACAGCTGCCTGCATAGTGTCCCTTTACAAAAGTATGTCCCGTCCATCAGCCAGATAGTTGCCACACTGAGATCATGCAGATTATTGATAGTACTGAATACTATAACAGTAGCCCCAGAGGTAGCATCGGACACACGCTTTTCAATAAATGTGCCTGATTGACATGGGAACATACTCATTTGCACAGTTTGAAGTGTTAGATTGGGGTATATGTGTTTCCTGATCTTGTTTATACCTAACTCTTCTTATTTGCTGCAGTAGAGCCTTTCTTGTTGGTAAACTGGCCACACATTGCAAAGATGTTGATGCCATAGCATCGTCAACTAACATACATGGTGTGTCCCTGGATAAGGAAGCTTTCTGTTTTAGAGAACCACACACATTGTACTTCTCCACTTCAAAGGGATCATCTACATGATTATGCGGAAGTGATTTTAGAAGCTGCTCACCTTCGGAAAGTGATTCAGTCACAGTTCTCCCTCTGCAACTGCCACTATGTTTCAATTTGCAGCACCAGCACCTCCGGCTGTCTTGCTTTTTCCCCATATGGTACACATACCCCTCAATAATAAGGACCTGCTTCATTTTCTGTGATTGCACTCTCGGATACAATTGTCCTACACTACCGGGTGCTTCGTAACATTCATCGGAGATGATAATGACGTCAACTGTTGTACAACTAATTAAAGTTGTACTACACTTTTTATAGCAGCAGGCTGTTAGTGTAATCTTCAGTGTTTTACTGTGGGGAAGGGTCAATTTGGGATTACGTGGTTCATGATTATGTACTTTCGGTATTGCCAGCCTTTGGGGTTCTCGTCTCAGGATTCCGGTCTTCGGTATTGTGAGTATTCATGATTTAGTAGTGATCCCTGGTGATGACCAGGTCTAGGATATTGCTTCCCCTGGTGGGAGTGTGGATAAGTTGATCCAAGGCATTGGAATTTATGAATTCCAGAAAACGTGGAGCAAAAGAGTTGGTACATGAGTAATTTTCCCAGTTAATGGTGGGGTAGTTGAAATCACCCATTATTTGGGTGTTAGGTTGTACCCTAATATTTTCCAGTGTATCAAGAAATGAGGAGTGGGAATCCTGGGGCATGGTGGGGGATCTGTAGCAAGCTACAATTTGGATTGCGATCTTGCCCAGAGTTAGTTGCACTTGGATAATCTCAGATGCATTATGCTGAGCAACTAGCCTGGAGGTGTGGATATTGTTAATGAATATGGACATGCCTCCACCTTTAGTGTTTCGGTCCAGGTTAGCTGGCTGAAAGGTGTGGTTTGAATTATAGCCTGGTAATGCAGGGGTGCTCTCTGAAGCCTTGAACCAGGTCTCTGTCACTGCACAGATGTTGATGTTCTCCATTTTAAGGAGTGCCTCAAGTGAGTGCATTTTGAGGTTTAGACTTCTAGTATTGAGTAGCATTACCCTCAGATTTTGCTTGCTTGTACCTGTTATGGTGGTGAATTTGTCATTTGAACTTTGCCTAAAAAAGGCACTATAGGGGTGGCAAGAGCCTTAGCAAGTATCTGGAATCCCAAGTGTGACAGGTGCAGGCAGTGGCGGCTGGTGACTTCAAATCACAGGGGGGGCTGCAGGAGACAGCTGAATGGGTGGGGTCAAGGGGAGGGGGTGTGGCCAACCAGAAAGGGGAGGAGCTATGCACAAAACCACAAAAAAATAACTTTAATTAAATACGCTGCCCTGGGTGGCAAACCATCATTATGAAAGTCCAATCAAGACAAAAATAAGTGTAGAAGAATAAAAATATTTCAATGCATTGGCTGCATGACAGCTTACTTAATATCTAGATGGAAACAAAAGGTTGTGAGGCATGAAAAAATAAATTACTTTTTAAATACATTACTGGAATGCCAGTCAAAATCAAGTATAAGAAAAACCAGAAGCACTCAACTCAAACCACTTCTCCTTGCACTGCAGTCCTAATTATAATATATTCAGCTTTATTAAAGTACCAAGTAACATGCTGAAAGTAGAAATCTATGTGATGCCCCACTTGTAAAAATGTTTCTTATCCAAAAAGACCTGCTGCCTGACAACTTGTTTCATGGGGAAAACATGATAAAAGTAAAAAATGAAAAGCAAACAAGAAACAAGCTCAAGATACATTGCTTAAAGGATTATTGTACAGGTTATGGACCACACATGATTGGCATTCTGTTTAGTTTACGGGTAAAGTCTGTAGAGATGACTGGAAGTCTCCAACAAGTGTAATGAGCTTTTTAAAATAATGGAATCCTGTCCTTTAATACCCAAGGCTTATACATTATCTAGTCAAGTATTCTCTGCATGGCAACAACAGAAAGGCTTTCAATGTTGGCAATTCTTTAACAGTATGCTTATTAAAGCTTACTTGCATCTTACGATCTCAGACAAGCTTACCTTATGGTCATTAAAGCATTGCTACTTAAAACACAGAGCAACAGGCACTTTGAGTAATAAGCATAAATCAACAGTACAAAAATATGACAGAAACCAGACCATTATGCAAAATCAAGGACAGATGAAAAGCCACTGTAGTACTTATGCAGTGTGTCCTCCCCATCCAAGGTAGATACAACTACTCCTTGCCTTGCTTGGACACATCCAGAGTCACTACATGGGGGAGTGGGGTGCAACATGCATGTCACAATTTGAAATCTCTCTGGCTGACTGTGATGGCCCTGACACATTTGTCATACCTCTCAACCTCAAGAGCAAGAAATCTGGACAAAGCCATACACAGAAGTGGGACAAAGGCCCAACAATAAGGACAATTATTAAATATTGCTCTAATAAACTTAGAAAGATAATAGAATAGGTCTTGCATTAGTATGAATTTTCTGAAGGGTATAAAATCTGAAACTCAAATGTCTGTCATTTTTTAACTTCAGTCTTTAGTGATGTCACTAATTTGCCAAAAAACACAATTTTATGAAAAATGGACAAAAACGTGATGCAAAAATATAAAATAGACACACAATACAGCTGCTACCTGTCAAAGAAGGGACACTTTAATATTAGTACTGCTACCTTGAGCAGCTGACAAAATATAAAAGAATCTACATGCATTTCAAGTAATCTATAACTTTGATTATTACAGTTATTTCTTAATTGTAAACCCTCCATGTTTTCTTCCAAAATTGCTATTTTGGAGGGATTATAAGCGGGAAGAGCAACATTTTGAGCCAAAAATTGGGGACAGTTGAGAGGTTGGCTATGCCTAATTCTATAAAGCAATTTATTTGCATGTACCTCTCAACCTGTTAATGCAGTAAATCTGAGCAAGGCCAAATATATTGGGGGCACATATAAACAGTACTAAAATTGCTCTTGTATAAATTGAGACAGTTGATAGAACAGCTCTTACTTTAACATGCATTTTTCTGAAGGTTATGAAGTCTGAAACTTAGAGTGACTTCTGGCAAATCATTTAGGAATTAAAACTACAAATTTTATGAACAACAAACCAAAATAAGAAGCAAAAATCTATTCATTCTTTGAAAATCTGAACAGTTGGGAGGTATAGTTCAGCTGGGCCTGTCTGAGTTTGCTGCCCTTCCCCCCCTGACAAAATAATGGTTGAATGGAGCCTCTGCAGCCATTCCAATGAACCATTATACTTGGCTATTTCACTCCATTTACCATAAACACTAATGTGCATACTGCTTTACTTCTATGATGAGTTGGACTTCATTTGAAAGTTTTATTTTGTATTTTACAGCACAAACACTAAGTCATCTGTTAAACAAAGCAATGCAGTCTCACAATGAAAACTTAGCATTAAAACTTCTCTGCCCTTGAAACTCACATTCATTGAAACAGCATTGAAACCCACATTCAAAGAAAATACATTTTGCCAGTGGCAGATAAAGATTAATTTTGGGCTGTTTTCAAATCATAGGCTCCTTGCATATGAAACATACATGTGCTCTTTGATACACCTTCCTCATTGTACTAAAATTATATTCCTTGTACAATACAGTACACTTGTTACAGGGTGTTTTAAATTTGTTTTGAACATTTTTTCCAGTAAGCAATGAAACAAACCATATGCACCCATAATGGCAAAACTGCCCAGTTGAAAACATTTATCATAAAAAAGTCTACTCAGACTTCCACAGTCCACCATTATTAGTAAATATACACAATTCTACAGTCCACCATTATTAGTAAATATGCACAATTCCACAGTCCACCATTATCAGTAAATATGCACAATTCCACAGTCCACCATTATCAGTAAATATGCACAATTCTACAGTCCACCTTTATCAGTAAATATGCACAATTCTATCAGTAAATATGCACAATCTCTGAAGTCAGTCATCTAAATAATTCCACATTAAAGAAATCTGTAACTAATGAAGCGGTTGCTGCTAGCAATCACCTTTATATTTCATGGTTTCATCGAAAAATAAAGTGTCTGTTGCCCCTCAGGAATAAATTGCCTATATTACATTAAAAAAATGATAAGCTAGTAATAATATTGCAAGAGGAAATGGATGGCAAACTGATAACGAACTCATAGTTAGTATCTTCACCAAGGAGAACATTCTCAGTACGGCAGCATCTACCCCTTGTGGGAGTAGAACCCACAACCTTCTGCATCAAAAGCAAGTACACAGCCTGTTGTGCTATAGTATTAACTTGGCAAAGCACTAAACTTCTATTCCCCTGCAGCTCTCAGTTCCTTGTAAAATCTGCTCAATACTCAATTGCATCTCAACTTCGCAGCTCAAGAAAACTGGAAAAAGCCAAAATGTATTGGGGGGGGGGGGTCAAAAGCCCAAAAACAGGGACACATTAAACATTGCTTGTATAATCTTGGAAAGTTGCTAGAATAAAATGTTGTGTTGCCACCATATATTTTACTGCCAAGGTCCCTGAGCAAAAAACAGTCAGAGTAACATACCACTACGCCACATCAGCTGCTTTGTAAAAGAGAGGAAGACTGAAACTTAAATGGCTATCATTTAGTGAATTCAGTTCTCACCATAGCTGTCAACCTCTTAGTACAAAACACCTGGACAAACCCAGTAATGAGGGAATACAGCCCTCAAACATATTCAGTGAATTCAGTTCTTGCCATAGCTGTCAACCTTAGCACAAAAACCTGGACGAAGCCAATAATGGAGGAATACAGTCCCAAAAATAGGGACAAATTTAAAATATTCATCTTATAAACTTCAAAAATTGCTAAAAAAAAAAAAGGTTGTGCTACTATGTATTCTGAAGAACATAAAGTTGGAAATTCAAATGCTGGTCAATTTTACTGCGGACAGAACAAAAACAATTTTCAGCAGAGACGCAGGGATTAAAACTGCAGACACCAGAGCAAATCCACACAAACACAGGCAGGAGATGCACACTCCACACAGAAGCCACCCCAACCAAGAATCAAACCAGAAAACATATAGCTGTGAGGCAACAATACTACCACCGCACCATCAATTATGCAAGGAATTAAACATTCAGAAACCTGAAGTCTGAAATTCAAATGCCTGTCAATTTTACTGCGGACAGAACAAAACCAATTTTCAGCAGGGATTAAAACTGCAGACACGTCTTTGTAAAATGGCAGGGCACCAGAGCAAATCCACACAAACACAGGCAGGAGATGCAGACTCCACACAGAAGCCACCCCAACCAAGAATCAAACCAGAAAACCTACAGCTGTGAGGCAACAATACTACCACTGCACCATCAAATATGCAAGGAATTAAACATTCAGAAACCCTTAAGTCTGAAATTCAAATGCCTGTCAATTTTATTTAACATTTTTAATCAGGACAGTCTGACTTGGAACAAATAAACAATTTTCAGCAGAGGCCCAGGAAGAAATAATGCAGACATGTCTTTGTAACATGGGAGGACACAAAAGCAAACCCACACAAACACAGGGAGAAGATACAAACCCCACAAAGAAGGAACCCCAGCCAAGAATCAAACCCAAGAACCTGCAGCTGTGAGGCAACAATGCTACCACTACACCATCAAATATCAAGCATTGCAACATTTACAAACCACAGATATTATGAGGAACAGATCAGATCGAATATGAGGCAAAAATCTGAAATTTTTTTACAAATGGTGGTGGGTAGGGAACTCAAGTCTTTAACACCTGCATACAGGGTACAGGGTTCAAGCCTGAGGTATTCCCTACCACACCACAGCACCTGGGGCATTTACACACACACACACACACACACACACACACACACACACACACACACACACACACACACACACACACACACACACACACACACACACACACACACACACACACACACACACACCGGTAAAGCATAAGCACCATACACACACACACCGGTAAAGCATAAGCACCATACACACACACACTGGTAAAGCATAAGCACCATACACACACACACCGGTAAAGCATAAGCACCATGCACACACACACCGGTAAAGCATAAGCACCATACACACACACACCGGTAAAGCATAAGCACCATACACACACACACCGGTAAAGCATAAGCACCATACACACACACACCGGTAAAGCATAAGCACCATACACACACACACAGGTAAAGCATAAGCACCATACACACACACACCGGTAAAGCATAAGCACCATACACACACACACCTGTAAAGCATAAGCACCATACACACACACACCGGTAAAGCATAAGCACCATACACACACACACCGGTAAAGCATAAGCACCATACACACACACACCAGTAAAACATAAGCAACATACACACACACACCTGTAAAGCATAAGCACCATACACACACACCAGTAAAGCATAAGCACCATACACACACACCAGTAAAGCATAAGCACCATACACAAACTCCAGTAAAGCATAAGCACCATACACAAACTCCAGTAAAGCATAAGCACCATACTCAAGCAATTAAATAAAGGTAAAACGCACCATACACACAAAAGCACCTTACCTGAATATATCCAGCTAACGTACATCCTTCCCGCGCAATACTGAAAGACCCGCGAGATCCTAATGCTCCTGTTCGACGAGATCCCTAATGCTCCGTCCCGAGTCCTGCTGCTGCTCTTGCAGTCCGGACGCGACCCATAATCCTGGCGAGTCTGTGCACTGTAAAAGTGCACAGACGTCTCCTTGTGTCCCCCTATGGGGACTGCCGGACTGCCTTGAGCATGCGCAGTAGTCCTGACTATAGTCGGGACTACTGCGCATGCGCGAAGTCCGCGAATTTCGAAAAATAATTTTTTTTTATTTTTCATTTTTCTTTCTATTTTTTATTTTGAGGGGGCTGCAGTCCGGCAGCCCGATGCCACGAGCCGCCCCTGGGTGCAGGCCATCTCTGGCAAAGCATTGTGGTCTGTTGATCATGTCGTCCCAGGCAGACAGATACTGGATCCCCTTAGAATGACACCAGAAGCTTAGCCAATTGTTGAAGTTAATCATTTTGTCCTTGTACTGTGGTATCATACTGGGTGATGGCAGGATGCTACTCAGGGCTAGGGTCATAACTGCCTGGGCTACAAGATTGGACATCTCCTCCATGTCTCTTTTCATGTAGTCCAGGGAGGTACGTCTCAGGTCATTCACACCAACATGGACAATGGCAGAGTCATATTTGTACTTGTGGAGTGACCTAAGTGTATGCATTATGTGGTGGATCCTGGCACCCGACAGGCATATGACAGTAACTTTCTCCTTGTTTAGCCTGGTGAGTGGAACATCAGTGTGCTTGACTCTAGAGTCACCTATGACTAGAGTGTTGGGTACGTTGTTATGCCTTATGGGCTGTGGTTGAGTGGCACACTGAGTTTATGGGCTATGTGTCATTTGGGTTGTGTTGGGGGTGGAGGTTGCCTGCATTTCTATTTTGGAGGTCCCTGTTGCTTGGGTAGATTTTTATTGAGACCCTCCGTGAATGTAGGTGTGTGTTTTGTGTTTCTATGTGTGTTTTGGTGGTGTAGGTTTTGAGGGACTATGTGATGAGTGTGGTGTGGTACAAGTGTTTGCCTTTCCTCTTGACTGTCTAGTCCAGTCTTGGCTGAAGAGCACTTTGCTTCCAGTTTGGCTATATAAGTGCATCTCTCTCAGGTTGTAATGTTGGGTGGTAGGAGGAGAGGGTTGTCTGTGTACATGAGGCAATTGCTGCATTGCCCCAAGATGCCCAGATTCAACAGGAAGACAGGAGAAAACACCGGAAGCTGACCCTTAGACATGCCTGGATAGGTGCTTATTTATTAAGTACTGAAAATTGTTTTCCTCTAGACAAATGAGGAAAGTTGAGGGCTGTAGTAATTTGCAGCTTATTTAGTGCTTACAATAAGTTCTGAACAAGTGCTGAGCTCAAAGAAACAGATTTGAATGCTAAAACTAAAAAAAATGGCTAGTTCTAAGGGAAAACTTGAAGAGCAGACGTTATGGCACCGGGAATAGTTTAACCCTTGCTAAGCGGCAATGCATAAGTGTTTTTTTTATATATATGCTACCTAGTGCTTACCACTCCCACTGATAAGCTAGAAGGCTTCCCTCCAACACAGAAAGGCTTGGGGGCTCAGAAACTTACAAACAGTCCTGGATACAGCAAATCTGTATCTGGACTAGACTATTTACAGGAAAGGCAGGAAACAAGCTTAGACATTTTTTTTTGTAAAGTGGAAAGGGAGAAAGGAGGAGCAGATGATAATTCATGGTTAAGAAACTAAGTGAGTTGGCCTTCTTAAATGTTCTCCCTGTATTAGGTAGAATGAGGTAATGACTTTAGATTGGAAGGAGTGTTCCAGATCAAATTTACAGTAGGGGTGGGCAACTGCAAAGCCACCAAGTATAAGAATAGGATACCAATAGGGAGGGAGGGTGGTAAACAAAAATCAGAACAAACAAACCCAAAGAGATGCTTAACAAATGTAGAAAATTTCCAGTTAATACCTCACATACAGTGAAACTAGCTAGAAAAGTATGCAGCAGACAATAAAAGTGTTATAAATAACTTGTAAAAATAAGCAAAAAACAGGATAATTAATGTTATATATCACAGATCAGAGTTTGCTCAGTGCCCTTCCTCGGATTAGCTCAGTGTGAAATGCCAGAAACTCTAAAAAGTTAACTTCTTAAGTAACAAAAAGTTGAAACCCGAAACAACTTTAAAAAAAGCTTGAAAGAACCAATGAGGTGCTTACTCCTAGCCGTAGTCCAGGTAACCCCAATCAGCCAATGACCATTAACACCTCTCTCACTGAAATGCAAGAATGGCTTTGGCTAAACTAAGATGGCCTGGAACATGTGCTCAGACACACAGCCTCTACAAACAAACAACTAGGCCCAAAACACAAGCCTGAATATAGACAATGCTACAACTACCCACACTACTTAGGTAGAAAAAAAACCCTGCAGAAATATTTATCACAGCAGAAAAGCAGCAGTGAGCCTTTAAATGAAAGTTTTAAACAGATAAAGGAGCAGGGAGACTCTAGAGAATGCTTTTAACTGCAAACAAATAAGTTATATAATATACTCCTACACTATAAAATGTTGCAAAGAAATACCTATTCATACATGTGGGTATGCTACATATTCTGCAACCAACACTGATACAGCACACAACCTTTCTATGAACAGGTACACTATACCAATGACTAGGGAACCTAACCACCATACAAGTGTGCCAAAAAGGGGAGGGGGGCAAAATGAACAACAATCAAAGAAATATAAACTTGTATAGAAATCATCCTGATCACAATATGTGTGACAGATACACCAACTTGACTACCATTTAGGTTGAGGCCTTCATTTAAAAAATATCTTCAGAAAGCATGGATTGATGCTAAATGATATTTCAACATATTTGGTTTCAATCAGATATTTAAGCACAGTTATAGTGTGATTATTACACTTACCTAATGATGCATGATGGGTATTCAGTCATTGTCCACAATATAAATGGTAATATGAAACAAACAGGACTGTAACAAGGATCAGATACATTTCATTTAACAAAACAAAAAAATGAAGCAACATACCTCTCTCCCTCTGCTGCTTATCAAGCCTGTGCATCCGCTCGATGACCAGGGCATGATTCCAGGTCCTGTCTTCCTTGCCAAAGAAAAGAAAAGAGCAACTATGAATGATGTAGTCCTCAAATAACAAGGATATACATTGCTCAGATCATGTTCTAAAAAATTATTTCTGAAGAGCATCATACACAATTTGAAATTTTGCACACAGGCTTTTGTATCTTTGAACATAGTTTGGAAGACCTGAGATTCAAGCCTGCAGCTCTAACATACATCCAAATGCTGACCTTGGTAACAACCTGCTTAGCTAATCCATTCTGACTGAGAGTTTGTGTTGTGAATGCAGTGAAAAGTCTTAGGGTTATGACATCACCTGCATAGGAGATGGGCTACTAATATGGATCATGGCTTAGGATTTCAAAACTTGAACATATGTGGTGCATGTAGGTAAATACTTATGAGGAATGAATTAATGTCAGCATTGTGGTCACAGACATTAACAGCAATGGAAAACCTTTATCTCGCAGACAGTGGGACAGTGTCATTATCACATAGCTTCTGTTAACAGATACATAAAAGGTGCTGTATATCAAGGACACAGTAAGGTATGTCGGAGGACTACATTTAAATTATATTTCTTGGTAAAATGCACATCATAAAGCAAATGCATACATCACTGTATCTCCCTGTTCTGCATTTCAACTGTTACTCTAACCATCTGACTCCATCAAAAGATAAGAATGAGGTGGTTGTCAAAATGAATTTAATAATGAATGACAAAATAGCACTTGATAGCACTTTTGAGAATAATACCATATTGCACAAGACTTTCCCCAGGATTCAGCAAGCAGCCATGCAGGAATAACTTATTCCTGCATGGCAGGGACCATTCCTGTGCAGCATGGCAGTGCGCCATACATATTTATGAAGGAGCACTGCCGTGCTGTAAAACAGACATGGTGCTGTGTACGAGTGCAGGAGGTGTGTCTGAGGGCAGAGCTCTCACAATACACACTCCTCCTGCACTCCAGAATTGCCATTTGGCAATTTCAAATGAGCGGGAACGCTTGTAACACCCCTAACCAGTCAGGGTAAGAAATCTGGACAAAGCCATAAGGGACAATCATCCCTACCAAGCCATAAAGTTGATAGAATAACAGGTTTAGCATAAGCATGTAGTGCACACCTGCCAACCTGTCAGAGTAAGGAATCTGGACAAAGCTATAAGAGACAATCGTCCCACAAAGCAGAAAGTTGATAGAATAACAGGCTTAGCATTAGCAGGGATATTCTGAAGGGTACAAATAAAAAAACACAACAAATAAATGTTTTTTATAAATGCGATAAAGTTTAAGCATAGCTGCATGGGTGTGCCCATTGCTTAGCTACTCTTATTCCAGGTTAAACAGCACAAGAAGTTAAATAGCAAGAGACATGCAACTTAAACAATGCTGCAATAGTGTAGTGGTTAGAGTGTACGCTTTACAAGCAACCATTTCCAGTTCAATTCCCATTGTAATCAATTTGAATTTTACACGTGAAAGCAGTACATAAACATTTTTTATAATTAGCTATGAAATAACATGTAGTTGTTAACCAGAGTACTGTAGCAGGGAGAGATGTCAGGCGTCAGTGTAACCCCCAATATACACACTCAAGTGCCCCATACAGTATAGTCACACATGAATAAATGTAATGAAAGCACATTGGGGGATGTCTGGGACAGTAAACAGATTTATAATATCTAATGAAAGATGAATCAATCCCATACAGCAGATATTTTATAAAATAAAAAATAAGCAATGTTAAGCATTGCACAGCTCTGCTTATCGGGTGTATGCATTGTGTAAATATGACTGCTAAGCAATGAGTAGCCCAGCTAAGTGGATTTGTCCATTGGAAGCAATGCTGAACCTGCCTCTTTAAGTACTGCCAACCTTAGCTAAGCAGGTTTGCCCATAGCTTAGCTTAGCTCAGCATATTCAAAACTGTCCAATTACGACAAAGGGAGGGAAATCAGCCATATTTAAACTCTGCAGGTGGGACTATACCTTATAACTGGTTGCAGCTTCCCACTGTAGGCAGTATGGCAGGGGTTGGTGAGGGCATGCACTTTCGGGCGCAGTGCTGGGGCAGACAGGAGTCCAAGGTCATGGTAGGACTCCTGGAAAAGAACCATGATGAGAGACTGCTGCAGGGTCAATAAAAAGTGGAAGCTTGGGACCGTCTTGCCCGTGATCTTACCAGTGCCACTGGTATCCCACGGACTGGTGAGCAGGTCCGGCACCACTATGCCGACTTGAAATGAAGAAAAAGGGAGGTCTTGGACCAGTGGGTCCAACACGCAAGGCAGAGGGGTGATGTTCCAGCACTGTGTAAGTATTCATATCAAGAACCATTCACTACAGTCCAGCCTGTGTATGTGATGGATATGCATGCCTAAATATTTCTATATTCCCTTTACAGCTGCAGCTGAGTGAACTTTGAATCAAGAAGCCCATGCTAGCAGGTTACAAAGGCTGTGTTGTGAGACTGGTGAGAAACAATCCTGCTTGTAGTAGTCATACCAAATAAATATAAAGTATTAGAAAGTCACCTGGCAGTATAAAAAATGTGCATGGGTTGTATTGGATAAACCAGACAATATGACAGTAATAGTCCCATATAGGTCATATTTCAATAAAACTGTAACTGCCTGGCAATAAAGTTCTAAATCCTGGACTGGTTGTGTTTACTTTGGTATTGCATTGCATTTAGTGTTACAGTCTCTGAACAGTAATGTTGTGTTAACCACTGTTACCCATACTGTGCTACATAAAAAATAGGAATAGGAATGTCTGTACAAGACTGTTGTAAGTACAAGGTATGATTGTACAAACAAGAGAGACTTAGACATAAAACACCGAAGACACAAACAGTAGTTTCTAAATAGCTCACTCTGATGAAACACAAATTGTTGTATTTTTAGCGACCATGGTTCGAACCCTGAAAGTGGTAGTAGTAAGCTGTATGCATAATCATACCTCTCAACTGTACAGATTTTTGCACAAAGTCCAGATAATTGGCTCATATATTAGGCCTCTTCCTCTGTCTCCCTGGAAAATCACTGGGATGATCCCAAAATTGCAGTCACTAAATAATAACATACATTTGATTTTCAGACCTCAAATCCTTCAGAAAATGTATATTTAAACAAACCCTGTTACTCTAGCAACTCTCCAAGTCTATAAGAGCAATATTCAAAATATGTCCCTATTTGTACCCCCATGTTGTCAAGCTTTGTCCAGATGTTGTGCATTAAGAGATTGAGAGGTATGTGCATAATTACAACTAGGAATCTGGGAATATGTGTAGAAACAGTCAGGTAGTGTTAACAAACATTCCCTCCACAGGTCTAGCAGGTAAGACAAGTAGAATTTAGCTATAAGACAGTTTAAGTATACACTGTGTACAAACATACCACTGCCCAAACCAAGGTCATATGGTATTGTAATAATACCTGTAGAGAAAATCTGCGCAAACCCAGTGACAACTGCTTAAAAGTGCCTTAATCACTCTGTATCTAACAGCCCTTGTTCTGCCCAGCAACAAAATAACCAGGCCTTACCAGTCTTGAACACAAAACCCTACACACCATATCCACAGCAATTTCCCACTAAGCCATCTGAACTGTAGCTATGTCTGATGTTTTCTCAAAGATATCATGCAGCCCAGTCATTCAACAGTAGGGAAAATGCATGTATTTATATATATATATATATATATATATATATATATATATATATATATATATATATATATATATATATATATAGCGCATTCGGATGTCGGATCCACACTCTGAACCTCTCACTGCACAACATCTGACCAAAGGCAATGTAAATGGTGGTGAAGAGGCCCAAAATAGGGATCTATTGTAATTATTGCCTCTATCCCTTCCTCCACAGCTGAACTATTCTGGCTTGAAAGGATAATCAGCACTTGCAAGTCTTGAACCAGGACCCTGCACAACATAGCCACAACAAGTTACCAGTAAGCCACCTCAGCTGAAAGATGTTGGGATGATTTCTTTAACATATCATGCAGAACAGTCGGTCTACCATAGGGAATGTACAGTGTGGGAGCAGTAAACATTCTAATGATACATACATACACACGCACACACACACACATATATATATATATATATATATATATATATATATATATATATATATATATACATATGTTGTTGTGTCTTTCGGCTTTTCCCGGTTAGGGGTCGCCACAGCGGAACTCCGGTTCGCTAATGATTGGAAGTAGATTTTTATGTACCAAGTTGCCGGCTCTGATGCACAACCTTCAACGAAGGTACGCCCATTCACGCATGTCTCCAAACGGAAGACGCTCTAGCTGAGAATCAAACAGGACAACGTCTTACTGTGAGGCGACAATGCTACCGCAGCACCACCACCGCAGTTAAAGATGTTGTGTCTTTCAGCTTTATTCCAGTTAGGGGTCGCCACAGAGGAACTCCGGCCCACTAATGATTGGCAGTAGAATTTTACGTGCCGAGTTGCCAGCTCAAACGCTATCTAAGTAGCATTAAATAGCCATAGCTCTCTGTTTAAGCAATGGCATAATTGAGATGTGAAGTAATGCACAAAAAACCAAAGACAAGCAAAGAATAATCCACGACCTTGAAGAAAGGAACCGGAACTCTGCTAAAGTCCACAAGGCTGTATTTTTATTTCTGAAGTATTCCAAAAGTCACAGATAAAATCACACAAGCGCTTTCGCTCAGGCAATCCTGAGCTTTATCAAATGAAAACAAATTGCAGTGTGCAGTAACCTCCATTAAATAGCCTGGCAATTATACAATTAATTAATTAGTAAATCTAGTACTAAGGTGTGGTGCTTTAGAGTTGGGTGTTAAAAAAAGTTAGTCATTATATCAACTCAAAAAATGAAATGTTTGCAATAACATATGCACTTAAATAAAAATGACTAACCATAAAAAACATTTTAAAATGCCAGTTTCCTAGGTTTCAGGACATAAAAGTCTGATGTCTGATTGGGGTTGTAGATTGTTAAAGAATATGCTTAAAGATGTGTTTAGATTGTCAGTGAATTGTTAAAAATGTTTTTCCTTATTACTTTACACTGATAAAAACATGCAATAAAATATGCGTGAGATATTTTTAATATAAAAATATCTCACGCATATTTTATTGCATGTTTTTATCAGTGTAAAGTAATAAGGAAAAACATTTTTAACAATTCACTGACAATCTAAACACATCTTTAAGCATATTCTTTAACAATCTACAACCCCAATCAGACATCAGACTTTTATGTCCTGAAACCGAAACTGGCATTTTAAAATGTTTTATGGTTAGTCATTTTATTTAAGTGCATATGTTATTGCAAACATTTCATTTTTTGAGTTGATATAATGACTAACTTTTTTTAACACCCAACTCTAAAGCACCACACCTTAGTACTAGATTTACTAATTAATTAATTGTATAATTGCCAGGCTATTTAATGGAGGTTACTGCACACTGCAATTTGTTTTCACTTGATAAAGCTCAGGATTGCCTGAGCTGTGTGATTTTATCTGTGACTTTTGGAATACTTCAGAAATAAAAATACAGCCTTGTGGACTTTAGCAGAGTTCCGGTTCCTTTCTTCAAGGTCGTGGATAATTGAGATGTGATCGTTGAGCCCCAGAAAAGATGTAGCATTGAAAATAACTTGCCATTTGTATTCTAGGGACTCAATTTTAACATTGTCATCATCCCCTCTTTCACTCTCTAGTACCCGATCAATCACAAAAAACATATTTTTTTTGAAATTGATACATTTGATAGAATGTACATACAAGGCATTGTGAGTGTCTTTATTTTTGATAGCCCTTAGATGTTCTGCAATCCTTTCTCTCAACTTGCGAGTGGTTTTTCCTGCATAAAAACCTGAGCATGTTGTACATGTTGCCAAATAGACCACCATTTTGGAATTGCAACAACATCTACCTAGGCAGGGGATTGACCTATTGTGCCCCCAAACTGTAACATAAGGTCCATTATTAATAAATTTGCAGAATCTACATGTGCCGCATTTGTACATACAGGAGTATGCATGTTCTGCCTTGTGTTCTTCTAATAGATTTTTGATGTTTCTCCCTCTAGAAAATGTTACACGTGGCATCTGGACTAACTCATTTTTTATTTCAGTATCAAAGGACAAATCCCATGCTCTCCTAATGATCTCTATAACCTGCGGTGCCTGGTGATTGTATTTCAAGAGAAGTGCTCTAGAATCAGAGGCCACAATACGTTTACCAAACGTTTCACCCATCCCATTCAAAATGGGTGTGAATGATATATCCCTTTTGCCCATCACCTCATTTCTAAATGCTATCAAAAGTTTCAAGGGATATCCTAGGGCCCGGAACATTCCTATCAAATTGTACATCTCTTCTTGATAGGTATTGTTATTACTAATTAAACGAGATAATCGGACCATCTGTCCCTTGACCACACTTTTATGTTGGAAAGGGGGATGGCAACTTGAAAAATGCAAAAGGGAATTGCTATAGGTTTCCTTCCTGTAAATGTTACTTTCTAACCCTTCCAATATCTTGGTGAGTTTCAGGTTCAAAAAAATCAGTCGTTTCACTGTTCCATTTGAACGTGAAGGAAAGAAATGAGGTAGTGGAGTTGAGATATTCAACAAAATTTCTTGCCTCATCTTCACCCCCTCTCCATAACACTAATATGTCATCCAAAAACTGATTGTAAAGTACAATCTGTTCATAAAAGGGTGACTAGAAGAGAAAAGTCTCTTCCCAATGGAGAAGTACCAAATTGGCAAAAATGGGTGCACACTTGGCACCCATCGTCACTCCTGAAATCTGATGAAAAATTTCACCTTCAAAACTCAAATAATTATTCTTTAAGACCAAATCCATAAAGGCAACCATAATGTTTAACTTCACACCATCCACTTGTTTACTCTTTACTAGACTTTCTCTAAAATATTCCACCCCTTCATCATGTGGAATTGTTGAAAAAAGATTTACCACATCTATTGTGAGACATGTCCAATTCATATCATCCTTATCCAACCTACTTAAACATTGCAAACAGTGCCATGAGTCTTTCAATATATAACTATTCCTGGTCAACACCCCTTGTGTATTCCTATCCACAAATGCCGCAAGGGGCTCAGTTTTAGAGCCCTGTGCAGCAACAATTGGTCTAAATGGGGGATCATTTATGTTCTTGTGGATTTTAGAGATACCAAACACAATAGGTGTGACCGGGTAGTTGACTGTCAAAAATCTAAACTCACTTTCCTGTATTGCCCCTTCAAGTAAAGCATCCAACAGAAATAGATCAATCCTGTGGTAAGCAATATTCATTTCACTTTTAGAAGCCCTCTGGTGTGTAGTGTGGTCATCTAAAATGTTGTGCATTTTTGCTATGTAATCAATTTGAGACATAATGACCACACCCCCACCCTTATCGGGCTTCATAATTCTAATCTCCCTGTTAGTAGCAAATTCGTTTAATGCAGTTCTTTCAACTTCATTAAGATTGTCTACATTCACCACTTTTTGTTTGTTTTTCATAAGGCCTCTCATACCATTTAAACTCAATTTTTCGAATGTTAATACATCTCTATGGGTTGGTGGAACAAATGTACTTCTCCTTATCAAAACAGTGGGTGTCACATTCCTTTGGTCATTTTGCCCCTTAAAATACAATGACAAATTTAATTGTCTCGTGTACAATTTCAAGCTCATATATAAGTCAACAATATTAAAACAAAAATCAGGAACAAAAGTAAAACCTTTACAAAGTACATCATGATGCATTTGTTTTATTTCTATTGTACTGAAATTGTAGATAGTAAACGCAGCTTTGGTACTAATCTCACAATGTAATACACCTTCATCATCGTTATTAAAAAGCACTGAATTTGAAAAAGCATTGCCAAAACCACCATAAATGTAACAAGCTTCATCATTTTGAACATTTTCAGAAATGACATTGGCAACAACAGCTACTACCTCTTCATCCTGTTGTTGTGCCATTGGCCTTTCCTTTTGTAATTGTTGGTCGCCTGTTGTGGTTTTTGGTACACACCATATTGTTGATTCATTGGGAACCCTCCCCTTTTGTTCCTCAAACGTTCTGATCTCCTCAGTCCTGGAGACCCGTCTAAAAAACAAGACTGTTCATCCAAGCACTCTCTAGAATCAATGTCAAAACTGTCGTTTCGAATGTCTGCACCATTCATAAATGCCTGATTACCAAATGTATCCTGCTTATTCATGTATTTGTTGTTACTTGTCCCAAAAGTAATGCCGAGTTATTTTTATAGTCCGACATATCCCTGGATAACTTCTTAATTTTAGTTTTAACATTCTTGTCAACAAACTTATCAATATTGTTAAGCATTACATTATATTGCCTAACATACTGAAAAAACAATAAATCATTAACAATGCTTCCATTCAAAAGTACAATTTCTTTCTCAAGTGATTCTAACTTACTTTGATTATTTCTAACAATGATGTCCAACATCTCCAAACCAGTCCTGTTAAATAAATCAACAAGTTGTTTGTAAGCAGTAGTCCCCTTTTCAATTCCATTGGGTAATTTGTTGAACCAAGACCCTTCAGTACCTGCGTCAATGCAATAGACTTAGAAAGAAATGCATTGTCCATCTGGAGGCCCCAGTATTTCTGACAAATGGTTTCAAATTGCTCAAGTTGCTTCTTTAAACATGGCATTGGTACATCCCTTCCCTCCTCATTCGAGACTGAGAAGTTGACCTCTGGTGTCCGGAGCCATTGTTTAATGTCCCTCTGGTCTGTTTGTGTACCATCATTAAGTTCGCTGCGGCTACTGGTTTCATTATCACCGTTGTTAACTGCATTCAAAGCCGGTGGCGAGTGGAGCGTGAATAATTTCACTTGCGAATCAATAAGCGTCACCTGGGTTGATCTTCCATCCTCGTTCTGGTTCTGGATTAAAAGAGCTGTTAGCTTCTTAACGGAAGCTGTAAGTTCACCAATGACAGTTTCCATAGTGAAACAAGGAAATTCCCCAAAGCAATAGAGCTTAGCATAAACTGCTCATCAAGTGACAGCCGTAAAACCACTTGAATAAAACACACAACCCAAAAGGGTGAAAACCAGTAAAAAGCAAAATAAATATGAATTGCACCGACTGCTGTTTATTAACAAAGCTCACTACAAGCTCCAAAATACTAAGCGCTTTCACCATATGTAAATCAATGGCTTATTCAGAGTACAAGGAGTATTACATCACAACACTTATAAATATTTTACACATTCAAATCCACCTATCACACACCTGAGTTAATTAAATATGCAAATAAGCCAATACATTCCAAATACAAAAATATCTCTATAAAAACATATTACATAAAACTAATATAAAAATAAAATGAAATAAATCAAGCTGAATTAATGCACATTCTAGGGTCAACCCATTACATTCATCTTTTAACTAAATGTTATTTCTATAATTTTGTCAAAATGCATTACAATAATTGCTTGGAATGAATACCTTAAACAATACACTCAAACGCTATCTAAGTAGCA